>NC_133381.1:7853877-8091497 GCF_049309525.1 Garra rufa
ACCAATACTGTACGTGCATTAAACAACAAATAAAAATACAGTAAAATGAATATAAAATGAATTGAATTTTATATGTATATTTCTTATCAGAAGACTACTCTTCCTCTTTCTCTCTCGGCTTACTCCCTTCTAATCAGGGGTCGCCACAGCGGAGTGATCCGCACAGCCGATTTGGCACGTTTTACCCGGATGCCCTTCCTGACGCAACCCAGTCCTGAGACTGCACTAACTCGTGCAACCCCAGTGCTAGGACACAACCACTCACTCATTCACTCACTCACACACTCATTCCTTATCAGAATACTACTAATAAAATTTTTATATTATAGTTATAAATGTATGTTGTCTTCTTCTTTCTCTCTTGGCTTGCTCCCTTCAATCAGTTTGGCATGTTTTACGCCGGATAGTTATAGTTATAAATGAAATATAAATAAATAAATACACACACACACACACACACACACACACACACACACACACCCGTTCAAAAGTTTGGGGTCAGTAAGACTTGTAATAGTCTTTAAAGAAGTCTCTTATGCTCATCAAGGCTGCATTTATTTACAGTAATATTGCAAAATATTTTTATAATGTAAAATAATGTTTTTTTTATTTTAACATACCTTAAAATAGAATTTATTTCTGTGATGAAAAGCTGAATTTTTATCAGCTGTTACTTCAGTCTTAAGTGTCACATGATCCATCAGAAATCATTCTAATATGCTGATTTATTATTAGAATGATCAATGTTGGATAAGATCAACAGTTGTGCTGCCAAATATTTTTTGGAACCTGTGATTTTTTTCCCCAGGATTCTTTCATGAATAACGAGTTTAAAAAGTACAGTGTTTATTCAAAATATAAATAATTTTAACAATGTAAATGATTTATTATTAACTTTTAGTAATCTTTTAATTAACTTAATACATCCTTGGTGAATAAAAGTATTAATTTCTTAAAAAAAAAAAAAAAAAGAAACAAAAATGTACTGACCCCAAACTTTTGAACGGTAGTGTGTGTGTGTGTGTGTGTGTGTGTGTGTGTGTGTGTGTGTGTATATATATATATATATATATATATATATATATATATATATTTATTCACTGCCATTCAAAAGTTTGGGATCAGTAAGATTTTTAATCTTTTTAAAGAAGTCTTTTCTGTTCATCAAGGCTGCATTTATTTAATTAAAAATACACACAATATTGTGAAATATTATTAGTTTAAAATAATGGTTTTCTATTTTAATATTTTAAAATGTAATTCCTGTGATAAGCTTTATAATTTTCTTTCTCAAACAGGGTCACATTTAATTGTATATATATATAAATATATAAGACGCGAAATATATTAATGTTAGAAAGATTACCAATGTACAAACTGCACTAAAACAAGTCAGCTGACATTACTCAGGTGACCACAGACAGTAAAACACATTTCTCCTCACAGAAAAAGTGAATGAAGCTAGTGAAACTGGTTACAGTGAAATTCAAGACCGCATGTTCTCATAATCGTCTTCCTAGAAAAGACCTGAAAATCAGGTCATGTTATGTCAATTATTCAAATGTTAAACGTCACACCCACCAGAAACACTTTACATGACTCATTCACTTCAAAACTAACGTAACCCATAATTAAATTCGTCAGAAGTATAGAGTTACGCAAACAAATATAACTTTGAAGAGCACCTAATACGAATCAGCTGTTGCATAATCAGATGTAACGTTAATAAATGTACAATCGGCACACCAGCCTTCTACAGTCAAACGTCGGTCGAAAATATACACTAATTCGTTAAAGACATATTTTCAGTATATTATAACAATATTTAATTAATCGTACGATACGACACACTTGGATAGTAAGGAAACAACCTGATACCTTATGTGGAGGTAGGAACTCTTCCCAAACGGTGTTTCTTACACATATAACGCGCTGTATTTGATGAAAAAGGATACTGAAGATAGTTCGTTCCCACGGCTCCAACATATAAAGAGCTGTTACGAGTAAATATTGGTAATAAAACCAAGATAATTGTTTCCAGGCATCTCCCAACGCCATATTTTCGGTCGGCTCGTGTTGGTCCCACCGCTCCCTTCCGGTCCAGATCATAACAAAATAAAAGTCATGTGCTGGAAAAGAAATGGAGGGATATTGTAGAGTTGCAAAATAAAAGTCATCATTAGTCCAGTCTTCAGTGTCACACGATCCTTCAAAAATCATTCTAACTTGCTGATTTGCTGTTCAAGAAACAAAGTTGAGTACATTTTCATCTTTAATGAATAGAAAGATCCAAAGATCAGCATTCACCTGAAATAAGAAGCTTTTAACATTATACACTATACCAAACAAAAGCTTGGAATTAGTATAATTTTTTGAGAGAGAATCTATAGAAATTAATACTTTTATTTAGCAAGGATGCTTTAAATTGATTAAAAGTGATGATAAAGACCTTTATTATGTTACAAAATTTTTCGATTTCAGATAAATGCTGTTCTTCTGAACTTTCTATCCACCAAAGAAACCTGGAAAAAAAATCCTACTCAGCTGTTTTCAACATAATAATAATACATGTTTTTGAGCAGAAAAGCAGAACATTATAATGAGTTCTGAAAGATCGTGTGACACTAAAGACTGGAGTAATGATCCTAAAAATTCAGCTTTGAAATCACATGAATAAATTATATTCCAAAATATATTCAAATAGAAAACAGTTATTTTAAATATTAAAAATATTTCAAAATTGTACTGTTTTTGCTGTACTTTTGGATCAAATAAATGCAGGTTTGGTGGGCAGAAGAGACTTTAAAAAAAAAATCTATATAAAAAAAAATAATAAAAATGACACTAACACAACAAAACTACTAAACCTTTAAAACGAAAATACAGAAAATATAAAAATAAAACAATTTTAAATATTAATAAAGTATAATAGTATCTCAATGATACTTGAATAAAACTGAAAAGAAACCATGACTGACATCTAGTAAATAGTTTTGGCTTATAGCACAATTTGTCTTAAAGGTGGAGTATTGCTTTAAAATGGCGCAATGACATTATAACTAATTGTAAAATGTTACCAGCCTTTTCATATATGACCTTTTGGCCTTTCTATAATAAAATACAATTTATATTTATAAGCATCTCCCAACGCCATATTTTCAGCCGGCTCGTGTTGGTCCCACCGTTCCCTTCCGGTCCAGATCATAACAAAATAAAAGTAAATAAAAGTAACGATATAAAAAAATAATAATAATTAAATGCACAATATCGACATACTTCACAAAGATGGTGTCATATTTAATAAAAAAAAGTAATTTTCTATAAAATGAAAAAATTTAAATGAACCCGTTCACATTTTCCAGCAAACTTAAAGGAACACTCCACTTTTTTTGGAAATAGGCTCATTCTCCAACTCCCCCCGAGTTAATAAGTTGAGTTTTACCGTTTTGAAATCCATTCAGCCGTTCTCCTGTTCTGGCGATATCACTTTTAGCATAGATCATTGAATCCTATTAGACCAATAACATCACGTTCAAAAATGACCAACGAGTTTTGATATTTGTCCTATTTAAAACTTGACTCTTCTGTAGTTATATCGTGTACTAAGACCGGTGGAAATGCAAAGCTTCAATTTTCTAGGCTGATAAGATTAGGAACTACACTTCCATTCCGGCGTAATAGTCAAGGAAGTTTGCTGCCGTAATAAGGCTGAAGCAGGAGCAGTAATACCACGCAGCACATGTGCAAATGCTAAACTAGCTGGGAACTCATTTCTGATAATACTCCGCCTGCTTCGGCCATATTACAGCAGCAAACTTCCTTGACTATTACGCCGGAATGGAAGTGTAGTTCCTAATCTTATCAGCCTAGAAACTCGCAGCTTTGCATTTCCACCGGTCTTAGTACACGATATAACTACAGAAGAGTCAAGTTTTAAATAGGACAAATATCAAAACTCGTTGGTCATTTTTGAACGCGATGCTATTGGTCTCATAGGATTCAATGATCTATGCTAAGCTATGCTAAAAGTGATATCGCCAGAACAGGAGAACGGCTGAATGGATTTCAAAACGGTAAAACCCAACTTATTAACTCGGGGGGAGTTGGAGAATGAGCATATTTCTAAAAAAAGTGGAGTGTTCCTTTAAAACATGCTCACATGTCACTTTTGTTTAATTCGAATCATTTCCATTCCCTCTACTGTGTATAAAAATACAATTTAATAAAAGGGAACAACATATGAGAGGCAACAGAACTCGTACACAAATATGAAATGTAATTTACATGAAGTGAATCAAGTGTTTACATTTGAACTGAATTTAAATCAAATAAAAACCCTATAAATAAAATCACATCTAGTCGTGTTTCCTTCCCCCAAAAACTTTACAGTAAAGTTGCCTGATGATGCGCAACATCAAACCAACCAAAATATGTGGTTTGGATTTATGAGTCCAGTAAACAACCTTAGCAGTGACTTGCTAGGATGTTGAAGAAATGATACACCTCATCTTTATCATACACAGCCACTTCAGTAGAGCATTCTGTGCATTTGACTGGGTGATATATCTCTTCTTCATCCATTCCTGCCAAGCGTGCATCAGTTAGACCTGCACTTGACTCCATTTCGGTCTCTGTTGATGTGGACTCCTGACGGGCCTTCTTCCTGTGCTGGTTCTGCTTTCTCTTATTGGCGGTTTTATAGCGCAGCACTTCCTCTTTGTCGACTGTGCAGTTCATCACGAACATTGCTCTGTACTGAGTCTGATATTTCTCATGCCTGCAGGTTGATAAGTCTTTTATTAAATAAAAGAAACAATATTTATGAAATAATCTTCACAGTGCAATATGAGTGTGACTGTACCTCTGACAGTCCAGGCACAGGGTGGTCATACAAGCTGGACAGTTGAGGACAGCGTCACTGCTTGGAAGAGCATTTGTTTTGTTTCTTCTGTTTGCTGATGGTGGCAGACGCCTTTGATTTCTGTATCTGTATGGAGAAAAAAATGTAGATAAGCTCAATGTCACAAATATTTGTTCAAACATATTTTTTAGTGACATAAACGTACTCTTTTCTTTTTGCATCCACCCAAGCCTGGTCTCGATCATCCTCATCTGGGTCATATAACAGCTCATCATTTGTGAGAACGGAGCGCTGCTTCCTTCTCTTCAGACTCTGAGAGCTGCCTGATTCAGCAGAGAAATCACATTAACTTACTGTAACATAACTTATTTACCTTTTATTGCGCCTCTTCCCCTCATTACACATTCTAGTTAAACACGAAAACAAAAAAAATCTAACCAAAAGCAGGAAAAGCTTATAAAACTTGGTGCTCTAGGCTTAAAAAAAAAAAAAAAATGTACAGACTATCACACAATAATAATGTAAAAATATACACTGCTGTTTAAATGTTTGGGAACAGTAAGATGTTTTTTAAAAAGTCTCTTATGCTCAATCAAGGCTGCGTTTATTTGATCAAAAATACAGAAAGCCTGTAATATTGTGAAATATTATTACGATGTAAATAACATTTTTCTATTGTAATATACTTTAAAATCTAATTTATTCCTGTGATCAAAGCTGAATTACTCCAGCCTTCAGTGTCACATGATCCTTCAGAAATCATTCTAATATGCGGATTTATTATGAGGGCTGGAAACAGTTATGCTGCTTAATATTTGTTTTGGAACCTGTGATACTTTTTTCAGGATTCCTTGATGAATAAAAAGTTAAAAAGAACAGCATTTATTTAAAATAGCAATCTTATCAAACAATACACACTACTGTTCAAAAGTTTGGGGTCAGTACATTTTTATTCTTTCATTTTTTGAAAGAAATTTTTACTTTTATTCAAGAGGTGGAAAAAAGTGATAGCAAAGACATATTGTTAGAAAAGATTTCTATTTTGGATAAATGCTCTTGTCTTTAACTTTTTATTCATCAAAGAATCCTGAAAAAAAGTATTACAGGTTCAAAAAAATATTTGAAAAACATTTCTAATAATAAGTTAGCATATTAAAATGATTTCTGAAGGATCATGTGACACTTAAGGCTGGAGCAATGATGCTGAAAATTCAGCTTTGGATAACAAAAATAAATTAGATTACTATTTATTTAAATTATATTATATTAAAATAGTAATAATTATTTTATATTGTAATAACATTTCTCAATATTACTGTTTTTTTTTTAATGCAGCCTTGATGAGCATAACAGATTTCTTTGAAAAAAAATTACACATATACATATATTTATAATTATAAACATATTTTTATAGTTATATTTAATATATTTTTTAGTTTTATATATATTTTTATAAAATTTTTATAAAAAATATATAAAAATATGTTCTTAAATAATAACAAAACATGAAAAAAAGAAGCTCCAAAATAAATAAAAGCAAAAGTGTTAATCAATTTATTTTGGAAGTTATTTAGGAGGTTAAGTCATTTCTTCTTCTTCTTTTTTTTAAGTTATTTAAGGATAACTCCTCATTGTAAAGCATTACCGAAAAGTCTCATTTTGTAATTAGTGATCTTAAATTTTAATCTCTACACAGAGTACATACTGAGCTAGACAAGATGAGCATTTGAGGTTAAAAAAGAATATAAACTAAAAGCATTGTTTTGCTTGATAAGACCATTATTTCCTCGGCTGTGATCGTTTAGAGCCCTTTGAAGTTGCATTTTGGAAGTTCAAACTCTGAGGCACCATAGAAGTCCATTATATGGAGAGAAATCCTGAAATGTTTTCCTCAAAAATCATAATTTCCTTACGACTGAAGAAAGAAAGACATGAACATCTTGGATGACAAGTGGGTGAGTACATTATTTGCACAGTTTTGTTCTGGAAGTGAACTACTCCTTTAATATAGTTAAGTTTTGAGATCACTAATTACTTTTCGGTAACTCTTTACAATAAGGAGTTATTCGTCACCATTATATAATGTATTAAATAATGGTAATGGTGAGTACATTATCTGTACATTTTTGTTCTGAAAGTGAACTACTTTTTTAACAACTGTTATTTGTGTTGTATAATAGGAAAATAATAAAAAAAAATCGCTTTTTGAATAATTACCAGCTGTGCCATCTTCATCCGAATCTGAGTCAAAGTAAATGCTGTCATACTCCTGAGTCTGTTTGTTTGCTGTGGTAGTGTTGTCACTGGTGCCAGACGTTTGACCTGTAAATGAAATATTAAATTAAAATGTGAGTTTGATGTTTAAAGTGAAACACTAATAAATAAATGCATGCGTGTTTGTAAAACCTTGAGTTGAAGATGCGGTCCAGCGGCACTCGAGGCTCTTCATGGTGCTGCTGAGCTCAGCCTCCATCTCCTTCTCAAACTCATCTCCACTGGAGGACTCGCTCTCCCCCGTCAGATACTCTCTAATCAGCTTCTTCTTCTGATCTGGGGTCCCGTTGAGAAGGATATCCAGCTCATCCTCAGAACTGTGAAAAAACAGTCTCAATCTGATCTCTGAAGAGCATTTATGGTGTTCATGTTTACAAAACGTAGCTACAACGAATAAATAGCCATGTACGTTATACCAATACTAATGTATTAGGCTACTCATATACATACGGCATGTAAAGTAAAAAACAAAGAGTGTACTTCTATACTCTTTGGTAAAAATACATAATCCAGCAGCTGTAGTCACATTTGTTTGTTTACATGTTTGCACATGAGAAAGAAAGTATTTCTCTTATTTACCTGCTTTCGGCTCTTTCCTCATCACTTGGCTCTTCAATCTCATAGGAATCATAATCCTCCTGTCGGTTCATTTTTCTAATTTCGAGTAAAACACGATGAAAACAAAACGTGTTTTTGCTTCATTAACACTTCTGCACCGGAATGTAAGTTATGGAATATTTCCGGGTCACGTTTTTGACTTCAAAATAAAGCTATCAAAATAAAAGGCATATATATATATATAAAAAAGACTGGTACATTACCAGTTAAACGATTTTTAATGTTTTTTTTTTTAGATAGGTCTCGTCTGCTAACCAAAACCTGCATTTATTTGATCCGAGTACAGCAAAAAAATGTTTTGAATATTTTTACTATTTAAAAAGAACAGTTTTCTATTTGAATATATTTTATGTAATGTATTCCTGTGATTTCATCACTCAGTCACATGACCCTTCAGAAATTATCCTAATATTCTGATTTGCTGCTCAAAACATTTAATAATATTATGTTGAAAACAGCCGAGTAGATTTTTTTGTAAGTTCAGAACAGCATTTATCTAAAATAGGAAGCTTTTGTAACATTATAAATGTCTTTATCATCACTTTTGATCAATTTCAATTTGATCATCTTTGCTAAATAAAGTATTAATTTCTATCATTTCTTTTCCAAAAAGAAAAAATATATATACTGACTACAAGCTTTTGAATGGTATAGTGTATAATTTTACAAAAGCTTTTTATTTCAGATAAATGTTGATCTTTGGATCTTTCTGTTTTAAAAGAATCCTGAAAAAAATACTCAACTGTTTGATAACAATGATAATAAAAAATGTCTCTTGAACAGTGAATCAGCATATTTTAATGATTTCTGAAAAGATCATGTGACACTGAAGACTGGAGTAATGATCTTAAAAATGTAGCTTTTTGATCACAATTAATTACATTTAAAAAAATATTCAAATAGAAAGCAGTTACTTTAAATACAAAAAATATTTCACATTATTACTGCTTTTGCTGTATTTTGGATCAAATAAATGCAGGCTTGGTGAGCAGAAACACTTCTTTAAAAAACATTAAAATGTAAAGTTATTAATTTTCATGTCATTTTTATATTTACTAAATACTCAAAAGCTATCGAAAGTTCTCTCTAACTATATTGTATTAAAGAAATGCAATATTTTGCCTTTATTTATTTACCCCATTAATTCAAACCATCAGCTTTTCTGTTGACATTAAAAAAGATCTCACTTAAAGTAAACAGCATCATTTATTTTTTGTTATTTTCATGGTCATTTTATCATTGTTATCAGCGTTTATGTCAGCATTCCTCCATCTGTATAAATGGAAGCTTTGGTCACATATTGTGAAAAAGAAAACAACATTCATATACAGTGCACTTAAAAAAAGTCTGGAGAGAAAAAAAAATGCATCCATGGAAGATTTTCTTTTTTTTCTTTTTTTTTTTTTTAACAATGTCATATTAATCTACATTTTAAGGCAAACATACTGAAGCGTTATTTGCTAGGAATGAAAAGAAAGAGGAATAAACCGCTTTGCAGAAAATTAGTCTGATTACGATGATCCATAGCTATACGATGAAAACTAACACATGTACAAGGCTTTGAGTGACCATACACTTTAATTGTAATAACAATCAGCTCAACTTGAACAAGATATCTGAGCAGCATCCACACACAGATCACCAAAACTAACTTCGAAGATTACAACAGGGAAAACGAAAACAAGCGAAAAACGAAACAGAGAAACGGGACAAAAATAGTCGAAAACGATGTAGCGACTCCCATGGAAAACAATTAACAATTAAAAGTTAAAAATGTGTGATTAAATGAAGTCGTATATCTTGTGCTGTGTGGATCGGGTGATCTTCCACAGTGGACTGCCTCACTTTAGGGGGGGTTGTGGAGGGAGTATGGTGTCTCTGGTAGTGGTAAGTACAGACGTCTCTTTAGACAAACTGACCCCAGGTATGTTCTCTCCTCCATCTTCCGAATGAAGACGAGACCAAAGCAGGGAAAGCCCTATATGGAGAACCTGGTTAGAGGACCTAAGTGTCCCCTTTCAGGACCCCCAGACAGCTCTGCAGCAATTGTAGATTCCCCTGGAGAGAGAGAGAGAGATCAGGGCGTATCATGAATAAACAATACGTGCATCTGACATCACTGAAGAGTCACAGTGTGAAGTGAATGGAAACCTTGGCATGTTTGAGTTCCAGCTCAGCCAGTTCCACCAAGTTCTTTCTGAATGCTGCTACTCGCCGTGTCTTGAAATCTATCAGTTCTAAATGGGAAAACAAGCATTAATATTTAGTGAGCGAATAGACATTTAGCAGATGCTTTTATTCAAAGTGACTCAGAGTAATCTTAATAAAACACAGTCTCTCTAGAGGAACCTAAGGTTAAAAGCAATATGCCACATAACAATTTAACATCGAGTTCATTTTCAAAAACACATTTCCACGTAACACCTTGTGAAAACTAAATTCTCTGTGCAAATTGAAAGCAATAGTAGGGCTGTACGATTTGAGGGATAAAACTTAGAAAGAACATGACCAAATAATTTAATAAATGAATAAAATTTATCCTTAACAATGACTGTTATTTATTATTATAATTATTAGTGATTATTACTAAATAAAAAATATCAAACAAATAAATACTACTGTTGTAATATTACCGTAAAATAAAAGGATTGTATTTAGTATTAATAATAATAGTAGTATTAATAATAATAGTACCATTAATTATAATTCACAGTGTGAAAAATTTGTTTAAAAAAATTATTAAAAAGTCCTTACTCGCAGGGCTGCACAATTTAGCCCAAAGTTTCATGATTAAACAACAACTTCTTTTCTTCTTAACAACGACTGTTATTTATTATTATGATTATTATTACTAAATAAAAAACATTGTATTTAATAATAATAATAATATTAATTTATTCTTAATGACTTATTTATTATTATTCATAATGGTTATAACACTAAATTAAAACACTAAACATTAAATTACAGTTATAATACTTATTATACAGTATAAATAAAATTACAATACTATTATTTCTGGCGTCTTAATTTTCAAATATTAAATAATCAAGTTTTTATTTTGGCAGAAAACCTCAATAAGCAGGTTAAAGTCAGTATAAAATAAAAATTCAATTCTAAATGCATGTTATAGATCTGATTGTGAATAATTGCATACGTTTAATTTTTTTTTAAATGTTCTGATCTTGTAATGTTCAATCAAAACATTATAACTAGATATTCCAGTGAAAACGACAGACTTCTCATCATTTAGTCTGATTAAACCCACTTCTGGACACTCACACGCTTCAATATGCTAAAATATGCTTTGCATATATTTACTTTATTAAATCATAGCCTTTTGATAATAGTGATAGTAACTTTTGATAGTAACAATTTTATAATAGCATTAAGCAATATCACAAATTAAGTTTATTTTGGTTTACTTTTGATTGTTCATTCAGCCCTGGATTGTGAATTGACACAATCAGAACCAATCAGATCTGCCGAGTCAAATTTTGGACCAATGACATAACAGTGGGTGGAGCCAACTATTGTAGCGCCTATTAAAACCAAGCAATCAACAAATGGCGACTTGAAAGGAAGAGTGACTTCAATTACATTGGGTCTGGTTAGGAAACAATGTAAAATCAAGTATTTTTGTACTGAAGCCACATATACAGTACCTTGTTTTGCAGATTCAGAGATTTTCTCAAACTTCTGACAGCACACTTGCTGTGTGGTTTCAGCTTGGAGGACATCCTTGTTTTTGGCTCTGGCTTTGTCCAGAGCTTTATTAGCATTCTCATAATCAACTAATGCTCTTCCTCGTCTGTACAAGAGGTCCTGTGGCAGAGATAATGCAGTTTACAAATAAGGAAAACACACAATCTAAAAGCATTTTAAACTGGGTCAGGAAGCAGCTATGAATAGCAAAAGATCAATCCTCTGTAACAAACAATCAATACTGTATTAAACTGAATCTTATGGTCTGAGAGTTCACCGTTCCACTGTTTTGCTTTGGACAGTCAGGTCAGAATCTGTAGCTCAATTACATTGTAACCCAGGGCTACAGCAACAAATCACTGGCTAATGTAGGAAAGCCCTTTAATGACCACTTCAACATGCTGACCACACGTCTCTACCTTAGCGGCTTGCGACTCTCTGAGGTAGTACTTCAACAAGTCGGCAAGTTTCAAATCCTCATCGGCCGCCACGCGCGCTTCAATTTTCTGCACAGGAAACAGAGTTAAAAAAAAACAACCAAGAGGAAGAGGTGAGTGACTTTACAACCCCTAACTCTCTGATTCATCAAATTCTGCCTTGTCTTTTGACAAAAATTGCTGAGGTTAGACACAGCAAATGAACTTTTCTTCACCTTACGGCAGTCACAAAATACTTGAAAAGTAAAAGACAACATTTTTATATAAATTTCATTATAAATAACTAATACATTTTTTTCAATTAAAAAAAAGATTTTTAATGATTTTAGTTTTCAAAAAAAAAAGTAATGTTAATAAAATATTTCAGCTTTATTTCAGTGTTGTTTACTAAAACAAAAAACTTAAAACATTTTTTTCCTTTTTTTGTAATTGAAATAAAGCTTAAAATGAATTATACATGAGAAACGAACTTAAAAACAAAAACATAAAAATTAATAATGTTGCTTTGGCATCTAACAGAAATGAAATTAGTAAAACTTAAACTGAAATTAAAAAAGCTGAAGCACAAAACTTAATGAAAGTAACATAAAAAATATATATTATATTATATTATATATATAAATAAAACAAAAATGACAAAAGCACATACAACTAAATGAAAATAAAATTTAAAATATACAAATAAAATTATATATATAACACTAAAAATGACAAAATAAAATAAAAAACATTTAAAATATAAAAATAAAATGATACATTTATAAAAATAAAAACGAGAAAGGCACATAAAACTAAATGAAAATAACATTTAAAATATAAAAATAAAATGATATATTTATTTAAAAAAAATTACATTTAATATATATATACACACACACACACACACACACACACATATACATATATATATATATATATATATGTGCTGAAGCACAAAACTTAATGAAAGTAACATTAAAAAAATATATATATTATATTATATTATATAAATAAAACAAAAATGACAAAAGCACATACAACTAAATGAAAATAAAATTTAAAATATACAAATAAAATTATATATATAACACTAAAAATGACAAAATAAAATAAAAAACATTTAAAATATAAAATGATACATTTATGAAAATAAAAACGAGAAAGGCACATAAAACTAAATGAAAATAACATTTAAAATATAAAAAGAAAATGATATATTTATAAAAAAAAATTACATTTAATATATATATATATATATATATATATATATATATATATATATATATATATATATATATATATATATATACACACACACACACACACATACACATATATATATATATATATATATATATAAGAATGACAAAAGCACATATAACTAAATTAATTAAAATATAAAAATACAATTATATATATATAATTATATATATTACAATATAGTTTATTGTAAAATGTTGCTGATATTTTTATTAATTTTATGCCATATTGTTTCTTTGTTTTAAATGTTTTAATATTTTAAAAAAATACTCCCAGGTTTAAATTAAGGCCTAAACTTTAACCACCATGTATTAAAAATGCACCTACATTAAAATTAACACTTACCCGTGTTTTTTCAAAAAGCTCTGATACTTTTAGGAAAAATCTGTTTAGGAGGGAACAAAACAGAAAGTCAAAGATTTGATTTAGTAAAAAGACGGGACATTCACAAAGAATGCATTTTTGCTTTGAAAAACGTGAGAAGCAGATTATGAAATGTGACAAAAAAGCCCTGAAGATGTGTTTTTCAAAAGCTGAATGTATTTTAACTTGAGTGCTGTGTCATCTGCAAGTCGTGTGATCTAGCACATATTTGCAAAGACAAACAATGGAAAAGTAGCGGAACGCATTCAGTGTAAACAACCCTGAAACATTTCCATTTGGATCTACATGGGAAATGATTGTCGTACTTGCACAGATCTGTGGAGTCTTGGGTTCCTAAGGTGTACAGCGTGGAGGCGATTCTGTTGATATCATCCGCCGCACCTGAAACACATCCTGTTAGATCTCTACACAAAGCAATTCTGTTAAAGGTGCCATAGAACGGAAAACTGTATTTACCTTGGCATAGTTGAATAATAACAGTTCTGTACATGGACATGATATACCATGAGTCTCAAACACCATCGTTTCCTCCTTCTTATATAAATCTGGTGATTGCAAAGGACCACCGAAAAATAGGCTAATCCTAACATAACACAGACTATTACGCATTATCATTAATAGTTTCGCCCCCAACATTTGCATAGCCCAATCATCAGAAGTTCTGCAGCTAGGCTATTGTGAAAAAAACAAACAAATCGAGGACAATAGCAAAAATGGCAGATCATGGGAATAAACGTTATATTCCAGGTTGTGCAGGAGATGTTAAGTGCAGGGATGGTTGGTGTCTGTAACTTACTCAGAAAGGCAAGGAAAACAAATAATGCGTTCTAATAGAATAAGGCGAGTCAATGAAGGGACACGCCACGGTTAGCTATACATAAGATTTCACTCACCACATAAACAGAGAGATGACTGCACGAACGATGGTGAATGATTTACAGATCCTGAGCATCACTAACAAGCATCTAAACTACTTCTGCTGTAGTATAACATTACACAGAGGCAGAGCATATGCGATCACAAAAGTGAAAGTAAAATGATCACGCATTCAAACGGCAGTTTCAATGAACCACATATTAATAGTGGCTCAAGCTCCGTAATTAAATATATATTTTCACTATGTGCGAGTATCTGAAATGAGCCGCTCTGTGAAACAGCCAATCAGAGCAGAGCTCTCATTATTATTCATGAACCTTCCAAATAAGGCAATAACAGACCATTTCATTCTAGGGACAAATCCTGGGGTTGTAAATGGACCTAAAACTTTTCCTTTCCTATGTCATATACCTTCTATGTAGATATCAGAGAACAATTTAAAATATTGTATCAATGCATTCTATGGCACCTTTAATGCTTCACACATTCATTGAGTCAAGTGGTGCAGCACTTAACACTGTTTCACAGCATTCTGCTTTTCCAGATCATGTTTCAGTGTTGTGCCAATAAGACTCACGGCACACAAGGAAAAGACAAAACATTTGGCTCGGAATTGGAAAGATATTTGATGCAAGAAATTAATTCATCTGCATTAACAGAAAGTGCTGCATTAAAATCTCTAAACATTATTCAGATCATTTTACACAATGCATTGCATTTCATCAGATACTTTTCCTCAGGGAGAACAACTGAGTTTTAAAAAGTCAATGGAGTCACCTGACGTTTGCTGGCTTCCTGACGAATGGCACGTTTACCTACTAAGCACTATTATGAACTGCTTTCCTGTTATCACTCCTAACAAAGAAAACCAACCGTTCCAGTGTCCAGTTTTGCTGGCAAATTTAAAATGAACACAAACAGAACCAAACCTTGCAAAATGAGGAAACGTCCTCATCCACAGACACTGAAACATGATATGGGCGTATTTATAGTTCACAGCTTTGACACTGTATAAGTTATATTAAATTAACCTTGGAAAAGCTTAAAAGCCCAATGATAAAACAGTATTGTTTTTGTTTTGGGATGATATCTGGAATTTCATTAGCAGAGGTACTGGTTGTGCTTAATAAATTTAGCTTTATAATACACACTTCCTGTGACTGGAGAACTTTGACCTTGCCTTATCCTTGACGCCACATGGAAATGTGAGAAACAAGCATTTATAAAAGTGTAATGGGTTCACCCGTAAAAATAAGACAACTTACTTTTGTGAGACCTGATCATTCGATCAGATTTGGCAGATGAGTCTTTGACACGGTTGTGGTACTCTAAAAGGAATGTCTTCTCATGTTCAAAGAAATCATCAACGTCCTGTGATAAAAAATAAATAAATAAATAGACTGTTTAGTAAAATCTAAGAGGTGACTCTCATGGAGAAACAATATAATTTTGGGATGAAACATGATGAAATGGACATGTTTTGTCAAATTAATGTTTATCCAGCAAGGATGCATTAAACTGATCAAAATTAATAGATCGTTTGCATTATGTTACAAATTATTTCTATTTCAAATTAATGCTTTTCTTTTGAACTCTATATTTACTAAAAAATAAGGAATCATGCGATTTGAGCAGCAAATCAGCATATTAAACTATATGTATAAAATAATTTAACACAATTGTTTTCTCTTTGAATATTAAAAAAAATGTATCTATTCATGTGATGCAAAGCTGAATTTTCAGTCTTCAGTGTCACATCATCGGTGATCACATTCAATTAGTTTAATATGCTGATTTGCTGCTCAAATCGCATGATTCCTTATTTTTAGGAAATATAGAGTTCAAAAGAAAAGTATTAATTTGAAATAGAAATAATTTGTAACATAATACAAATGATCTATTCATTTTATAAATTTTATATATACAAACCTGGATGAGCATAAGAGACTTCTTATGACCCTAAACTTGAAACTGAATGTATTTTTGACTATACTTTTCATTTTGGCCATTTTGCTGAAGTATTGCCTGCTGAAAATTCAGCTTTGCATCACATGAATAAATTATATATTTTAAAAATATTAAAAAAGAAAAAAATATTTTAAATTGGAATAATAGCAATAAATAAATGTGTGTGTGTGTGTGTGTGTGTGTGTGTGTGTTTTAACTGTATTTTCAAATAATAAAAATACAACCTGGATGAGCATAAGACACTTCTTATGACCCTCAACATTTGTAATGTAATGTATTTTTCACTATACTATAAAATGGCCATTTTGCCGCTGAAAATTCAGCTTTGCATCACATGAATAAATGACATTTTAAGAAAATACTTAAAAAAGAAAAAAAAATATTGCAATAGTAATAATAAAGAAATAATATAGGTGTGTGTTTTTCATTTATTTGTTTATTTTCATTTACTTTATTTTTTTATTGTATTTTTGAACAACAAAATGTAACCTGGATGAGCATAAGACTTTTTGACTTTATGTTATTTGACTATACTTTTCGTTTTGGCCACTTTGCTGAAGTATAAAATTCAGCTTTGCATTACATGAATATTTTTTTTTTTTTAAATATGAAAAAAAGTTAAATTGTAATAACAATAAATAAATTAATAAATAATTTTATTTTTATTGATTTATTTTTTTTACTGAATTTTTGAAAACAAAATGCAACCCAAATGAGCATAAGTCTTTTCTTATGACCCTCAATATTTGAAATGCAATGTATTTTGACTATACTTTTCATTTTGGCCATTTTGCTCTAGTATTGGCAGATGAAAATTTTGCTTTGCATCACATGAATAAAGTACATTTTAAAAAATATTAAAAAAAAGGAAAAAAAATATTTTTGTAACTTTTAATTTTAAATTGTAATAATAACAACAACAATTAAAAAATATGTGTATATATTATATATATTTTTAGTATTTTTGAACAACAAAATGCAACCTGGATGAGAATAAAAGACTTCTTATGACCACAAACATTTGAAATGTAATATATTTTTGACTATATTTTTGGTCTTGGCCATTGTGCATTCCACTTCTAGTAAAGCATTTACCAGAGAATCATAAACCATCATTTAACGCACTGCTAAACACAAAGAAGCTCAAGCCAAAGTAAATAATTTCTCAGAAAGGTGGCTGTCGTCGTGGCCTCTCTCTCCACCCCCTAATTTCTAAAGCAGAGTCACATAAAACAACCACGTGACTTTGGAAGAAGGCCACAGACTGAACTGACCTTCACTCCAGCCACAAGAACCCCATCTGCAGACTTCACCACGTTCTTGAAGAAATCCTCCAGCTTCTCCTTCTTGTTTTTCCCTCGTACACTCAGCTGTAATCACAAGTGAAAATCCAAGGGCAAATGAACAATTAAATGCTCAGAAATATTTTTTAATACCCATTGAAAAAGACACTTGCATTTCTATATTTGTTTTGGATTTTTAATTAAATATTCATCTGGTTTGCTTTGCACAATTTCATCTGCTGTTTGCACTTTTCTTGTGAATAATCTGATTAGCTGGTTTGTGTCCAAGTTTCAAATACAAAGAGAAAAATAATTTAATTAATTGGGGATTAATTGGGGAAAATTAACAATTCAATTCATTATCAAATTCTTATTTTATTATAAACAAGATTCATTTTCTTAAAAAAAAAAAAAAAAAAAAAGAATTTTAGAACAATAATGTCAGAGTTAAAAAATGCCACACTTACGTCTTGGTTGTACTCTAAGAAAACATGAAAGTTCAAGTCTTTGCGCAGGACGGGATGAGCAGCAACGCGGCACAGAAAGACCTCATGCATTGCCACGGTCTTCTTGAAGATGGCCAGATATTCACTGTAACACGTTTTCATATTATTAATAATGAAATCATGCAACTTGCAATGCACTAACAATCATAAATAAAGATGATCAACTCACGCCTCCAGTTCCTGTTTCATCTTAGTGAACTCCTCCTTGGTCATAGATCCTTCACCTTCACCCAGCTTCTGAAGTTTCTCCCGGGACGCATCGAAATCCGGTCTCGGAGGCGCAGGAGGAATCTACAGGGAAAGACTTTTGGTTAGCTATTCAAGTGGCATTATGATTCCCAAAACTGTGCTTGTAATGAAACTCTGGGATTCGTAATATCATCATTTACTGAATGAAAAAAGCAATCGCTCACACTGCTGTACCTAATGCAAAGTGCTATAAATAATTCAGGCTGCTTTGATGATATTGTAAATGGCAGTCAGTGCCGGGACTCTTTCTTTGTTGAGTATTATTCTGAGTATCCCAGAAGATAAAACTATATTAGACAGATAGCAAAAGACTTAAAATAATGCAGAAAATAAGCCAATAAAAGCAGGCCAAAAACACAGTTATATTAAAATCTTAAAATATTTTTACAAACTGAAATAATAGTTTTCTATGTGAATATATTTTAAAATGCATTTTATTTTTGTGACGAAATGCTGAATTTTCAGCATCAATACTCATCCTCAGTGTTACATGATTTTTCAGAAATCATTCTAATATGCTGACTTGCTGTTTCGTATTATAATTAATGTTGAAAACAGTTGTGCTTAATATTTTAGTAGAATCTGTGATACATTTTCAAGACTACAAAGAACAGAAATGTAACTATAAATGTCTTTACAGTCACTTTTGAGCAATCTAAGATGTACTTGCTAAATAAAAGCATTCATTTCTTAAAAATAAAAACAAAATATGACCGCAAACTTTAAATACCATGAATATGACAGAGTGCATATCACACATCAGTTTACTTTTCTAGTTTAAAAATAGTTTCAACTAATATAACCGCAATAGATACTGCACCAAAGATACTTCCTTTTTTTCATGCACCTGAACAACAAAATGACATTCGTCATGTGACAACAGACTTGTACACCAGGCCTATAAAAGGACATTAAGCAGTGATTTCAGCCTTGGCAAGAGCAGCTGGAACGTCCGCTCTCAAACACACATAATGAAGCAGTGTTTAACCCAGAGTATATGCCACAGAGTTCAAACAAGCGTCCAGCGTAAAGCAAATTAAAGAATCACATTACTAGCATAACTGCAAACAACTGACTTGTGATTGCAATTAACAGGCCAGCTGTTACATCACTAATCAAACTTAACATACTATTATATGCAAAACACTTAAGGGTACTTACAATGTAACCAGCGTATTCTTCATTTTCCACAAACGAGTCGTGGAGCCAGATAAATTCTTCATGCTGTCTGACCACTGAAAATTCATTCTGCTTGAAATTAGGTAGAGTGCTCTGGAAAAAAAACAAAACATAAATCATCACATAATCAATGATCATGTGCATAAAGTAGATTTTACAGACAGGGCTGAAAACACACAAGCCTGGTAGTTTTTATTCATGGATGTTGTGTACCTTTGTGTGGACGGTGAACTTGACCTTGTCTCTCTCGCTCAGAGCGTCTGAAATGTCCACCTGTAGTGTAGCGTCGGTTTGAAGATCCACATTCACTGCCCTTGGCTATTAAAATAAATATATAAATACAGTGTCATTTAATAGCATCAAAAGCTCAAACTGTGAGGATCACAGGAGATGGAGTCTGTTGCAATCGTACTGCATTCATTTTTTGAATATTACAAAAATCATTAAGTTTTGTCAAATTGCAAAACTTTTTTTAATGCATATGGTTGCATTTATGTATAAGACATAACATATTAAGCAATGACCAGAGCACTATGTTAATTTTACTCAATTTTGAACAACATTTTCCACAGGAAACATAATATTTGTACTTTCAAAAATAAATTTAACAACGATGAACAACTTTAAAGAAATTGCATCTAAAAGATACACTTTCACTTATGCAAATACATGAATTTAACCTAAAAATTTACTAAAAAAAATGATCAAGTTTTTTCAACAACTACAATATACATATAATAAATGTTAAATCTCATACAAAACAGTGTTAGGCAGTTAGCTTTAACTGTAAAGTCATTATAATACTGTTAAATGATCTTATATTTGTAGAATTTATTAATGAGATTTTTTTAAATATTATATTTAATAAAAGTTTTGCAGTAACAAATTCTGTAGTAAGTATTATATACTACCAGTCAAAAGTTTTTGTGTCTTAAAAGAAGTCTCTTCTGCTCACCAAACATGCATTTATTTGATCCCAAGTACAGAATTTTTTTTTTTAATTTTGAAATATTTTTACCTTTTAAAACAACTGTTTTCTATTTGAATATATTTTAAAATATAATTTATTCCTGTGATTTCAAAGCTGATTTTTGGCATCATTAAAATCATTTAAAAAAATCATTCTAATATTCTGATTTGCTGCTCAATAACTA
This sequence comes from Garra rufa, assembly GCF_049309525.1. NCBI lineage: Eukaryota > Metazoa > Chordata > Actinopteri > Cypriniformes > Cyprinidae > Garra > Garra rufa. The sequence goes on from NC_133381.1 coordinate 7,874,611, forward strand.
TTTATTATTATTATGTTGAAAACAGCTGAGCAGATTTTTATCAGGTTTCTTTGATGAATAGGAAGTTCAGAAGAACAACATTTCTCTGAAATAGAAATCTTTTGTAACATTGTCTTTATCATCACTTTTGACAAATTTCAAAAGCATCCACAAAGAAATCTGAAAAAAATTCTACTTAGCTTTTTCAACATAATAATAATGATAATATAAAATATTTTTTTTTACCAGCAAATCAAAATATTATAATGATTTCTGAAAGATCATGTGCCTGGAGTAATGATGCTAAAAATTCAGCTTTGAAATCACAGGAATAAATTACATTTTACTTTGGATCCAACAAATGCAGATTTCCAAAAAAAAAAAAAACCACACACACACACATATATATATATATATATATATATATATATATATATTCATTCATATGATTTAGATTATATATAAATATAAATATAAATAGATATATATAAATATTATATAGAAATATAGAAATCAAAAATATGTTTCCTTAATATATAAATGTATGTGTGTGTGTGTATTTATATATACATAATAAATATACAGTATGTAAACATAAGCTTTTATTTGGATGTAATTAATCGTTTGACAGCCCTGAAACTGACAATATAACATGAAAGTAACAGGGTATACTTAAAAAATACCTATTAGTACTACATACACTAGCATTAAAGTACCAAAGTACTACTACAGTAGAATATTTTTGAAAGGTATAACTGTAAATAAAAAATAATGTTACAATTAAAGGAGTTCACTTTCAGAACAAAACAGATAATCTACTCACCCCCTTTGTCATCCAAGATGTTCATTTCTTTCATTCTTCAGTCGTAAATAAGTTATGTTTTTTAATATTCTCTCAATATAATGGACTTCTATGGTGCCTCAGAGTTTGAACTTCCAAAATGCAGCTTCAAAGGGCTCTAAATGATCCCAGTCAAGGAAGAAGGGTCTTATCTAGTGAAACGATCGGTTATTTTCTAAAAACATTTACAATTTATATACTTTTTAATCTCTACACAGAATACACACAGAGCTAGACAAGATGAGCATTTGAGGTTAAAAAGGTCATACATTGTATTTTTTTAAAGAAAATAACCAATTGTTTTGCAAAATAAGACCCTTCTTCCTCAGCTGGGATCGTTTAGAGCCCTTTGAAGCTGCATTTTGGAAGTTCAAACTCGGGGGCACCATAGAAGTCCATTATATGGAGAGAAATCCTGAAATGTTTTCATCAAAAAATATAATTTCCTTACGACTGAAGAAAGAAAGACATGAACATCTTGGATGACAAGTAGTGAACTACTCCTTTAAGAGTCACATTGTATCAATATAGAGCAACATTGTTCATTTGATGCTACATTACAATGTAACATTGCATCAACTTTATACAGATAAGAATTAGCCACACAATTATGTAAAGTAACAGGTTTGCACTAGGAAATTTGCACAAATGCAAACAGATGAACCTTTAGATCGATGATAGAGACCAACTGCTGCCTGACAGACACACTGCTCGCTTATTCTTTAACTTTAACAGGGTTTTTTAACCAGCTAGATGAGTTTCTGGTTAATGGCATGATGTGGTTTGTGGGTTCTTGTCCTAGTTTCTGGCATTGTCATCAGACTCGAGAGTGTAAGGCGAATCATTGTGTATACATGGGTTTGTGTGTGTGAGGTTTGTCAGGAGGAAGTGAACGGACGGACTCGAATAGGACACACACACTGGGCCACAGTGACACCAGCAGTAATACACACGTCCTCTGACTACAAACACACACAACAAACATGCACCGCACACAGCGGGAGGACAGAGAGAGAATAGAAATGAGGAAAGAAAAAAAAACTTACTCCTCTGTCCTCTTCCGAGAGGAAATCGGGACCATCGTCCAGCCCTTCTTGCTGTGGAGAGACACACAGAAAGATCAGAACGAACGATCGGAACGTAAACACGACAGATGCTCGTTAGTAGTCGACGCATCGGAGGATTGTAGGTGTAAATAATAGGGTGGAGGGAGTAAGAGAGAAAAGCACCCACCATCATGGCTGCTGCGGGTGGAGTATGAATGTGGCGGAGTGTGCGTGACGTCACTGGGGCAGGAAAGCGGAGAGGTGGAGCCTTCAAGTGTTCAAGTACAAACCGACAAACTGCTCAAGGTTTTCAGATTTTACGTATTATTGTGATTTTTTATTTTATTATTCGATTTCTATTCTATTCTATTCTATTCTATTATTATAGGTTTGGCTTTTTTGACGTTAAAATATTATTATTATTATTATTATTATTATTATTATTATTATATTATTATTATTATTAACAATTTCAATATTGTATTGTTTTATTCTTGTTATCTTTTTATATTTTTTACTATTTGAATAAAATAACGTTCAATTATGATTGTTTAATTTATTTATTTAATTACAATTTATATTATATTATATTATATTATATTGTATTATAGGTTTAGCTTTTTTCTTTTCTTTTCTTGCACATTCATCTTTTTACTATATGAATAAAATAAACAACGTTTATATTGCTATTATTATTATTGCTATTATTATTATTACTATTATTTATATTATATTATTATTACTAACAATTTTAATATTATATTGCTTTATTCTTGTTATCTTTTTATATTTTTTACTATTTGAATAAAACAACGTTTAATTATGATTGTTTATTTAATTATTTAATTACAATTTATATTATATTATATTATATTATTATATTGTATTATAGGTTTAGCTTTTTTCTTGTTATTTTATTATTCCGATGTATTTTATGTTTATTTGTCTCTGCACATACATGTTTTTACTATATGAATAAAATAAACAACGTTTATATTGTTATTATTACTATTATTATATATTCATTTTAATATTATTTTGTTTTTTTCTTGTCATCTTTTTTTTTTTATAAATTTTACTATATGAATAAAATAACATTTAATTATGAATGTTAATTTTATTATTCGATTGCAATTTATATTATATTATATTATATTATATTATATTATATTATTATATATTATAGGTTTGGCTTTTTTCTTGCTATTTTATTGTTCTGATATTTTATGTCTATTTGTCTCTACACGTACATGTTTTTACTATATGATTAAAACAAATAAAGATTATATTATTGTTATTATTGCTATTATTATATATTCATGTTAAAATATATTATTCTGACTTTTTCTTGTTATCTTTTTATCATTTTTACTATATTGATTAAATAAATAATGTTTAATTATGATTATTTATTTGATTATTCGATTGCATTTTAGATATTATATTATATTATGATATATTCGATTGGCTTGGCTTTATTGTTTTCTCTTTTTTTGTTATTTTATTAATCCAATATTTTATGTATATTTGTCTCTACAAATACATGTTTTACTGTATTTTTCGATTGCAATTTATATTATATTATGTGAATGAATAAAATAGTTATTATTACTATTATTATATTTTAGTGCATAAGAAGCAAGTTATAAATAGCTAATATAACAAACTTCATTACAGTCTTATTAGTAAAATATTCACTAACAAAGTCTGTACATAGGGGTCACTGCAACAATTCTCACCGATGTGTTCATATGATTGTGTTTAATGTGATTACTTACCCCTAGAGGGTGACAAACTCACTTTAGTCATGGAGAAAAAACTTCTTATCTTCAGCTGCTGGTGGAGTGTGATGCTGTTATTACCAAACACCCCACTTATGAACTGTTTCAAGCCAGATAAGTTGGAAAGAATCCAGTAGTATTGGATAATTATTTTATGACAAGAATCTAGATAACAACATAATAGCCTAATCTATGCTGTACCACACTGCAGCTCACCGTGTTATAGTTTGTGGTTACTGATAGACTTTAGGTAATGATCAGCCAATGGTCAAGTGTCAATCTTAAACCTTCTGAAAACTCACCATCATAAAACAGCACACATCAGTGATCTCTATACACCAAATACTTGGCATTATAAGGTTACAGAACATATTTACATGTCTACAATCAAATAACCTTATGTTTTTTCATATATACAGTACATAATAGTTTATATTTTAAGCCGGTTTTGCTCCTGCATAGGCCTACTGTACACTGGTACTTAATAATATCAGTGTTAAAACATATGTTCAAGTGTATATACATTTTTATTTTCGTTAAAGGTATTTTAAAAACAACAAAACTAGAGTTTAGGACATCAGAACATATTGAGAAATTATATACAGGCATCAGCATCACAGACGTGAGCATTCATAAAAACATATTGAGTAACTTTGTCCTCAAGCGAAATCTTGTGACCCTGCAATATGCAATAACACATTCATATGCCCTCAACAGGTCATGTTGCACTGCAAATGACATAGCAAATCCACTGGCAAACAACTGATCAAACTGTTCAGTTAACTAAAATGCCCATAAAATCTATTTAAGCTATTGTTCCTTTATGCAAAAATTCCAAACACTGTAAACCTGAAGATCAATGTCTTTTTTACTTACTCTATAACTCAAGATTGCACCTCCTCTCTCCTCACATTCCTTCAACCTTTAAAGGAATTGTTCACCTGAAAAGGAAAAGTTGCTGAATATGTACTTACCCCCAGGCCATCCAAAATGTAAATGAGTTTGCTTCTTCATCAGAACAGATTTGAAGAAATTTAGCATTACACCATTAGTTCACCAATGGATCCTCAGAAGTGAATGGGTGCTGTCAGAGTCCAAACAGATGATGAAAACATCACAGTAATTCACAAGTAATCCACACCACAAAGTCAACAGTTGGATAAACTTAAAAAAATACTTCAATTGGTAAAACCTAAAAATGTCAAGTTTTTTCAACTTAAGATGAGACACTGCAGATGAATAGGGCAAAAAATAATTTTTAATAGTTATCTCCTTACTTACCCAGATGATTGATTACATTGATAATTGCAAACATTTTGTATTACAAGTTTTCTAAAATGCTATGTTTAGATATGCAAACGGGCAATTATTTAATGAAATATGCACTAATTTGCACATTTTTAGTACAAATATCTAAACACTGGATCAAGTCAGTTTTGAAATTCTTGTTTAATTTTTTTGACATGTTAGAGTCAAATGTTTTTACTGAGGGTGTTTTGGGTATCTAATTTTGTCACTAAATAATTCAGAAACAACTTTAACAGTATTTAACATGTATTATTTTACCATTTTTGGGGGAGAAAATATTGTATAAAATCTAAAAAAAAAAAGCTAATTATATATAAACAATACCATCTGTAAAAACCTTCAGGATATAGACAGAAATAAAAATGTAAAGTTTGGTGTTTGTAAGTGCTACTGAAGAGGAGATTTATGGCTCAGTGTAAGAGAAAAAACTCATTTGGAGAAGACGGCCTTTAAAAATATAAATTGTAATTGAAATCTATTGACACAAAAAGATAAAGTGCTATATAAGAAACACTTAACAGTGTCTTTTGGGTGTTTTTCTTTCCACTAGTCTGAAAAAACACAAAGCAAAAAGCCCAAAATCTCATGTTTGACAGGTGCTTAACTTATTATATTTTATCAGCTTAATTTTCCTAGGTCAATCACACTGACATAATTTAAGTTCATTCAATCCAAATTCGAATGCTGAACGCTGAACGCATGTGCTGAACGCAGGTGATGGAGATTTACTACTAATCAAAGTACCGGCTTCATTGACTAAACGCGCCTCACAACATCGTGCGATTAATCGTGGAGCCCTAACCAGAAGTCGTCTTCTTTGGCCAGATGAGCATTTGCAAAGGCCAAGCGGGCTTTTGTGTGCCTTATCTGAAGAAGTGGTGTCCTCCTTGGTCTGTGTCCGTGGAACCCAGCGGTGTGCAGTGTCCGTTGGACTGTCTGCCTTGAGATGTTGCCACCAGCAGAGCCCAGATTCATCAGGATGGCCTTGGTGGTGATCCTTGGATTCTTTTCTACCTCTCTCACTATTCTCCTGGCCAGCACAGGTGTCACTTTTGGCTTCCGACCACGTCCTCTGAGATTTTTCACAGTGCAGAACGTTTTGTATTTTTTACTTTGCACTGTAGCCACTGGAACTTCAAAACATTTAGGTCTTATAGCCCTTTCCTGACTTGTGAGCAGCCACAATGTCCAGCCGCAGGTCCTCAGTGAACTCCTTTGTCTTAGCCATGACTATCCACAAACCAACAGCAGAGAGCTTCTGTTTTTCACCTGTTGAGTTGATTAAAACAGCTGTTCCCAATGAATCAGGGTAATTAGGATGCTTTAGAACAGCTTGGACTATTTGGAATGGTATAGAACTTTGGATTTTCCCATAGACTGTGACAGTTTGCAAAGGGTATGAATAATTTTGGAAATGCCACTTTTTGTATAAATGTAAATAAAAGCTGAGAAATGTTTTTTTTTTTTCCACAATGATGCCTCTTGTACATCGTCTTATTATCTTTTGGGAGAAGCCTGTGTCATTTTCGGTCAAAAAAAACTTGCTGGTTGAATAAAAGTAACTTTAAGTCAGAATTTGCCAGGGGTATGAATAATTTCGGGCTTGACTGTATTTGTTTAGAACTGTTTATGGCTATAATCACTTGCTTGATCTGTGCATATTTTTAAAGTTTAAAATTTCTTGCTTTTTGCTTCCTAAGATGTCTTTTTTTCTTCCCAAGATGGAGTCATGTGGATTAATTGTTTTTTTCTCATTCTGATGGCACCCATTCACTGCAGACGATCCATTTGTGAGCAAGAGATGTAATGCAAAATTTCTCCAAATCTGAAACAAACTCATCTATATCTAACCTCAAGGTGAGAAAATTTGTAGCTAATTTAAATTTTTGCCTGAACTATTCCTTTAAACTCAGATATCTTTATTTTAAATGAGAAGGAACGGCTTGGTCAAATGTTTTTTAACAGCATGTCACACATTCTCACATGCTTTGCAGCAGCAAGCTATCAATACTCCACGCGCAGTGCACACACCCTTTCACCGCACAGAATCTACTGGAGAGCAAGGAGAGGTCATTTGTTTATTTTCAGCACGCTTGTACAGACACAGAGATTCAGGGCTTACATGAAAGGCACTTTGTTTTGTGTAGCTGTGGACATAAAAGCTCTGAATAACAAGTTGGCTACGTGAGCCCAAAATAGATGCAACTTTTAAGACTGCGAGTTAATAAACTTAAAATTTTCTTGCTGTCCGTATGGTGTCTTTTCAGTTAAAATTGGTCTTTTGTTTGTCTGTATTGATGCATGATTAAGCATCCTTGACATACACAGGTTTTAATGATTTTAAATTTGAGTAAAGCAAATATTAAGCAGTTTAAATGAGCTCCTTAAGCAGCAAATCATGTGGATTCATCAGAAGGATCATGACACACTGAAAATTCAGCATTGCATCACAGAAATAAATTGCATTTTAAAATATATTTTAAAAAGATAAGTTATTTTAAATTGTAATAATATTTCATAAAATTACTGTTTTTACTTTTTTTCCCTTTAAATAAATACAGCCTTGGATGCATCCTAACCTTCCTAATCCCTAACTTTGGAACAGAAATGTAGCATTTATTGTTATACGTTTAGTTTATAATTCATATTTTTATTTATAATTGTATGTAAATCTTGTTTGCTATCAATGAACTTTATTATGTATGCACTGGCATTATATCAGCCATCAGTCACACTGCTCTCTATATACTGTCATTCGCCATTGTAAATCCTTATGTTAGATGAATATTAGTCAATATCATATCATATCCAGGTCTGCACCCCCACAATATGTGCCTACATGCATAGAGAACTAGTTTCATAACCACTACTAGAAATTTCCCAGAGGAGACATAATCAACAGCCCAGATGAAGGCCAGTACTCTCCTACTCCAAGAGCTTTTATGGGGTTTTTAGGGATTAGATTTGTCAATTTGAACAATCTACACGTTGTATTTTAAAAATGGTCTGTGATATTTGAGACCAGCCCTCTATGTTTTTCACTGAAACAGAGACCTTCTTTTTAGTCGTACTACTGCATTGAAGAGTGAAAACAGCTCTTTATAACCGCTGCCCAGCCTGTCCACCAGCGTCCCTTTTGTAGCTCTTTGGAAGCATGTTCAGTTTTGCCATTTGTGGACAACGATGACAAGACACAAAAGCATGCTGGCCATAAATAGCGCCGAGCAGCAGAGGATTGCTCCCTGCCTGCGGATCAAATTCTCCAAAGGGAAAAGCAGCCACTGGCCTCAAGCCCAGATCTACTGCGAGACCACGCTCATAGAAACCGACTGGCCTGTAAGAAGTAGTGAAGGAGGCTGGGCTGCTCATTTAAACTTTATTAAGTGCTTTAAGACAGCGGCTGCCCTCAATCTGAAGATGTATGTATCTGATTTTGTATTAGTGAGTTTGATGCTTTACGTGATTTGTATGCAAGAATCAGAATGCACAAAAAAGCTTAACTAAACACTATACCATTTAATAACTAGAAAATCAAAGTTTGTCGAGAGGAGGTTTGGATATCGCCTAAAGCAGATTTAAAAAGTCTTTAAGTTTGTATTGAGCTTATGTACTTTTTTTTTATCTATACAGCATTAAGGGATAGAATGATAGAACGATAGAATGCTAGATAGACCGACAGAAAGATAAAATGACAGAACGATTAAACAAAAGAATGACAGATAAAATGACAATGATTGAACAATAGATAGAAAGATAGATAAATAGATAGACTGAATGATCAAGCGGCAAATATAACAATAGATATAACAAGAGCGACAGAGCGAAAGAATGATAGTTCGAATGAGAGCGACAGAAATATAGAACAAAAGATCAGTAGAAAGAAGGACACAACAAGAGTGACAGATAGAACGGTAGATAGAGCGATAGAGAATGATAGATAAAATGACAGAATGATATAGATGACACAGACAGACAGACAGACAGACAGACAGACAGACAAACAGATAGACAGATAGATATATAGATAGATAGATAGATAGATAGAGCGACATAGAATGATAGATAAAATGACAGAATGATAGATATAGATGACAGACAAACAGATAGACAGATAGATATATAGATAGATAGATAGATAGATAGATAGATAGATAGATAGATAGATAGATAGATAGATAGATAGATAGATAGAGCGACATAGAATGATAGATAAAATGACAGAATGATAGATATAGATGACAGACAGACAGAGAGATAGATAGATAGATAGATGATAGATAGATAGATAGATAGATAGATAGATAGATAGATAGATAGATAGATAGATAGATAGATAGATAGATAGATAGATAGATAGATAGATAGATAGATATAGATAGATAGACTGAACGAAAGATAGAACGATAGAGCGACAGGATAGATAGATAGATAGATAGATAGATAGATAGATAGATAGATAGATAGATAGATAGATGGATAGATAGATAGATAGATAGATAGATAGAACGATAGAGCGACATAGAATGATATAGCTGAAAGCTAGATAGATGGATAGATATAGCGATAGAATGATATAGATAGATAGATAGAGCGACATAGAACTATAGATCGCTAGAGCGACAGAACAATAGATAGAACAATAGCTAGATAAAACGATAAAACGATAGAATGTCAGAGCGACAGAGAGAATGATAGAGCAACAGATAGATAAAACCATAGACGGAACAATAGAGCAAGATCGATAGAACGGTAGAGCGACAGAACAATAGATAGAATAATAGCTAGATGAAACGATAAAACGATAGAACAATAGAATGTCAGATAGAGCGAAAGAGATAATGATAGAGCAACGGACAGAATGATAAGAGAATGATTGAGCGACAGAAAGAACAGAGCAACAGATAGATAAAATGATAGACAGAACAATTGAGAGACAAAGCAACTGAAAGAATGATAGAGCGACAATAGAACAATAGATAGAACGATAGAGCGACAGATAGAACAATAGATAGAACGATAGAACGCTAGGTAGAATAGAACGACAGAGAGAAGCAGAGCAACAGGTAGAGCGATAGATGGAACAATGGAGAGACATGCAGGTAAACAGATAGACAAAACAATAGAGCAACAGAATGATAGAGTGACAGAACAATATAGTGACAGAACGTTAAGAGCGACAGAAAACGATAGAGCAACGGATAGACAAAAGATAGAATGATAGAGCGACAGATAGATCGCATGAAAGGTAAAACAACGGAGCGAAAGAGAATGATAGAGTGACAGATAGAATGACAGTGACAGATAGAACGATAGAACAATAGAGCGACAGATGTAGCAACAGAGAACGATAGATGCAGCGGCATATAGATGGAACGATAGAACAATAGTGACAGAGTAACAGAGAGAACAACAGAGCAACAGATAGAACTACAGATAAAATGTCAGAACGATTAAACTAAAGAATGAGACATAAAACAACGATTGAACAATAGAAACATAGATAGACAGATGTAGTCTATTAAGGTTTCCTTGATTCAGAACGTTAAAAAATGTCAATAAAATTGATAATATTATTTCTTCAGTGAAGGTGGTTTTGATAGCTAAGCACACTCAGCTCACACATATCATCACGTCTCACTGGGGTCACATGATCTCACACCCTGCTGAAATGAGCAAGAAATCCATCCAAGAATTCGGCCACAAGATTTTATTTCAAAGTGGCACCTTCCTCGATCTCAAAAACAATGTTTCACTTCAGGCTGCAAATATTGCCATCTTTACAGATAATTTTGTGTTTTCATGTAGTGTTAAAAAAAGAAAAATCATTCCAAGCAGCTCGGCCTTCACGTTCAGAGGTGCGTTTGAATCAAAGGCTGCAGTGGAAGAGTTCAGAACCCATCTGTTTATGTCTGTATGCGTAACAGGAATTCCGGGCTGACAGACACAGAAATTCCAAAGTCCTCCTTCAACTGGTAGTGTAAAAAACCAAAAGTGCTTTGTTTATCTGCATAGACTTTATGTGTTCGCCTTGTCAAATGAGCCAGATTAGCTAGAAGAGTTCAAATAAATAGTTTCAAACGTGTAAAGTGCTTGTCACCGGCTAATGCATTGCTGTGAAGCATTAACGTACAGCATTCTCTTACAGCATAATAAAATATCTCTGTGAATACATCATAAAGATATCAACTCTTAATATATGATCATTCAAGCTTTCTACTGTTGTTTGGCAAAACACAAAGAGGGAGACAAAAAGTTCTTTAGGGACGTATAAAAGCTAACTGCAAAAGTAAGCTAGCATTCAGCTGGTAGGTTTTTTGCATATTTTTATGAGATCTCCTTTTAGTTGGAAAAAAAACTAAAAAAGAAAAGAAAAAGGAAATAAAGACAAACTAGGATTATTCCTTCAGAATCAAATGATACAGACAGCTGCTAAGATGAAAGCGTGTGGAATCCAGATGGCACATGGCTGTTGAGTTTACAATGGTCTCCCCTCCAGCGATACGACCACATTTCCTCCCAACTTCTCTGCCAGGGCTGAGCGGTCCTGAATGTCGTCTAAACCATTCACCTGCCATTCGTGTTTGATACCTGAAAAAGGACACAATGATTGCATTACTTTTTAAAATAGGACCTTTAATAAAAAATAGTGTACGGTATGCTGAGAATATGGCTAAAGAATGTAAAAGTGTTATATAATATATAATAATATTTAATATTGAAAAATATTATAAAATATAAACAATTATATACTTATTTTAAAATAAAGTTTGAAATATATATTATAATGTAAATTAAAAAAAAAATATATATATATATATATATATATATAAATATATATATATATATATAATGTAATATAATATTTAAAAAATATTATATATATAGTATATGCAATATATTAACTTTAATTTTTAACTTTAATATAGTTTTTTATATTTTAGGGCCTGTATTTTATATATATTTTATATTTATATATTTTGTATATAATATATAATATTAACATAATATAATATATAATAAAATAATATTATAAAATAATATTTAATATTTTAAAATAGTGTTTGAAATGCCAAATATATACACACACACACACACATATATATATATATATATATATATATATAAATATTCAAAACATTATTTTCACATTATACATCACCTATATTATTGATCACATTATTCATCAAACTTTTTATATTTAATAAATAATACAGTAAATAGTTGATTGAGTTGATTGAAAACAAATTGATTTGTTTTATATTTTGTAAATATTTATGTATTTATTTAATGTATTTTATTTATTTTATGTATAATCACAAGTTATTTATATCTTTCAATCATACATTTTTTTGGAAGAATATATATTAACCAATCATCACTCAAAACTCAACATCCAGATATTATCTGTTTCATAAAGATGCATTATGGTGAATATATGACTGTACTCACCTGTAAACTTCTTCTTAATGGCATCTTTTGAGCTAGCATAAATCATCTTGCTTTTTAATGGTGCACCTTCAGGGGCCCTAAAATAAAAAAAACCAATGCTCAGTACACATGCTAACAAATTGAACTGAAAAGCAACAAACAGCATGGTTATTATTATTAACAATAATCAGTGTATTTTGAAACCAAACAAAAAACTCAACCAGTTAGACAAGTTCACTTGGATCCGTTGCTATATGTAGATCAGACAAGTCATATATAAACAAATCAATAAAAAACAAGCTTTTCCAAACATAGAAATTTAATAAAAACAATTAATGAACAATTCAAACGAAACTAAAATCAAAATACCAATAAAATGCAAAAAGAAATTAAAAATGCATTTAAAAAATGCATAAATAAATACAACATAAAACAAAATTAATCTGTAATTATTACGTTTGCAAAGGGGCATAAAATTTCCAAACAATCTTGGAAAGTTTCCAGAAATTAACCAGAAATGTTCAGCCTCTTTGCAATCCAAATATTTACCTTACCAGTCAGACTACATACCAAAATATAAATACCAAGTCTTCTTTCTTGGACTCTTTAGTTTCATAAGTGGCATCATATAAGGCGTATCTGCAGTCGTTGAGAGGTAAGAGCTTGACGAAGCAGGCGTAGGGGTCATCGACGGTGTCTCCAATGTCCCCGACTAAGATCTGCTTGCCCTCTTCTACGACGATCTTCTTCTTGTCGTCGCTGAGGCAGAACAGCACTCCCTTTTTGCGCTTTTTCACCTCGTCTGAGGTCGAGGACTTCCGTACTTTCATGTCATTGAAGACTTTGATGACTTCATCACTGACTGTGACACCAGAGGCCTACGATAAGAATGAGATTGAGATGAATACAAACGGTTACCAGCATCATAATGCATATCAATACTAAAAATAATAACTGTATGAATCCACCAGGCAATATTAGAGGTTGAGCACTGAGTGATCCAGTGCTGCTCACAAACCCTGACTCACGTACGTACTGCGCATAGCCAGCTGGTCTGTCACCACAGTTCAAATCTCTCACTCCGGTCCAAAATGGACCGCAAGGCCAAGTCATAGTGGGGTGCCTGGGCCACCATACAACTGTGAGAGCCCCTCCTGGACTTTTTAAAGACATTTGGATTCATGATCAATGACACTTCAACCCTCAACACAAATGAGGCCCTTGGAAGGTTGAACTGAGCATTAATCCATTGAAAGAAAACAGTGTAAACAGCCAAATGAACGTCTCTAAACTACTCACATGCCGTTTTAAAAAGTACTTCTCAAAATGTTTTTTTTTTTTTCTCTCTCTAAGAAACTATTCTTGTACTGACTAGCACCTAGTTTTACTAGGTGGACACAAGACTAGATTTAATTAGTGCTGGGCAACGATTAATCACGATTAATCGCATCCAAAATAAAAGTTTTTGTTTATATATGTGTGTGTACTTTGTATATTTATTGTGTATATACAGACAAACACATGCAGTATATATTTTGAAAATATTTACACGTATATATATACATATAATCTATATTATATATAAATACATATACATGCATGTGTGTAAATTTATATACATAATATATTTACATAGTATACACATACACACACACACACACACGTTTTCACAACTTTTATTTTATATATATATATATATATATATATATATATATATATATATATATATATATTTTTTTTTTTTTTTTTTTTTTTTTTTTTACATATTATTAGAAGACTAAAATTAAATATTATTTTTTAAGATTAAAATGGGATATTAGTAACCAATGGTACTTACTATAGATTCAGATAAGAACTTTTATTTTAGGTGCGATTAATCATGATTAATCGTTGCCCAGCACAAGTTTTAATGATACTTCTTTATTACATATTATTAGAAGACTAAAATTAAATATTAATGGATTAAAATGGGATATTATTAACAGTAATTACTATAGATTTAAACAAGAACTCAATTAGATACTCGTACTACTTAACTACTCCAGTTGCACTAAAAAACGAATAAAAAACTAAAAAGTATTTCTCTTGTTTTTCAATACAAATATTTAAACATTCTTAAATTAGGATAAATTTACTTGAGCAGGAAATGACTAAATTTGTTTTTTCATCTAAACCTTAAAATAGTTAATAAATAATAGTGTTGGCCACTGATTAATCGCGATTAATCACATCCAAAATAAAAGTTTTTGTGTACATCATATATGTGTGTACTGTGTATATTTATTATGTATATATAAATACACACACACGCGTATATATTTAGGAAAAATATGTTATATGTTAAATATATATATATTTATATATATATATATACATGTAAATATTTTCTAAATATATACTGTATGCATGTGTCTTTATACATACATAATAAACAGTACACACACATATATAAACAAAAAAAAATATTTTGGAAGTGATTAATTGTGAGTAATCGCAATTAATCGTTTAAACAGCACTAATGAAAAATAATCTAAAAAACATATAAATAGCCTAATAAACAAAATAATATCAGCCTAGTTACTTACTAGTACCTGATCCACTTTTTCTTATTACACTTATATAGTGTCAAAAAATGGCTACTTGATAGTTGAATTAAAAAACAAATACTAGTTCGACTAAAACATTACTAATATCAACTTAAATTCTAGTCAGAATATACAAATATAAAGAACAAAGAGACACTTAAAATTAATTAGCAATTAGTTTTTTGACAAACTATTTTAAATTACTTTTCTTAATAAATTTCTTTAAGTAAAAGTCACCTGTAAATTTCCGGTCTCATCTGCGTCCAGCTATTTTTATCTCCACAAAACTTGTTTTGCTGCTTGATATTGCAAATTAGTGTCTTATCTTATTATTGTAATGTATTATCTACATTATGAACACTGGTTTGTAGCACAAACAGTTTCCCATTTACTGCACGTTGCTATTCTTATCGTTATTTCCCCATAGTGGCTAATGAACCGGAAGTCTCGCCCATAAACTTACCTCCGCAGTAAAGAAAAAGGTGGATTTATACTAATAAACTGCTAGTCATTACTAAAGTACCGAAATATGTGCTAAACATTAATAAAAGTATTGAATATTGATTTAATAACTATTTCTTAATTTGTAATATATTCAACATTTATTAAACAAGTAGTGTCAACTATAGTAATAGTTACTAGTATCGAAAATACTAGTAAGTGTAAAGTAGTTAATAGGCAATCATGGCGCAGGCGCAAAGACGCGCTCCGAGCAGCTGGTGTAGAGCTCCGACTCTCTCTCTCTCTCTCACTCACACTACAGCCACTAAATCCTACTGAATCATGAACAAGTAGTCTAATTCACTCCCCATGACAGACAATAGACATCTGACAGCAATAAACACCTCGTTCCGATCTGATTATACGCGTATGAGTCCATCAATTCACTCCCGACCATTTATTTCTCCAGCGCCTGTGAGTAAAAGTTGGAGAAGAGTGCGCACAGAGTGATTAAAGCACCGGCTAAAATTAGCTTAAAATGGCCGCCTTGGGCTACAGGCCTGAGATATAGATTTATATCAAAGTAAAACTGATTTGGGTAACCACTAAATGAACTTAAACCTGAATACAGCTTCATATTTTTCAAGCGGAGCGCACACAATCACGGACCTCGCTAGAGCGCCACAGCGCCGCATTACATATCCTGCCGCAGCTGAAAACGTGACACTTGCCGATCAAAAGTTTGTCAGAAAGAGTTTTAGAATGACATTATTACATCTGTTATGAATTAAAAATGAAGTGTGAGAGAAGACCTGTTCTTACCATGCTGTCCGACGCGATGAATCAATGAACGATTATTTTCCTGGTAGTTCTATCTGGGAATGTGAACAGCCGAGACAGTGCGAGTGTGTGCGAGAAAGAGACAGAGCGAGAAAGAGAGAGAGAGAGAGACATCACTGCACAGCCGCAGTGAAGGGTTGGTCGAGCATATGCACTGTCATTGGGACACTTGGCATTGAAATGGACAAATATGTGCCACCAGAGAAACCAAGCGTTTGAATTGCAACTTAGCATAATGTTATTTAAAACAACAATCGCTTGAATGGGATGAAAATATGACACAGGAGGTTTATTAAACTTTTAAGTCATTAACATTACAAAACTTTACTCTATATAAAAGCAATAGCAGTGCTTATATTTCAGAACGGATAATGACTAAATAACTTGTTTATGATGTCTATATATTAAGTCTCTTCTGCTCACCAAGCCTGAATTTATTTGATCCAAAGTATAGCAAAAGCAGTAAAACTGTGAAATATTTTTACTATTTAAATGAACTGCTTTCTATTTGAATATATTTTAAAATGTAATTTATTTCTGTGATTTCAAAATGAATTCTCAGCATCATTACTTCAGTGTCACATGATCCTTCAGAAATCATTTGAATATGCTTTTGAAGAAACATTATTATTATTATTATCAATATTTAAAACAGTTAAGTAAAATTAAGGATTCTTTGATGAAAAGGAAGATCTAAAGATCAGCGTTTATCTGAAATAAAAAGCTTTTGTAACATTATACACTATACCATTCAAAAGATTTGAGTCAGTATATATTTTTTTAATTATAGAAATTAAACTTTTATTTAGCAAGGATCCTTAAAATTGACCAAAAGTGATGATAAAGACATTTATAATGTTACAAAAGATTTCTATTTCAGAAAAATTATGTTCTCCTGTATATATAAAAACATAAAAGTTTTTTTGAGCAGCAAATCAGAATATTGGAATAATTTCTGAAGGATCATGTGACTAGTAATGATGCTAAAAAAAAATCAGCTTTGAAATCACAGAAATAAATTACGTTTTAAAATATATTCAAATAGAAAACAGTTATTTTAAATAGTATCAATATATCAATTTTAGTTTTTGCTGTACTTTGGATCAAATAAATGCAGGCTTGGCGAGCAGAAGAGACTGTCCAAAAACTTTTTTCTGGTAGTGTAACTAAAACAATTTATGCATACCTGAAAAAGAGATGAAAACAAGTGGTCAAGCCAAATATTAACAAAATTTATTTTACATACAGAAAAAAAGAAGATTTACACAGCAGGTAAAATGAATCTTAAGACCCATGAGATGAAAACTGATTCATACAGCTTTCTGACAGAGAAGAGAGGGGGGAAAACACCAGCTATAAAGACAATTTTATAAATAAAGCAAGCAAATTATACCCAAATCTAAATAAATAACCAAAAACTGAATAGGGAAGCAACACAATGGGGTGGTTTGGTTCCTACGTAGTGTTTATGCAAGCTATAGGGACCTGAACGAAAGAACTGAGTTTATCTTACAACTATTCACAACTACAAAACAGAAAATCTATTTGTTCCTTTGAGCTGTAAGACTTAATTTATCCTCAAAATTGACTCAGATCTGTAAAAATCTATACAAAATAGTAGTCTAGAAATGCAGACGAGGTACAAGAAAAAACTAAATGCACCATTTTGAAATTGATGACAAAAACAACACTTTTTGTCCTGAGTTAATATGTGAACACAAAAAACTTAATAGAAAACAGTGCAAATATTTTTTTTTCTTCACAGCACAGTTGTTTTTCCTCATACTTGCTCCATAGGATTAAAGGCCGATTTATATTCCCGTCACTGGTTGTGAAGATAAATGCCGCTTGGTATTCGCCGCTCGAGTGCCGGTTTGCTTGCACGCTGCACATTGCAAATAAAATTTCTCGTGAACAAGAGCTAGGCAGAATTTTTAATGAGTCACACCACACTGGAATGTTCATGAACATTCCACGAATGCCACGGAACAACATAATTAGACAGTGGATTACGAACTGGCCATCAGCCTTGACCAGTTGGTGTGTTTGAGTGGAAGTTGGGGGCTTTTGTTTACATCCGTGGCCGTTTCTGTGGAGGGGTCATGCGTTCAGCCAGGCCGAGTCTCTGAAGCTCAGAATGGAAGAAGACCTGGAGCCGCAGACCGGCCTTTGCTTCGTTGGTGTTACGTGGGTTGTACTCCAGACAGTTGGAAAACATGAGCTCCACATCCTCGATATACTCCGCTGTGAGATTAATAACACAAAAGAAGCTACATTTAGCAATGGTTTACGTTGTGCGACTCTTAAGCTGTTAAAGTGGGTTAGATATTCTAAATCCCGATTTCTAAATTAGATAAGAGAAAAAATATATATATCTTACCAGCAGTTTGGTATTCACAGTTGTTGACCTTTTCCCTGATTGTGCTCAAGGCAATGGGTTTTTTGATTATGTCATAGTAATCAGGCACCTGGAAAAATTTGATGCAATAAAAGTAGTCATTAAAACCATGAAAATAATGCCTGGGATAGCGAGATGTCACATAGCAACTGCATCGATTATTTAAGAGTACAGCTGGTCGTAAACCGACCAAGAATGGGAGCTCTATGACCTTGGGTATAAGTGTGAACAGCTCTTCACTTCTAAGTGCACTACCTGAGTTCTGGACACCAGTTTCTTGAATGGCCAGCTGTCCTCGTGTCTGACCAGGTCCACAGTGAGCAGCTCACAGGCTGACAGCTCGTGGACGCCTAAGTTTCTCCCTGAGCTTCGGCGGCTGGATGAATTGGTGGTTGGAGCCAAGATGATCTTGGCTTTTGGGGAGACCTCTGCTGGAGAAAAGTGACAAACCACAATATATGTGAACAAGTCATCTTAAAGAAAATGAAATGGGAAGAATAATAGGTGTCTGCATTCAGTTAAATGCAGTTGTGTCATTTTCTCCCATCCAAGCTTAGTTTGTACCTCCCAATTCTATTTATTTGTTTATTAATTCATTAAATGCAAATCTGATAATTGTGACCTATAAACTTGCAATTTCACAAAAAGTAGTCTGAATTGAGAGATAAGCTTTACTTTATTTCATGTCAGAAAAAAAAAAAAGAAATGGGGAAAAATGAAAAATGAGGGAAAAGATACACTACCAGTCAAATTTTTTTGAACAGTAATATTTCTCTCTTCTGCTCATAGAGCCTGCATCTATTTGATCCATAATACAGCAAAAGCAGTAATATTGTGAAATATTACTATTTAAAAAAAAAAAATGCTTTCTATTTGAATATATTTTAAAATGTAATTTATTTCCTGTGATCAAAGTTACATTTTCAGCATCATTACTCCATTCTTCAGTGTCACATGATCCTTCAGAAATCATTCTAATATACTGATTTGCTATTCAAGGAACTTTTTTTATGAATAGAAAGAAGATTTTACACTTTACTGTTTCAATATATTTGTAATAATTTTATTTAGCAAGGATGCTTTCAATTCAAAAGTGATGATAAAGACATTTAAGGTTACAAAAGATTTCTATTTTAGTTAAATGCTGTTCTTCTGAACTTTCAAAGAAACCAGAAAATTCTGCTCAGCTGTTTCAACAAATCTTTTTGAGCAGCAAATCAGAATCTTAGAAAGATTTCTAAAAGATCATGTGAGTGGAGGAATGATGCTAAAAATTCAGCTTTGAAATCACAGGAATAAATTTTAAAATATATTCAAATATAAAACTGTTATTTTAAATAGTAAAAATATTTCAAAATGTTACTGTTTTTGCTGTTCTTTGGATCAAATAAATGCAGGCTTGGAGAGCAGAAGAGACTCTAATAAAAACTTACCGTTCAAATAATTTTGACTATTACTATTTGACTATTTTAATTTTTGTTTTAGCCATAACATTTTTATTTTAGCCATAGTTTCTTAATTTGATGTAATGCCATACATTTCTAAATTCATAAATGTTAAGCAGATTTATTTATGTATTTATTTAATTTTGTGTGTGTGGGTGCATGTGAATTCACCGACACTCCTTACCAGTACTGGGTCTCTTCCTAGAATCTGTATTCTCTGCTGCAGGACTGGACTGGTTGGATTTGGCTGTTGTGCCATTAGCAGCAGGCACCTCTAGACTAAGACGAGCACTGGAGCGGCTTCCCGCCCTGGGAGGGGGCTTGCCATTGGACACTGGGGTGGACTTCTTCCCTGAGTTTTTGGAGCCTCCTTTGTTACCAGACTGGCTTTGTTTGGGTGTGCTCTGCTGTGTGCGAGGCGTGGAATGACCTGATTCCGCCTGTTTCGATCTGGTATTCAAACGACCTCCTTTATTGCTCTGGAGAGGAAGTTTGACGGCAGCCTTCTTGGACACACTAAATAAACAAGAAAAAAAATATATGTCATGATATCTTTCTGCAAGGAATTAGTAAACCACCTTTAAAAAAAATCCACTAACTCTTCCTCCTCTGACTGTTCTTCTTCTGACTCATCTTCTTCCTCTTCTGATTCTTGTTCCTCTTCTTCAGACTCCTCCTCATCCTCCATTTCTTCTTCAGAGTCAATAGAGGAACGTTGACGGGAGTTGATTCTGTGGGAGCGTTGTTTGGGGCGGCACTCAGGGCAGAACCAGTCTTCAGAAGGAACAGCCTGTGAAACAAATAAAGGAACACCAAAACTTTCATCAGAACTTCCTATTTAGAAATAACTACACAATCATTTTATAACAGATTGCTGATATGCATGTCTATTTAGTCCTTGGCTGCATGTGTTTGTTTATACATACCTCAAGTCCACATGGCAAGACAGAGTTTATGAAAAAGAACAAACTTTCAAAAACTAGTTCTCACCTTTAGTTTTGGCCGGACACAGAAAATGTGATAGCCTCTGTCACAGGCATCACACAGAAGCATGTTTTCAGCGTCTCCTTTCCTACGGCACACCTTACAACGGGCGTTGAGGATGGATTTGGCCCAGACTACACTGCGCTCAAGTGTGGAGAGATGCAGGAAGACCTGCGACAAGCTGGAGCAGGCCAACAGAGACTCACGCCAGCGTTCTTGCACAGTTTTCACCTGCCGCCCACTTTCACTGCCGTCTGTTGAGGAAAACAGGTTTAGTATTGGTAATTTAAACCTAACCTAACATGTGCTAATTGTTTTCCCTTTTTGGTAAACAAGAAATCTTACCATCCTTCTCACTGGACTGGTCGTCATCTTTCTTTTTGTCCTTTTTCTTCAACTTCTGGTCTTTCTTGGCATCGTCATCACCTGATCAAAAACCAAACATAGAGAAATAAGAGCCTGTGGATTAATGAATTCAAAAATGAAACAAAAACATGTTCCTTCATACAAGATCATCCATATATTTTTCAGAAACACACCCATACACCCTCAGTTTCAGTAGAAGCCACAGTGTTAACAGATCTTACCTAGCGGAGCTTTCAGGAACTTGCGCTCTATACCCTGTTCTATCTGTGCCAGAGCCTGTGCCAAATATTGGACAATGTTATTAACAGGCTGTGGTGTGCTCACAGTAGTGGATGTGGCGCTCTGACCCTCAGCTTTCAATTCTTGCAGCCTAAATATGAGAACAAACACCATCAGTTCACACAATTGGTTATTAGCTTGTAGGAGCATCAGATTCTGTTTGAACACCAAAATAAAAAATACACAGCTAACAGATATTAAAGTGAAAACCTGTCTTTGACTTTGATGTGATTCTCATCAACCTCCATCAGCTCCTCTTCTCCATTGCTCAGCCCGTTCTCTTTGGACTCAGGGTTTAGCAGTTCATAGTTTCCGTTTTCCAGTGCGGCTCTCCACGAGTTTCTGTCCATCACCTTTTCAGGGATAAGAGGGGTAAAAAAAAGTCATGTTACCATTAACAAAGATCCAGATCAAGATAAGAAATATGATATTTACAGCTATGGTTGTGGTCGACACAATCAACATACTTTAATTGCCCCTAGAGTTCCCTGATAGATGCGGTCCTCAATATCCAGTAGTAGATCTCTGAGACGGTTCTCCATGAAGCGCTCAGCAGGTACAGTGCTTTGTGGGTGAGACGAGCCAGCTTTAGGCTTTGAAGTACTGCCTTTGGTCTCTGGCAGAGATTCATCTGCACAATAAATGAAATATAGTAGTTTGAAATAATTAATAATCAATTTCTTTTATCTTATGCACACCAAGAGTCCATTTACACTAACAGTCAAAAGTTTTTTAACAGTAAGATTTTTAATGTTTTTACTTCTCTTCTGCTCACCATGCCTACATTTATTTGATCCAAAACACAGCAAAAGCAGTAACAGTTGCAAAATAATTTACTATTTAAAATAACTGCTTTCTATTTAAATATATTTTAAAATGCTACTTATTTCTGTAATGACAAAATTGAATTTTCAGCAGACAATACTTCAGTCTTCAGTGATCCTGCAGAAATCATTCTAATATGCTGATTTGGTGCTCAGTTATCATTAGTAATTGCTGATTATCAATTATTATTAATGGTTCAACAATTAAAAAGTTCATGCTCATCTGTGACAAATATTAGTATTAAAAAAAGTCACAGACACCAACAAAAATAAAATATAACATTACTTATCAACCTGGCTCCAAAATTCCCACAATACCTGAGTGATGGTAACGCTGAGCAGCTTTGCTATCCATCAGCTGAACAATGCGCTCCTTCTCCTGCAGCAGAGTCTCTTTAAGGCTGCTCTCCCTGTGTCCACGAGAGTTCAGAGCCTCTATGAGCTGCTCTACCTCCTCGGGTGTGGTGTAGAAGAGCCACTGATTGGGCCGGTTGACTGGCGGTGAGGTGTTGTGAACCAGTATTGGCTCCTCAGTGGCAGCGTCTGTCTTAACAGGGCTCTCGACTGAGGGAAGCTCTTCGAATTTGGGTTCAGGAGTAGGACGGGGTTCTAGCATGTCCTCCGTCAGGCCAAAGTAGTCTTCCTCAACAAACAATGCCCCGGCAGAAGGGAAAATCCAGTAGCGGCGATAAAGGCGGTCTCGGCCGAGAGGCAGGATGTAGGTGCAGGCCATTGCTTTCTGAATGCGCTCCAAGAGTTCTTTCTCTTTGAGCTGCTGTTGCTGTAACTCCTCTGGGCTCAGACTCTCTTTTGTTTCAACCTCACCAGGCTGTTTCTCTTTTGGGGTGTCAGTTTTCTTTACTGGAAAACAAAGATAAAGGAATTCTACAGATATTTTCTTCAGAATTTTAACAAAGCAAGAACTAATGTCTTATCTTAAATGTGATAAATCGCTTAGGATAAAAGTGTCTGTCAAATACATAAAGGCAGATCATAAGACTAAGAATGTATCTTAAAGTAAACTGTTGTGACACTTTTGGTAATTTTAAAAGCAGATACCTTTTTTAGACTTGGTTGGTTGCTCCTCCTCATCCTCTGTGTTTTGCTCAGTATGACCTTCCTGACTTTCTGTGCTGGTGTCCATCTCCTCTCTACAACCAACAGACAGAGGCAAGTTTAATCAAATATTTGAACTGGAATGTAAACTGTGTTCCAAAACCCAGGGATTGAGTATGGAGAATAGATTATTGGTTCAGCTTACCCTGCCACATGGTCTCCATTTCTTGCCTCCTCTTTGAGTTTTTCATGTTTTTCTTTTAATTTCTGCTCCTGTTCTCTCAGTTTCTCCTCCTTTCTTTTTCGAACCCTGAAATATGGAGATACCTAGTCTTAGTCTTTACTAAGGCACACAATGTATAAAGGTCTTAGATCATGTCATTTACACAACTCACAACTTTCAAAACCATTTTATGGTGTTCTTGTCTACTGAAAGTTTTTTTTTAAATCATTGTGAAAATAATGTCACTACCCTGACTCTATCAGTCTATGCCGTACCTCTCTGCAGCTTCCTCTCGTTCTCTGCGATGCTGTTCAGCTTTAAGCTCTCGCAGTTCCTGTTTGGCAGATCTCTGCTCGTCGGCATTGTCTTCTATAAAGTCTCTTGTAGAAACCAAAGTCAGCAGCTTTCCACACAGACAATGGAGGATTTTTAGCTTCTCCCCTGTACATATATAACAAAATTAGACAGTGCAAAATCTGAAAATGCAAATTTGTAAAAAAAAAAAAAAAAAAAAAAAAAAAACACTTTTACTTTTTTATTTTTAATAATTTAATGTATGTAACACAGAGAATAAAAATAAAAAACACCAACCAGGCAGCAGGTCATAGACAGCAGTACAGGAGAGCTTTTTGAGCAGGCACTGATTTGACAGACGCAGCTCCACACAGGGGTCATCTGTGGAGCCAAACCCGCCCTGTTTCTGGTAGCGAAACTTTGCATTGTTGGACATGCAATCTGCCCCCGAGGCCAGGATGTGCAGTCTCAGAATCTCAGTGAGAGTACAGCTGTCCAGATCCAACTGCTTCAGACTACAGCCTGTGCAGAGAAAAGGAAGAAATATGGTTTCACTGGGTGTTTGAATTTACTGCATGTATATATTATAACTGTCTATACTGTTCATAATAACACAAAGCTAAAATTCCTAATAATAATTTATAAAAGACATTACAAACATTTCAGGGCACATTATCTGACCTTGGTGCAGTTGTGGCCAGGCAGCAGCAAGAGATGCCACAGCGCTGATGGCAGACTGTGTGGGATCAGCGTCATCCTCCAGAGCTTCACTAAGATCTAAGAATAAAAACCACAGTCAACACACCTCACTCTCTATGATACTGAACAAGACTCCTGGACTTTCTAGTAGTGGTAAACCAATATCAGTTAGGTGAACTAATGGGCTGCAGTTTGGCACTATGGTTAAGTAAAATCATTAAAACAAAAAAAGTTATTTGAATGAAATATTACTGTAAAAAATCCTTAAACTTGAGTTAGCTGCGGAGTCAATTTCTTATTTTTGTTTACTTTACGTTGAAGTACTGAAGTATGGGAGTCTGTTTCCGCCACTGAATAAAAAAAAATAAAAAAAAGGTAACTGACTTTTTTTTCCTCTGAATTTTGACTAATTTCATCCTATCGATACAAACTTGCAATTCTGACATTTTTCTCAGAATTGTGAGATATAAATGTGCAATTCTGAGAAATAATCAAAATGATGGCGTTACCTAGGGCTGTCACTATTAATAAATTTGGCTGACCATTAACTGTCTAAGAAATTATTGCTTTTACAGAAACGCTATGCGGGCTCAGTGTAGAGCCCTGCATTTCACTTTTTTTCTACGCCCATTGGGCCGGGCTTAGGGCCAATTTTCACGTCATAGCTCAGACTCAGGCTGAGAATCTGGCCTGTTTTAGGTTTGTCCTCCTTTTTTTATTTTAGACATCCATCAATTATGATGACGAAACTTCGAGACTTCACTTTCGACTCTGATGGTGTTTAGTGTCTCAGACAGCAGCAGTGCCTTCAGCGCATTCAGATTAGTTCCACGAAGATCCATGCTCAGTTAAGCCAGAATTGCGTGATATAAACTAGCAATTGCAAGTCAAAGTCAGAAATGCGAGTTTATATCTTGCAATTCTGATTTTATAACTCGATATATAACACGCATTAAGAGAAACTCACAATTCTGAGAACAGTCAGATCAGTCGTTCCCCCCCCTCAGAACTGCACTATATAACTCGCAATTGAGAGTTTATATCAGTCAGAATTGTGAGATAAAAAGTCACAATAACCTTTATTTTTTATTCAGTGGCAAAAACGGGCTTCCATACTAAAGTGACAAACTAAAACTGAAAGAAAAATTAATGAAAATTATATAGCTATACATAAAAAAAAAAAAATGGAAAAAAAAATAAATAAATAAAACTAACTAAAACTAAAAATAAACAGAAAACATTAAAACAATAATTATTTTAAAATAATAAAAACTAAACTGGTATCTCAATGATACAAAAATAACCTGTACACTTTCTTTTTCCTTCAACCTGTACACTTTCTTTTAAACTTCAAATTGAGTATAGACTGGGATTTAATTTCCACCCTGGCATCAGTAAAGTATACCCATTATATGACAAAAAATTTTTTTTCCAAAATTTTAAACATCTTCTGTGTAGTCTCTTTTTTTTATAAACAAATTGTAACCTCTGCAACTCTGACCTTTGGTGTCTGCTTCCGCCACCTGGTCTTTGGCCACTTCCTCCTGTTCCTCTGCCAGAGCCTGGAATATGGCCGAAAGGAAGAAGAATAGCAGTTCACACAGTGGCCCTTCAGGATCAGAGCCCACCAGGGCCTCCTCCAGAACCTCTGCAAACAGCAACAACCCTCATCAGGAACGTTCAAATTTTTTTTCCCTATGCCTCCAAAAAAATAAATTGTAAAAGAAAAGCCAATTTGTAAGCTAGAATGTAATTAGGATACTCATGCTAGATTTGATTAGTGAGTGGGAATGACATAATATCCCATTATGTAATGTGTTTAGGTGCAGTAAGTGTATCTTACCCAGTGTTACGCCATCAGGGAACTCATCCTTTAGATCAAACAGCTCTCCAAACGCATTCAGGAACTCAAGTACCATCAGAGCATCTCCAAACAGCTCTGGAGGAAGACGTGTTTTCACTGGAACTGGCTTCGGCAGCTCCTGAAGGCAAATTTAACAACAGTGTTTAGTCTGCATGCTTACATATGCATCTATGGTTTTATAGTCTGAGGGGGCATGTTTACCTTTAGGTCATCACACTCCATGTCCTCTCGAGGTTTGCTCCATAACTTTAGTCGTTCTGCGTATTTTTTCTTTTCTTCTTTTAGCTTCTCTCGTTCCTGAAACACATTCAGAATTAGCCGTGAACAACATAAAAAGTATAACAGGTGTAATAAATAATAAATCTAAAAAATAGAAGCATTATTTACTTTGACATATGTAAGACAAAAATGTGTGAAAGACTAGAGATGTGATATGAAAAGAAAAAAAACTTCCAACTTACCCTCTCTTTCTCAACCTTCATTCGTTCCTTCTCCTCTTTCCGCCTCTGTTTCTCCTCTTCAAGTATCCTCTTCATCTCCTCTCTCTTTTTCTCCTTGTCCTCCTTTTCTTTCCTTTTGGCCTCTATTAGATCTTCTCTTTCTTTCTTGAATTTTTCTTCATAACGCAAGTCAAGTCAAGAAATAGCAAATTTATGCAGATGCATACCATAATTCACCCCATGATATGTCCAGTCAGTGTTTAACTTGTATTTTTCATTTTAAACTTACCCATGGCCATCATCTGTTCTTTCTGCTGCATCAATTTTAACTTCTCCTCAACATAATTCATCTAAAATTAGGAAACAAATCTTCATCAGAGCTGCATAGGCCCTAAATTATAATTAGACCAAATTTTTTTCTTAACAAATGGCATGCCATGCTTGTAATTGCCTAAACGAAGTCAGTCAAGCACAAAATAACAGACCTCTGTCGGTGAGGCATCATTAGGACGACGACCTCTGCCCTTCCCTGGTGGACTAAAGGCAAACACTGGGGGCTCGTCCGGGAAGAAGTGGGAGAAATTTTCTTCGGCTAGCTTATATGTTATAACTGTTGATGGCTGGAAGTAACAGTAACCAGAAAAGAAAAAAAAATCTTTTAAATTGCAATTATTATAGTAGTCAACCTGGATAAATTTGTTTAATTTTGTATTTACCTTGACTCTGACGGTCCCGTTTATTGGTTCACAGTGCTGTTTAAGAAGTAGCTTCAATCTGTCTCGACTAAAAATGCTCTTTTTACGACTATAGGTTGGAAAATCAAAAGAAGAGAATTAGTAACTTACAACAGAAACAAACAGACAACCATGACATCTGATCTGACGACATGTAACTTACCTAATCTGAGAAGCTTTTACTAAGAAAGGTTCACTGCCCTGAGGGCTGACAGGCTGAACTCTGTATTTGAATGAAGATGGACTGGTAGCTTTCTTCTTGCTTTAGTCAGGAAAGCATAAAACACACAATTTAGATGAAAATCAGTATAAGCAGACACATATGAAACATTTATAGAAAATAAGTTCTGAGCACTGACCCATTAGTTGGTGTTTTAGGAGAAGTGAGTGTGGGCTCCTCATCACTGTCACTGATAACAATTGAATCGCCTTCTATGTGATGTTTAACATGGCCATTGACGGTGCCATTGGAATGGGGAGGCGTAACATCCAATATTTTGCAGGGTTGCCTGTTGAGCATAGAAATATTAAAATAGATAAAATTTTTAGTTCCAAATGGAAAAATGTTAACTATTAACCAACTGATATGAAAACATATTTCTGTATATTTCATGATGAACCAATGAAAACTTAATCAGATAGTCTGGGAAGCAGAATTTTACCTCAAAAGCTACTAGAATCTAGAAAAAGTTTTAGTTTTTTTTTTTTTTTTAATTTACTTGGTTACTATGGTTCATAAAGAAATTGTGAAACTGTAATGCAGCTCTATGTTTCCCAGAACAGCTATTTACACTCGCAGTCAAACATTTTTTTAACAGTAGATTTTAATGTTTTTTTTAAGTCTCTTCTGCTCACCAAGTCTGCATTTATTTGATCCCAAGTACAGCAAAACAGTACAATTTTGTAATATTCGTATTATTTAAAATAATCATTTTTTATTTAAACACGTTTTAAAATGTAATTTTAATAATATTGCTGTGAATTTGTAGCATCATTACTCCAGTCACATGATCCTTCAGAAATGGTTCTAATATTCTGATTTGCTGCTCAAAAAACATTTATTATTATTATTATTATTATTATTATTATTATTATTATTATGTTAAGCTGAGTAGATTTTTTTTTTCAGTTTTCTTTGATAAATAGAAAGTTCAGAAAAACAATTTTACTGAAATGGAAATCTTTTGTAACATTATAAATGTCTTTTATCATCAAGTGTGACCAATTTAAAACATCCTTACTAAAGAAGGATATAAATAAGAAATAAATAGCATTTTTAAAATATACTCATATAGGAAGCAATTATTTTAAATAGTAAAAATATTTCACAATATTACTGCTTTGCTGTATTTTGGGTCAAGCTGTAGGCTTGGTGAGCCATAAAAATGTTACCGTTCAAAAACTTTTGACAGGTGGTGTATATTTCCTTCTTTCTGTTAATATTATATTTAACCAAAATGTAAAATACCAACTTGCAAAAAACTCCAAACATACAGAATCAAGCAGGCGGTTTGGGTGTGATCTATTTAACTGACTAGATGAGACAGCAAGACTCAGCCAGACACAGACAGCAGTCTTCCTACTTGTCTTCCAAAACAGAAAAAAAAATAAAAAAATAAAAAATAATCCTCCTCCACCCCGTCTACCAGTGGGGCTCCATGCTGCCTCACGTCTGGTTGTCTCTCTGAGCCCTGATGATGTCTAGGGCAACTCCTTGCACCAGTTCAGCCAATCAGGGGGATCCTCTAAGCTCCACCCTATCACTTTATGTTATCTCCAAATAGCAAGGTCAGCTTGTGATGGCTGACTCTGATCCTCTCCTATAGGACCGAGCTCTGACACATTTCCCTTCAACAGGCAAGTTTCTGGTCAAGATCAGGCTTACGTTATTTATCTGGACTAGGCTGGCATACTTCTTTTCCAAGTCTTGATAATGTGCTGCAAACAGAGCTGCCAAGGACTTTCAGAGCTCCAAAAGAGCTTTGTCTAGAGGAGGCAGGCGAGGGTGGAGACATGTCGATGAACATCTGGGTGCTTCTCTTCTGTTAAGCCATGGTCTTTTCAAAACAATGCTCTATACAGGGCTATTGTTCATCATTATTCACTTTCTCTTTAGAACAGTTGTGGAATCATCCACATAATGTTTTTTTTCCACCAGTAAAAATAAAAAAAAATCCTAAAATCATTTATCTTCAAAAAAAAGATTTAACCATTAACAAAAATAAATTAATAATAAATTTGCCTAAAATAGATTCAGTTACTGAACTTTCACTAGCACACAAAAATAAACATGCATTGCAACCAATGCAAGGACAACTTCAAGGTTCAAATGCTCACTGATGCTCCAGAAGTAGTCTCAGCCTCAGGCGTCACGCCCACGGAACGTTGGCTAAACATCTGATGCATATGGTACACTTAACTGGAAACACTTCAGGAATGTCGAAGTCGTGATCTGATTAGTTGAATTTGATCGGATATCCGGGAGACGCGAGTGTCGCGTTTATTTTCGGTCCGCGGGGAAACAAAGCGCCGAAGGATTTACTCAGCGTTTTGTTAAAATTTGCTTATGCAGACGCCATTGTTGTTATACACATTTGCGACGTTCGTGAACAAATTACTGACTTACTGCTTGTTCTCCCTCTTCTTATTTAACTTTCAATGCTGGTTATTTCAATGACTGACTTGTTGCATGCCAGTCTTTAGTTATGGGGGCATTTCCATGCACTGAAACGTGACGCTGAACGAAACGAACTGTGATTGGTTGTTTGACATGTCGGTCAAACGGCCTTATGGGCGGGCCTTGGCCAACTAAAGCTGCCATGAATTCCAGACCTTCAGCCGTCAGTCTGAAGGTCTGGCTACGCGAGACTACTCCAGAAGAAAACACGATGCATTAAGAGCCAGGGGTGTAAACTTTTGAACAGAGTGAAGATGTGTACATTTTTCTTATTTTGCCTAAATATCTTTTTCTTTCATTTAGTTCTGGCCTTCAGAAGCTACTTACATGTTTCCCAGAAAACAAAATAAGTTAAATTTACCCTGATCTTCAAATTCAAAAAAAGTTTACACCCCCGCCTCTTAATGCATTGTGTTTAATTCTGGAGCATCAGTGAGCATTTGATCCTTCTGTAATAGTTGCATATGAGTCCCTGAGCAGAATTTTGGGGGTTTTCTGAGGAACAGTGGACAGTTTAACTGTTCAGGACAAACAAGGGAGTCATGAACAACTATCACTAAACAAACAAACAAAGAAAAAACCCAGCTTTGGATCATTCAGGTAACAAGACAGTATAAGAATCAAGTATATGTAAACTTTTGAACAGGGTCATTTTTATAAATTCAACTATTATTTTCTCTTGTGGACTATATGTAATCGTCTTTTATGTGAAATATCTTATTCAGGTCAGTACTAAATGAAAAAAATAACATACATTTTGTATGATCCCTCCTATTTAATTTTATTCCTATTCCATAATTAACATTATGCAGATTCTGCAAGGTGTATGTAAATTTGTGACGGGTGAATTGCCCTGGAAGAGAAACATTACAATGCATACTGGGATCCATGTTGACAAGTTATGAGTTACAACATCTCACCTGGCACCAGAGCGACTGACAATATCCACAATTTCTCCAGGAAAGAAGCGGTCTTTGACATAAGCGTACACGTCATCGCATATCTCATGCAGGCGTGAACGGTGTGTAAGTGCTGTCAGGTGCAGAAGGGGGATAAGCAGCGCATTGGGAAAGTTCTGAAGACTATGTCTAGCTTTCCTCTCACTGTCCAGAGCCTCCTGGTAGGTCAGACCGGGCTTCCCCGTCACGGCGCAGCTCCATACAAGACTATTACACAGAATGGTCCTCTCAAAGAATTCACTGATAAAACAAAAACACAATGTGTAATGTTATTAACTATCCTGACACCTTTACAGTTTACACAATATGAATGTACTACTCACAAGTGACTAATGAACCTTGTCAAAAAGTTCATGTTTTGGGGAAAACAAATAACAGAGTGGAGAGTTCACCCAAAATACATCTATTTGTTTACAAGCTTTTTTTTTGTTAATTTTAAGAACTCCAAGTTATTCATGAATCATGATCAAACCTGCTATTAGTAATAATAACTTAACAGACTGTTTGTCATCAAAAGGAGATAACATTTTAAGCTCTATAACACACAATTACATAAACACTTAATACCAGTTAGACTAGTTTCAGTTCTTATGCCCAACTAGTTGGTTATTACAACTTCCCATATCAGTCTTATGACCCGTAAGATCAACGTCAATGGCAAGCCCAAGCTTTTGGACAATATAAAGATGCAAAATACTTTAATTTCTCCTACAATGAGCATAAAAGTTTTATTCACTTGAAATGTACATAATGCAAATCTTTAGGTTTTTATTTCTAAACAATTAGAATTCATAGCTTAATGACAGTTACTAAAGAAAGCACTTAAAATTGATATGCCATTCATATTCAAGCTTAACAAATAGGCAGACGTCCAAAATAAAGATGAACATAAAGTAACAACCATTACATTTTACAATCAATACAATATTAACTATCAAAATATGAATCATAAAGAACATTAAGCTTTTATTGTTGTCATTTAATTGCTGCATAAAAAACATTTGGAATAAAAGATCTAAAAATAGTTTTTGTATATCAATTACAGTTGAGGTGAAAAGTTTACATACACCTTGCAGAATTGGCAAAATGTTAATTATTTTACCAAAATAAGAGGGGTCATACAAAATGCATGTTTTTTTTATTTTTTTTTAGTACTGACCTGAATCAGATATTTTACATAAAAAATGTTTACATATAGTCCACAAGAGAAAATATTAGTTGAATTTGTGAATAACAGCCCTATTGAAATACTGTGTTGTTACCTGAATGATCCACAGCTGTGTTTGTTTTTTGTTTTTGTCCTGAACAGTTAAACTGCCTGCTGTTTTTCAGAAAAATCTTTCAGGTCCCACAAATTCTTTGGTTTTTCAGCATTTTTGTGTATTTAAACCCTTCCCAACAATGACTGTATGATTTTGAGATCCATCTTGTCACATGGAAGACAGCTGAGGGACTCATATGCAGAAGGTACAAATGCTCGATGATGCTCCAGAAGAAAAAACAATGCATTAAGACCCAAGGGTGTTAACTTTTGAACAGAATTAAGATTTGTACATTTTTCTTATTTTGCCTAAATATGTTTTTTTTTTTTTTTTTTTTTCATTTTGTACAGCCCTTCAGAATCTACTTAAATGTTTCCCAGAAGACAAAAGTTAAATTTACCCTAATCTTTAAATTTAAAAAGTTTTCACCCCCCCGACTTATAATGTGTTGTGTTTCCTTGTGGAGCATCAGTGAGCATTTAAACCTTTTGTAAGTATGAGTATATGAGTCCCTCAGTTGTCCTCAGCGTCAAAAGATGGATCTCAGAATCATACAGTCATTGTTGGAAAGGGTTCAAATAAACAAATGCTGAAAAACCAAAGAATTTGTGGGACCTGAAGGATTTTTCTGAAGAACAGCGGGCAGTTCTTCATTGTTGGGCAGTTTAAAAAAAAAAAAAACAGCTGCTGATCATTCATGTAACATTTAATGGGGTCATTTTTTATAAATTCAACTATTATTTTCTCTTGTGGATTATATGTAAACATCTTTAATGTGAAATATCTTATTCAGGTCAGTACTAAATGAAAAAAAACACGCATTTTGTTTGATTCCTGGTTAAATAATTATCATTTTGCAGATTCTACAAGGTGTATGTAAACTTTCGACCTCAACTGTATTGGTTAGTTGGTCTTAATGCAGTGTCTGTCCATTTTTTGCATTTGGATTATCTCCAGTTGTAAAGAGACATAATGATAGTTCACACTAAAAGGATAATTTGCATTCTACTTCCTACATAAGCCCAACATGACCACTTACAGAGACAAATGACAACTTCCAAGAGCTGATGACAGATGAGCACCTTGACCTGTCCAAATAGTTGCAACTAAGTACTACATGGGCATCATAATCTTTCCTATTACAGCCCCACATAACCAGTAAGTCAGTTTCTCAAGGCATGATGAGAAATGACATCAACATAATGAAAAGAGCAATGAAACTCTTGGCTCTAACGGGCAAACACACTAACAATAGCAGCGACCACGTTTTAAGCTACAACATCCTGTATGTGGATGTGATCTGTCCCATCTCCGCTAACACCCCCCAAAAACAGCGAATATGGGCTTCCCGTAGACATCCCACCAGCGATATGCGACAATATAAACTCTTATAACACATCAACAGATAGTTTAAAGAAATATTTCACTCAGTCTACTCTCCGTATCGTGGTTTAGTCGGCTAAACTGAGCTAACTAACTAGCAGCCAACTCTGTTAGCAAAGGCCTCCAACTGACACCTGCCGGGTGTATGAAGGGGGTAAAACATTAAGTCTTAATAAATACAAGGTTGTTTAACACCAGGGGTTTGGGGTTTTAAGTAAAATTGGTTTAAAATAGCAAACGAAGATATGTGTAGGTTTGCAGTTGTATTAATTATGAAAAATTAAACTTTCAAGCGGGCTGTCACTTTTGTTGTTAGTTTCTAGTGCTTCTGTTGTTGACGGGCATCAAAGGGGAAGTTGAAACGAACATATAGAAATAAAATGAAAAACCCTTACTCATAGGTCCTGAAGATTTCATGTGTGACTTTACAGAGGAAGACTTCTTCATCGGGTCTGAGATCGGCGGGCGGTTTCTGCCTCACGAACGGCTTTTTGTGGAGAAGCGGCATCTTTCCTTTCTCTTTATCTTTCTCGGAGACTTTCAAAAACAAACACACAAAGACAATTCAAAAGTGGAAATTATACATTATTAAACATCCATTAAAAGTGAAACTGTGAGATTCGTCGAAACCGGCTGAAGTAAAACCGTTAGGATTTCAAATGTAAAAAAAATACGATATTCTTCAGTCTTTGTTAATGACACGCGCTTCCCGGGTGACGTTCAAAATCCAGCCCACATGTTTAGCCTTTTTATTCAAACCCGAATATAAAACACACACTTGGTTTATATATAATAAATGAATCTGATACGTTGATATTTACCAAATCTATAGATAATCGGCTCCGGAAGAGAAAGAAAAACACAAGAGTATCAGGGTATGTCCCACTTCTCCGAGCGGGGATATTAAGCGTGTTGACGACAAGTTTTGATCCGCTCTAGTTCACTTACCCACCGGGTAGCGCTGGGGGGTGGAGCTGACACGACAATTCTGGCATTCCATTGGACGGTTTGAACGCCAATCACGCCTCCGTAGCCAATAGTGGGAGGTGAAACTGGAAATAGGTTTTAGTTTTTCCACAGAAGCTTCATGTATTTTGAATGACATTATTGTAGGTTAATATATATTTGAATAGGCGTTCATACGACTTGACGACAGATATTCTGTGGTTGGAAAAGACGACAGATAATTGTAGGGCCATCACTGTTAAAAATTTCCCAGCCACAAAGCATAGTTTCTGAGATGATTAGAAGCATTTTCTGTTCTAAAAATAAGCTAAAATATTATTTATAATAATCAAAATTGGAGTTTAGTGGCTTTACATCTACAATTGCAATCAAAATTATTTAACCCCCCAGTGACTGCAGTACTTTACAAATACAAGCTTTTATGAAGATCCAGGACTTTATAAAAATTGCATCTATAACAGATTACTGGTGTATTAAAAGTGATAATGTCAATATATAATGTAATGTTTTTGAGTTATAGGATTTTTTAATAACACAACTGTCATAATTATTCAACCCCTGTTCAACATTGCTGTTTTCTAATCAGTTATTTTTATAGTGGGGAACAAAATTGTCTTAAAACACAATAAAGCCTTTAGAAACACTATTAAAAAACAGAATGAGCTTGAGCTGTTACACATACATACAGTTAGTACATGCATGTGCTGAAGTTGAGTAGCAAAT
This sequence comes from Garra rufa, assembly GCF_049309525.1. NCBI lineage: Eukaryota > Metazoa > Chordata > Actinopteri > Cypriniformes > Cyprinidae > Garra > Garra rufa. The sequence continues at coordinate 7,910,436 of NC_133381.1, forward strand.
ATGGTAAAGTCAACAGAGCTCTCACAAAAGCTATAGAGAATAAATAGTTTTATTATATTATAAAGTCTAAGGCTGTATGAAGATTTCCAAGACATTTAAAAGTTCCTAGAGACACAGCTGGCAGCATTATTCTTTAGTTAAAGTGTGTTGTACCAGAAAACCTTTGAGAGTGTTGAACAAAAAAGCACAATATCATAAAATGTTTGATCAGAGCAACTGAGAAAAACCTGCAAAGTACAGCCAAATACTTGCAAGATGACCCGACGAAAGGAGAAAAAACATTTCAATGCAGAGTATAAGATGAACACAAGACAAGTATGGCCTTCATGTTGAGGCATCTTGCCGAATACCACTATTGGCCAAGAAGAACAAAAAGACCGACTTGAACATCCTAAAATTCATCGGGATTGACCTGTGGAGTTCTGAAAGAATTTTTTTTTTGGAGTGATGTGACAAAACTGGAACTTTTTGGACCCATGGATCAGCAGTATGTCTGGTGCAAAAAAAGGCAAAACTTGTAAGCAGAAGAACACCATCTCCATCGTCAAACATTGAGGTGGATCAGTCCTGTTATGGGGTTGTTTTACTTTAGCAGGAAGTGGAAAACATGACTGTATGAAGGACATCCTGGATTCTTTGAAGTATCAGGCCATTTTGGCAAGAATTGTGATGCCTGTGGTGCAAAAAACTGAAGCTGATGATCAGTGGACTTTCCTGCAGGACAATCATCCCAAAGTACACATCCAAATCTACTTCTTCTTGGTTCAGGGATCAGTGATTTAATGTTCTTGAGTGGCCTGTTCAGTCTCCAGATTTAATTCTCATTGAAAATATTTAGTTGAATTTGAAGAAAGCAGTAGAAATGTGAAACTAAATATTATCAGTGGTCTAAAAGCTTTTTTAGGCAAGGAATGGGCCAAGATTGCAGTAGAGAGGTGACAGAAGCTTCTAAACACTTCCAGGCAGTGTTTATTGCTAGTTTTAAAGAATAAAAGATTCTGCACCAGATTTTACTTTTGGGGGTTGAATAATTTTGAACATGAACATTTAGAGCCAATTTAATTTTCTTTCATTAGTCATCAACTTACAAAATTACTCAAATATGTATGAATAAACTTTCTCTACTAGTGTACTGATGCCTTTGTTGAATTGTTTTCACAAAATTTTGTTCTCTGCAGCAAAATGTCTTGTAGGTCAAGGGGGTTGAATCATTTCGATTGCAACTGTATGTATGTTGGTTTTGAGCTATATGATCTACACTATCAGTCAATAGTTTGTGAACAGTAAGATTTTTTAATGTTTTTTTTAAAGTGTCTTCCGCTCACTAAGCCTGCATTTATTTGTTTCAAAATACAGAAAAAAAAAACGGTTTTCTATTCGAATATATTTTACAATATAATTTATTCCAGTGATCAAAGCTGAATTTTCAGCATTATTACTTAGACTTCAGTGACACATGATTCTTCAGAAATCCTTCTGATATGCTGATGTGCTGTTCAATAAACATTTTTTATATTATTATTCATATTTAAAAAAGTCGAATACATATTTTTTTCAGGAATCTTTGATAAACAGAAAGATCCAAAGATCAGCATTTATCTGAAATAAAAAAAACATTTGTAACTTTATATATATTTTTTTCAATTATAAAGATCAAAAGCGATAAAGACATTTATAACATTACAAAAGATTTCTATTTCAGATAAATGCTTTTCTTCTAAACTTTCTATTCATCAAAGAAATCTGAAAAATTCTACTTAGCTGTTTTTAATATTTATGTATTTTTAACATTTTTTTAAGCAGAAATCAGATTATAATGATTTCTGAAGGATCATGTGACTGGAGTAATGATGCACAAAAATTAGCTTTGAAATCACAGAAATAAATTACATTTTTTAAATATTCATATAGAAAGCAGTTGTTTTAAATAGTAAAAATATTTCAAAATTGTACTGTTTTGCTGTACTTTCACTTGGTGAGCAGAAGAGACTTATTTAAAAAAAAACATTGCACCTGACTGTTCAAAAACTTTTGACTGGTAGTGTACATTTTAATAGCTATTATGGCAAAGAAACACAACTTTTCAACTAAAGTCATCAATCGGTGACTTGGTTAAATTTGGCTATCACACAAGGCAAAATAATCTCAAGGATGACGTAAATTGTCTCAAGTGCACTACCTCTGACTGTAAAAGAAAAAAAAAAAAACACACGCAGCGATCCCTCCCCTACTTCCTGTTTCAACAGAAAGAGTTGGAGACAAATGCATTTGAACAAATTACCAAACCAAAAAGGAGGGCACTTACAGGAAAACAAATTTATTATCTCTAAATAAGGACTTCTCAATACAGCAATGCAAACCTAACATGACATAAAGAGATTATATGAAATGTATGGCTAGTTACTTAAATGGACAATTTTATAATTCGTATAAATGTGTTTACAATCAAACTCAACTTTAAAAATTGACAAGTAAAAAAGTTTATCGGAAGAGGATGCTGTGTGTTTAATCCAATTTATTTGCATTATATGTCCTTTTAAACGCCTCACTGAGGCTAATCGTATTCATTGGCTGCACTGTATCAGGGTCAAAGTACTCTATAAAGATGGATTTGCTTGAAAGAATCTGGATCCGTGTCATTTTTTAGATAAACACTGTAATCAAGTGGTACTTCCTCTATCCATTGGCCGAGCGCTAATGTCTCTAGGAACTGGGAAAGAAAAAAGGAAACATTAGATTTGTTATATGAACTGCTGGTAGAATGTATTAAATTACACAGAGACAAATTCAGTAATATCAGAGACAGATAGAAGCGTCTTACAACAGCGTCCTGAAGTAAAGTAATTGCCTCCAGAATACTGGGTACTGTTATTAACAGTGCACCTTTCTTTCTGAAATTTTGACTAATAAATAGCCAAGCTCTGAAAAAAAGACAAGACAAAAGGCTAATTTTATTTTAAACATAAATGTGACCCTGGACCACAAAACCAGTCTTAAGTCGCTGGGGTATATTTGTAGCAATAGCCAAAAATACATTGTATGGATCAAAATTATAGATTTATTTATGCCTTAAAAAAAACATATTACGTAAAGATCATGTTCCATGAAGATATTTTGTAAATTTCCTGTCGTAAATATATCAAAACTTAATTTTTGATTAGTAATATGCATTGCTAAGTACTTCATTTGGACAAATTTAAAGGTGATTTTCTCAATATTTACATTTTCAAATAGTTGTATCTCGGACAAATATTGTCCTATGCTATTAAACCATATGTCAAAGGAAATCTTAATTACTTAGCTTTCAGATTATGTATAAATCTCAGTTTCAAAAAAATGGACCCTTATGACTGTTTTTCTGGTCCAGGGTCACAAATCTTTTATTTTATAAAAGGAAACATTTATTTATGCATTGTTCACATCTCTGCATGTTCCTGAGTTCAGTCACAGTTTGGCACTTACTGCATTTGCTCACTTGGTTCCATAAAGTATTCAAACACGTTGTTCATGATCAAAACATCTGCATTTTGCACTAAGGCAGCTTGAGAGCGGATATCTGCATGAATCACCTATGCAAGGCATATTAAGCATCTTTGTAAGTATACTATCCGGACAAAACAATTTCCATTGGACAAAGAAGCAGTTTGGTTGATTACCTGAATTCTGTCGCTGAAGCCATATTTCTCTATAGCCATTGTTTGAATCTTGACAAACTCTGAACTTATTTCAACTCCCACAAGCTGAGATGCTGCACTGTATAGGTAGCCCTGAGAAGAGAAAAAGCATATTTTTGAGGCAACAATACAGATATATCATCAGACCATGTTTTAATAAGACAGATTTAAGCTGGTGTAGGTGTAGTGGCTATAGATCTGAATTGGTAAATACAATTTTTTAGACAGTAGGATTTTTAATGTTTGCTTACCAAGCCTGCATTTATTTGATCCAAAGCACAGCAAAAACAGAAGAATTTGTAAACATTTTTACTATTTAAAATAACTATTTTCTATTTGAATATATTTTTAAAATGTAATTTATTCCTGTGATCAAATCTGAATTTTCAGCATTATTACTCCAGTCTTCAGTCTTTGGAAATCATTCTAATATGCAGATTTTCTGTTTAAGAAACATTTATTATTATTAATATGATTATCTGTAATATATATAATAATATTATTATCAATAATTATACTAAAAGTCAGTATAATTCTTCTGAACTTTCTGTTCATCAAAGAAACCTGAAACAATTATACTCAGCTGTTTTTTTTAACATAATAATAATAATACTAATAAATGTTTTTTGAGGAGCAAATCAGAATGTTAGAATGATTTCTGAAGGATCAGGTGACTGGAGTAAAGATGCAAAAAATTCAGCTTTGTAATCACAGAAATAAATTACATTTTAAAATATAGAAAATTGAAAACTGTTATTTTAAATAGTAAAAATATTTCTGAATTTTACTGTTTTTGCTGTACTTTTGATCAAATAAATGCAGGCTTGGTGAGCCGAAAAAAACATTAAAAATCGTACTGCACAAAAACATTTGACTGGTAGTGTACACTATTTGTTTAGAACTGAGCTTGATCTGTGCACATTTCTCACCTTATACAGATGACAATTTATTATATTATTATTATAGAGGACTTAGCTGGGAACAACTGTTTAAAGTTAAAAACGTCTTAATGTTGAATTTGTTTCTTACAAACATGCAGCTTTTCACTTCACAAGATGTTAATTAATACACTAGAGTCATGTGTATTACTTGTGGATTATTGTGATGTTTTTAATCAGCTGTTTGGACTTTCATTCTGACGGCACTCATTCACTGCAAAGGATCCACTTGTGAGAAAGTGATGTAATGCTAAATTTACCTGTTTCAGCTCCTGTCTCTGAAGAAATAAACTCATCTACATCTGGGATCACCTGAGGGTTAGTAAATTTTCAGCAAATTTGAATTCCTAGGCAACCTATTATTTTAACCCCTGGTTGCCTCAGGGGATTGTTCCTGTAAACGTCAAGTAATTTACGATCACTAATGGAGTTTAGGTGTGTTTAGTCAAACAAACCACCACCAGCAATTTACCCCAAATAGCACAGCTCCAAGTCTAGATCCCACATCCACCACCAGTCTTCCTGTGAGGTCTGGAAGAACGTTGTGGAATAGGAACTGGAGCTCCGGGATTGAGAATGAATGTGAGATGAATTCTGAAAAAGTATAGATCCCATAATATGATGTTTCTTTATTATTAGATGAATTTAAGTGCCCAGGATCTATGCAAATACTCACCCAGTGGTGCTGTTCTGTGCGATCCACAGTTGAGGCAGTAGTTCCGACTCATTTTTCCCTCCTCACATAATGAATCCACAGCTTCCTCATCATATAAGAATGCATCCACATGCACAGTGGGGTGAGTTTTTTCTTGAGTCTGAACATTAACAAGTATGCTTTAGAATCAAACAAGTTGTGAAATTCTACATATCTAATGCACAAACCTTCTGAATAGCCATAGTCTCTGAGGGAGCCATAGCCTCTAGTGGCAGACAAACCCTTAGGTCTTCTGCAATACTTTGAAGAATAACGCTTTGGTTGTCCACCAGGAAATCATCCAGATCATCTGAAAACGTAGATATAAAATTGTAACTTATTTATATCCATGAGCAAGTCAAAGTGATTACTATAAAATAAGATATTGGCAAAACTGGAGAAAACAGAAGAAATGCTTACATCTTGCATATAATCTAACCTTTAGCTGGCAAAACAATAACAAAAGTTTTCAACTGTGTATTTACCGGATGTTTTCAACCATTCTAACAGCTTTGGAAGATGTTGTCTCTCCGTCTTGGACAACACCTGAAGAATTTCATTCTTTGCATCGTTAAAATGCATCGATTCAAGCTTGATGCTTATTTTACGTCAAACACAGTAGATTGCAAACACACTACTGAGCAACACATGGGTCTGCCGTACGCAGTAGTGGGAAGCGTTGTGTTATGAGTTAAGGTAGAACTGTAATTTTTGTAAAACTGATTAATTATTCCAGCTGGTAAAAACAAACATTTATGTGAGTAATTTCACTCGTATTGTTTATTTTTAACGACTCTTAAAAATAAAAACGCAACCAGTCTGTTTTAAAGTGAAATTAGTTTTATATACCTCAGTGCCACCTTAAGAGTTTACCCAATGACCAACATCAACGTCTCTAATAAAATAATATTTTTTAAAAAGAAATAGTGATAATATTAACGTATATTCGAATTTATATACACATAGAAATATTAAGTTTAAGAAAGTTAAATGAACAGTAAATGAAAACGAATCTGAATTACAAAAATTATTTTGCATAACAAAAAGCTAAACTCTTATTTTACGCGGAAGTAAAGCGACGTCACGGGAAGTTGGGGGTTAGATGACGTTTGTAGTCGCTGTTCCACTCGCCGAAAAACAGCTGCTGCGAGTTTAGGTAAGTAACATTTAATCGAAACATATCTCTTTATACTAATAATTTGGGTACTGGATGTCCTCATTTGACGTTGTTTTGATTTAAACACGATCTATATCCTGTCTTTAATTAAATCGGCCACGTTAATGCGGTTTACAGCGGCTGTCTGGCCTTATTTCAGCATTGAGCTACAACGCACTCAGTCTTACAAAACATGCAAATATACATTATTAAACAATTACGTTTTATAGTAGTTGAGTGTACAAACATTTGTGTTTTGTTATAGTAAAGATCCACGTCTTAAAATGATCCTGATTTATCCGGTTTGTACAGTAATGGCTGTAAATAACAGAACAGCTTATCCGCGATATTAACGTTTTTTGATTTGTGTTTGTTTAGTAAGGTTGAAAACATTATTGCTCTGGTTCCACTGAAGTCTCAAGGTTCTGAGTGAGCGGTGACAGGAGGATTGTTTTGGGGGGAAACCCCATCACATTGGAAAGTCTCTTTCACCTAACAAGTAAGATGAAGTTTAGGTTCTTTTCAGTGCTTTTGTGGCTGAAAGCCTCTGAAATCTTTGCCCTTATTAAATCTTTGATACCAACTATAACCATAACCCCCCTGTTGCAGGTCGGCAGCTCTTTAACCGCAAAAATGGTTTTAGCTGATCTGGGGAGGAAAATAACCTCAGCTTTGAGGTCTCTCAGCAATGCCACCATCATCAATGAGGAGGTACAGTGAATCTGATGCGATCAGGTTTGTTAATCCTTATGTCCTGTTATAAAATGTCAACTTATTTACAATCTTCCTTAGGTATTAAATGCTATGCTCAAGGAAGTCTGCGCTGCCCTGCTGGAAGCTGATGTTAATATCAAGTTGGTAAAGCAACTTAGAGAAAATGTCAAGTAAGTAGCATTTTTTTGTTGTTTTTGAATGTTTTATGGTGAATTCCCTATTATAAATGTCTATTTGCTTTATAATTGCAGGGCAGCCATTGATCTGGAAGAGATGGCCTCTGGCCTAAACAAGAGAAGAATGATCCAGCATGCAGTTTTCAAGGAACTTGTCAAGGTATGTGATGGCTTGATGTTTTCACGTTGTTCCTTAGGGAGTTCTTTATTTGTTTACAACCTGTAGCTCAGGAGATACTCAGATATTCATCATGAAGTAGAGGAACAACTTTAAAGGGATAAATCACCCCAAAATAAAAAATTCTGTCATTAATTACTCACCCTCATGGTGTTCCAAGCCCGTAAGACCTTGGTTCGTCTTTGAAACACAAATTAACATATTTTTATGAAATCCAAAAGCTCTCTCACGCTTTATAGACAACAAAGTAGGGTTGGGCGATGTCGACCAATTTGGCATCGTACGATGTCTAACGTGAAACATCGCGATGGACGATGGCATCGTCCGCGGGGAGAGGGCGGGAGTGCGGGATGGTTGTTGTTAAATAATTAATTCATAACAAATTAATTAATTGTAGCCTACCGTTTCGACCAGTGCTTAATTTGAGCCGGATTTTTAAAGATCCGGCATTAACAAGTGCATTAGATCGTGACAGTGCGTGTGTGCATACGAGACAGAGCAAGCACGGGTTTATGTAGATGTATTTGGAGGATATGTGTTGGTCCTTAACATATTTTCGAACAGTCAGCTTTAAGTTCAAAATCACTCTCTTTGATTGCTTACTGCTTAACTCACTCTCTCCAAATGCATTTAATGAGAGAAAGTGTAATATCAGAAATAATACCAAATCAAGTGAAATATTATTATGTATTAACATTATAAACACTATAAACATAGCTATAAGTTAGTTACCCTGACTCCAAAACGAATCGTCTAAATGTAACGGTATTCTGAACAGAACAGGAATGAAACAAAATATATAAAGTTAAGAATCCAAAACAAAGCGTTGGGTTCATGTACCTCTGTAATTCGGCACAAATCCAAGTGTTTCCATATTCCCAATGCATTTGAATGATAAACTGTTATTTATAATGTATAGGCTTTGTATTGTACGTTTGTATTTTGATGGAAAAAAATATATATTCTCTTGTTTTTTGTTCCAAGCTTTTTTGTTCGTTATGGTAAAATCATGAAAAATGCTTATTTGGTGAAGTTCATTTAATCTAATTTAATTAAAATTATTTTTAATTTTTTCTGCTGTTTTTGTATGCCTCATTTATTAATGTAAACAAACTAGTTCATGTAATTTGTTTGGAGTTCACTGTAATTTATATTGTGATCGCTAACAACCTTGTTATTATTTCCTCATAATAATAATAATAAAATAAGTAAAGATGCTGAAATTGAAAGCATGCATTTCATCTGGCTATATAGTGTGATTCAGTGTGTGTTTTTCGCAAGTGGGTTGCTGCGGGGCAGGGGTGGGCCGGAGGATCACGAGGCATCGTCTATCGACCCATCCCTACAACAAAGGTCCTGAAAGGTACCAAGAACATCGACAAAATAGTCCGTGTGACATCAGTGGTTTAACCGTAATTCTTGTAGCTTCATAAAATTACGGTTGAACCACTGATGTGACATGGACTATTTTGTTGATGTTCTTGGTATCTTTCTGGACCCTAAACGTGGTAGGACCCTTGCTGTCTATGGAGGGTCAGAGAGCTTTCGGATTTCATAAAAAATGTATTAATTTTTGTTCCGAATACAAACAAAGTTCTTACAGGTTTGGAACAACGTGAGGCTGAGTAGTTAAATTTTTTTGGGTGAAACTTTTAAATTGACTGCCTGATGATAGAAATGTATTCTAGAAGATAAATACTTTTTATTGCAGCTGGTGGATCCTGGAGTAAAAGCCTGGACTCCTACAAAGGGAAAGAACAATGTGATCATGTTTGTGGGTCTGCAGGGCAGTGGAAAAACCACAACATGTTCTAAGGTGAGCAGTTCTTTTTTGATATTGATTATACACCTGGTTTTATACAGATACTCATATAAGCAAGTTTGGAAAAGTTGAAATGTTTTGTCTGTTGTCATGTGATGCACTGGAAAAAGTTGACTTTGATTTGACTTTTTTAGTTGGCGTACTACTACCAAAGAAAAGGATGGAAAACGTGTTTGATTTGTGCCGACACATTCAGAGCAGGTATCATCGACTATCTTTATCTTTTATCTTTACACAGAAAAGTAGTACTTTGTGTGCATTTTTTTTGGTTTGTTTTTAAAGGTGCCTTTGACCAACTCAAGCAAAATGCAACAAAAGCCAGAATACCCTTTTACGGAAGGTAAGTGTCATTTTTCATACCACACTGTTAATATTGCATTTCATCTGCAAACCAAACCTAATCATCAATTCATGTTGGTGTGTATTAACAGTTACACAGAAATGGATCCAGTGATCATAGCTGCAGAGGGTGTGGAAAAATTCAAAACAGAAAACTTTGAAATAATCATTGTAGACACCAGTGGTAGACATAAACAGGAAGACTCACTTTTTGAAGAAATGCTTCAGGTGTCAAATGCTGTGGTAAGTGAAAGATTTTCTCATTTATCGCATTTATAATATATCAAGCCATGATGCTTCATGAACAATATTATCTGTTCTCACAGCAACCTGACAACATTGTGTACGTGATGGACGCCTCCATTGGTCAGGCTTGCGAGGCTCAGGCTAAGGCCTTCAAAGACAAGGTAGATGTGGCTTCTGTTATTGTTACCAAACTGGACGGCCATGCCAAGGGTGGTGGCGCACTCAGTGCGTAAGTACAGACTTTATGCTTTTCACTTTTAGCACTTAAAGATATAAGTGCACAAATTGACACTGTTTATGTTTACAGTGTGGCGGCCACAAAGAGTCCCATCATTTTTATCGGCACAGGCGAGCACATTGACGACTTTGAGCCTTTCAAGACACAACCATTCATAAGCAAACTGCTTGGTAAGGTTTGACTATACTGCTGTTTAGTTAAAGGAATAGTTCACCCAGACATAAAAAAAAATGCTTACAGTGTGCGTATCCTCAACCATCTAAGATGTAGAAGAGATTTAGAGAAATTTAGCATTATATATATTTAGTCACTTGCTCATGAATGGATCCTTTGCAGTGAATGGGTGCCATCAGAATGAGTCCAAACAGCTGATAAAAACAGAGTTTGGACTCTCATTAGCTGCGTTTCCGTTACCCTTTAAATTGCACAAATTGAAATTGCGAATTGAAAATACGCCTAATGGAAACGGGTCAATTACGCAAAAACTCCCATATATTGCAAGTTTTTACGCTCGCATGAAGTGGTTTTTTTTTAGGCAATTCGAAAATGGAATATTTCACAAAACAGCAATGGAAACATTTTTTCCGCATTTACAGGTCACATTTGATTAAATATAGCCAAAATCATCCGTTGCCATGACTTATTGCGAGAGGGAAAAATAATGTTTCAGTCGCATAACATCGGTTAATGGAAACGCCGTCATTTCACAATACTTTTTAATCAACATTTATAAAATAGCGCCAAAGTTTTGCGCAAATCTGTAATGGAAACGCAGCTATTGTGACACCACCGATTCACTGCAGAGGATCCACTCGTAAAAAAGTGACATAATGCTGAATTTCTCCATATCTGTTCAAATTAAGAAACAAACTCTACATCTTTGATGGCCTGAGGGTGAGTATGTTTTCAACACATTTTCATGATCATTTATTGGATGTTGAAATTCCTATTTTTCTCTAGGTATGGGAGACATTGAGGGACTGATTGACAAAGTGAATGAACTAAAACTTGATGACAATGAGGAGCTAATTGACAAGCTCAAACATGGTAACTAAAGCATTATTTTTACAAAAATGTGTATTTTTGTGTATTCAGTGTTTTTACGCTACATTAAGATATTTTCCAGTGCATTTTCACTAACATGACATTTCTCTCTCTAATAGGTCAGTTTACACTCAGGGACATGTATGAACAGTTTCAGAACATCATGAAGATGGGACCTTTTGGTCAGATCATGGTAATGCCAATTTTTACTGAAAGAATATCTAATTATGATTAGTTATTTTCTCACAATTTCCGTTTTTCTTTAATGTCTTCAGGGCATGATCCCAGGCTTTGGAACAGATTTCATGAGCAAAGGAAATGAGCAGGAGTCTATGGCCAGGCTAAAGAAACTCATGACAATAATGGATAGTATGAATGACCAGGGTATGTGCTTTTTCCCCCCTCTTTTTAATATTGTCTAAAAGCAGAATCATTCGCTGAATACTCTAAATTGGACATTTTTAGGCATAGTTTTGAACTGCAGACCGGTTTAGTTAACATACTGTGGTTTCTAATTTCAGAACTTGACAACAAAGATGGTGCCAAGCTCTTCAGCAAACAGCCTAACCGCATCCAGAGAGTGGCCCGGGGATCTGGAGTGGCTACCAGGGATGTACAAGAGTTACTCACACAGTACACAAAGTTTGCCCAGATGGTCAAGAAGATGGGAGGCATTAAAGGCTTATTTAAAGGTTGAGTGATTTGATGCATTCAAACTGTTTGTTTCATGACACATTTGAAATCAGTGACTCATAGTTTCATTGTTTTAAAGGAGGAGACATGTCCAAGAACGTCAACCCATCACAGATGGCGAAACTGAACCAGCAGATGGCTAAAATGATGGATCCAAGAGTGCTTCACCACATGGGTATGAGCTCCCTTTTCACCCTAACATGCTACTAGACTACTAGAACATGGGCAGCAATATTTGATTTATCTTCACTAAACGTGGCAGTTATTGCATGCAAGAATTTAAAATGACCAAAACTGCATTTTTAAATTTTATGAATGCAAAAGCCTTACTTAAAGACAATTATCTTTGTTTCTTTAAGGTGGCATGGCTGGACTGCAGTCCATGATGAGACAGTTTCAGCAGGGAGCTGCTGGCAACATGAAAGGCATGATGGGATTTAACAACATGTGATCCTGTACACAGAGGTTGCAAAAGAATCTGATGGTTTTAGCAAACAAAACCTGGGCAGATGAAGATGTTGTGATGATTTTGTCTTGCCAGAAGTAATTTAATTCTTTAAATGGTGTAAAACAATAAACAATGGCTCATTTACATGTAAAGCCCAGTGTTTCTAGGGAAGGATTAATAATGGGGACTGTTTTGCTTCCTGAGATCAAGTCCAGCGATGTTTGTTTAAAATGTCTTGTGATGTCAGAGAGTCAAATATACACACAGACATCTGAGTGCTTCACAATATTGTCAGACTTTCTGACAACTGACCACTTTCACTATCTCTAAACCGGATTAAGGGTAAAGACATAAAGGTTATATGATTTTTACATTTACAGTAACTGCTATGACCATCTTCATAGCATAAGATATAAGTAGAAATTATGGTTTATTGTATAATTAAATATAATTTCTTGACTTGCCATAGAAAGCTTTGGCTTTGTATCAGAGATGATGAACAGTAGTTGCAAGAGTATGTGACAATATTTTGTCATAATGTTATAATAAAATTTATATGGCAACATTTTAACAGTGATCGTCTTTGATTCTTTGATTTATGATGAAATGCAAATATCAAGAGCAAATATTTGTGCTCTTATGTATACACAGATTGACCACACTATTTGAAATGTTTATTATGTGTAATCCAGACTCTGCAAACCAACATCTTGTCAAATTTGCACAGAGATTAGTTGAAAGTAAAATGATTGTATATACCTAAAAAAAATCTGTTTTTAAATTGTAAATTGTAAACTTACAGATTAGCAACCAATGAGTGAAAATAAAATTGTTGATGTTAAGTTTCGTTTCATTTATGCGAAAACTGAGGAAAGATAATGTGCATAATAAAACTTAACTATTATGATTGTTTGTAAACAGTTACTTTATTGCTGTAATATTTAAATCGATTTTATCTGTGTATAAACGTTTTAATTTGTAAATATTTTCACATTTAAATAACAAACTCAAGAAAACTTTGCATGAAAATGATTAATAAAACTTAAATTAAAACGTATTAATAGGCCTACTTTAATACATTTGTACATTTTAATAAAAAATTTTCACAAATATAATTAATTTATTTTTCAATACTTAAATTGAATATAATGCAATTGTTCGAAGATACAGTGTATAATACAACTTTAAATTGATCATAAAATGAGTGTCGGGGTCTTGACGTGGCACCGACTCCATGTTGAGCTGCTACGTCATCAGCTCGAGAACTCGCTCGTTCTCGTGAGCGCGCTGTCACTGACTGAGAGTCTCTAAGGAGACACTAAATACACGCTTCAGGTACGTCGAAACACTTACACTTTGCAAATAGACGATAGTATACATTACTCTGACGATTCGATGATTAGTGGTGATTAATGTGAGGCGTTAGATGGACTCCAGTGCGAGAAATCGCGGGTTTAAAGGGCATTTAGCTTGAAGTCAGTGTTGACTGGAAGCATCACGTCCAACGTTACATCAACAAACAGGTCATCGCAGGGGCTGTTTACTGAAATGCTTGATCAGACCAGGTCTTTATAAAGTAGTTGTGCTCTCAAGTTGTTTTTACGTTGATGTAAGCTTATAAGCTATCGAACTAGCTTTCTGTTGCTAATTTGGGAGAGTGGGCGGACGCCCCCAGTGGATCCATATAGTTTAAGTAAACTAAAACAAACTAAACTTATTCACCAAAGTTTTTTTTGTTATTTGTCTGTATAACTTACTGCATAACCGTAGCTTTATGTTTTTTCCTTTACGAGAAATAAATAAAACACCCTAACATTTGCTACGAGTCTTTATAGTATTGGAATTGTCACTTTTTTTTGCAAATAGGGCAGATTGATGCATTGCTTACTTATTTTGTATCTTAATATTTCCCCAAAAGTGTTGCAGTTTAGGACTTGATGCTTTTTAGTATGTCTCGTCCTTCATTGGTTTGTGTTCTCATCTGCACATGTGGCATTTTTGCTGCTCATCTGTAGCAGTTTTGAAACTGGGGTCTGGGACCATTGAGAAAGTTCAGAAAAATTCCTTGCATAATATTAATAACAATAACATCAACAGCAATAAATAAAGGTTGTACTTAAAAAATAGTGTAATCAAATAATCCACAGAGTATGAAAGTCAGTATGAAATCATTTTTGGCATGAAATACACTGCCAGTCAAAAGTTTTTGAACAGTAAGATTTTTAAAGGAAGTCTCTTCTGCTCACCAAGCCTGTATTTTTTTTGATCCAAAGTACAGCAAAAACTGTAAAATATTTACATTTTTTGACGATTTAAAATAACAGTTTTCTATTTGAATGTATTTTAAAGTGTAATTTATTCCTGTGATTTCAAAGCCCAATTTTTAGCATCATTATGCAGTCACATGAACCGCCAGAAATCATTCTAATAACTTTAATAACTATACTGACTCCAAGCTTTTGAATGGTATAGTGTATAATGTTACAAAAGCTTTTTATTTCAGATAAACGCTGATCTTTGGAACTTTCTGTTCTAAAAAAAACTCTGTTCTGTTTTAAATATTGATAATAATAATAATAATAAACAATGTTTCTTGAACAGCAAATCAGCATATTAGAATGCTTTCTGAATCTAAAGACTGGAGTAATGATGCTGAAGATTTAGCTTTGATCACAGGAATAAATAACATTTTAAAATATTTAAAAAATAGAAAGCAGTTATTTTAAATAGTAAAACAATTTTCACAATAGAACTGCTTTTGCTGTATTTTGGATCAAATAAATACAGGCTTGGTGAGCAGAAGAGAATTCTTTAAAGACATTAAAAATCTTACTGTTCAAAAACGTTTGCTTCGTACTGTTATTGAGCACATACTGCTTATACTCTGCAGAGGGGAAGTTTGAAAACACCTAGTATATGATTCAAAACCTAGTGAGCGGTCAACCTAGATAGCATTTGGCATCATAGATGCTTTCTGAACATTTGTGTCTTATCTCATTCCAGCCTTTAATGATGTGTGATGTGACATAACAGTTTGCCCTGTGTCTAAAGGGTAGCAGTGAATCAGACTGTAATATAGATCCAGATCAGATTGCATGTCTTATTTGAATACATAATCGCAGACTTTTTTTTCTCTCTTATTCATAAACCTTGTATAACCAGTAGATTCCAGAGGGTGCTATGGCGACCTTCCAGGAGTTCATCCAGCAGAACGAGGACCGCGATGGCGTCCGTTTCAGTTGGAACGTTTGGCCCTCCAGTCGTCTGGAAGCCACGCGTATGGTGGCTCCCGTGGCCTCTCTGTTCACCCCGCTGAAGGAGCGACCGGATCTTCCCCCGATTCAGTACGAGCCGGTGCTGTGCAGCCGGGCCACGTGTCGGGCTGTGCTCAATCCTCTGTGGTAAGTCTGTTAAGTCAGAGCAGACAGCATAATGAGTTCACAGATGGAGGATCTACTTCTTATCCATTGCAGTAATTTCCAAATAAACACATTTATTATGAAAGCTGGATACATTATTTGCGATGCCCTAATATTGTTATGCTTCTGTTTTTTTCTTTTTCCGCTGTTTACACAATCAGTCAAGTGGATTACAGAGCAAAACTCTGGGCTTGCAACTTCTGCTATCAAAGAAATCAGGTAAAGTCATTGCAATTTTTAAAAAGTGTAGAGCTACAACTAATGATTATCTTGATAATGAATTCATTTGTAGATTTCCACTACTAATCCGATGAAAAATTATAATTAAAAAAAAAATCTGATTAATTACATCAATTGAAGGCAATACACCTTGCAGAATCTGCAAAATGTTAATTATTTTAGCAAAATAAGAGAAATCATACTAAATGCATGTTTTTTTTTTTTTTTAGTACTGACCTGAATAAGACATTTAAATATAGTCCACATGAGAATAATAGCTGAATTTATAAAAATGGCCCTGTTCAAAAGTTTACATACGCTTGATTACTAATACTGTGTTATTACCAGAATGATCCACAGCTGTGTGGATGTTGTCATGTTGTTTTTGTTTAGTGATAGTTGTTTGTGAGTACCTTGTTTGTCCTGAATGCCTACTGTTCTTCAGAAAAATCCTTCAGGTCCCAAAAATTATTTGGTTATTTTAGCATTTTTGTGTATTTGAACCCCTTCCAACAATTACTGTATAATTTTGAGATCCATCTTTTCACACTGAGCTGAGGACAACTGAGGGACTCATATGCAGCTATTACAGAAGGTTCAAATGCTCACTGATGCTTCAGAAGGACAATGCATTTAAAGCCAGGGGTGAAAAGTAAGAAAAATGTACACGTCCTCATTCGGTTCGAAAGTAAACACCCCTGGCTCTTAGGCCGTGTTCACACATGGCGTCCTTTTCCAAACTGCCAGCGTCTGTTTTACATTCTAATCCTATGGAGTAAACCGTCTTTTCAAAAAAAGCCCTAGCGCTTTTTTTAAACGCCACCGCCGGCTTCTTTTTTTGCAGCTCAGAGCGTCTTTTTAAGTTGAAAAAAGTTTAACTTTTTTGAAGAAAACGCCCTACGTCAAGCGCTTTTTTGACAGCTGACCAATGACAAGCGAGTAGTGGGACCTATCGTTTCCATAACAACAAAAACAACAAGAAAAAAAATTGAGAAGTTGCCGGTAGATAAACTTACCGTACTAATTTCGGAGCACAAGGAGTTGTATGATATGAGTAAACAACTATATCATAATATACATCACAAAGAGGCTCTTTCTCGACATTTCTTCACCACACAGCACTACGCTACTGTTGCAGCTGTTGTTATAGCAACAAAAGACGCACTCGGCTGCTTTTTGTAACAGAACGCTGCCAGCTTTTTTTTTTTTTTACTAAAAAAACGCCCTAGTCAACTTTTTCTTGTCAAAAAAGACGCCAAGTGTGAACACGGCCTAAATGTATCGTTTTTCCTTCTGAAGCATCAGTGAGCATTTAAACCTTCTGTAATAGTTGCATATGAGTCTCTCAGTTGTCCTCAGTGTGAAAAAATGAATCTCAAAAGCATACAGTCATTGTTGGACAGGGTTCAAATACACAAAAATGCTGAAAAACCAAAGAATCTGTGGGACCTGAAGGACTTTTCTGAACAACATAAATTCAACTATTATATGTAAACATCTTTTATGTGAAATGTTCTTATTCAGGTCAGTACCAAATAAAAAAAATAACATGCATTTGTATGATCCCTTTTATTTTGGTAAAAGAATTAACATTTTGCAGATTCTGCAAGGTGTATGTAAACTTTTGACTTTTACAGTTTCATCTGAAATTAATGTCTAACAAGAAATATTTTTAGTAAAATGTATTTTTAAAATATGGAATAGAAATATCAGTGAAAACACATTCCAAATGCATTAAACAGCACACACATCTGCCAGAGTGCCTGATAGGGCTTGCAAATGTAAAATATATGCTTTTGTTTGAAATAGTTAAAATGACGCATTCTTGTGTTCACGACAAGTTGGGTCGTGCACTTTTCCTGCAGCAGCTCACTGTGCTTCCTCCACTATTTTCCAGATGCATTTTGTACATAGAAATTAATTCAGAAATTCACTACTGTAAAGTGATGCTTTATATGCAGAGCACACCGACAAATAGATTAATAGATTTCAGCCCAAGAAACATGCATTGAATTTTTTCATTGTCAATTTATTAATGGTTATTAACAATATCCATGTCCTGTCATAGTTCCCACCAACTTACGCTGGAATATCGGAGGTCAACCAACCAGCTGAGCTACTTCCACAGTTCTCCACTATTGAATATGTTGTGCAGGTAAATCTTTTAATTATCCAAATTTAACTGCCATATAAATATTGAACACTAGCGCTGGAACATTGAACGCTAGAAATGCAGGATTTAAATATGGATCTAATGTGCAAAATGAAAACCTGCCAAGCAGCAATAAAATAGTTACAGTATGGATCGAAATAAAGATCACTTTAAATTCATTAATAGTAACTTGCATTCATTGATTCTGTTTCTTTCCTGTAGCGTGGTCCGCAGATGCCCCTGAACTTCCTATATGTGGTGGACACATGCATGGAAGACGATGATCTGCAGGCGCTGAAGGAGTCACTTCAAATGTCTCTCAGCCTGCTGCCTCCCACTGCTCTGGTGGGCCTTATTACATTCGGACGCATGGTTCAGGTTCACGAGCTGGGCTGTGAGGGCATCTCTAAGAGCTACGTCTTCAGAGGCACCAAAGACCTCAGTGCTAAACAGCTTCAGGTAATTTAAGATGAAGTGTTTGACTGAATTAGTTGGCTCAAATATAATATTTTAATTTGTGTACAGGAGATGCTTGGGTTAACTAAACCAGCTGCAGCACAGGCAGGGCGAGGGCCACAACAGCCTCAGGTTGCTCCTTCAAACAGGTGAGCTGAATATGTTTTTATAGCTGCTTTGCAAATGTAAATCTTCAAACTGTATAAATGAATAATTTGCATAATCAAATTGGCACTTGTAAGTATATTGATAGCTGTTTAATTTCTCTGGAGTTGTCTAGTCAAGTCAGTTTAGATTGTAACAAAGCAGCTTGAATATATTTTAAAATGTAATTTATTCCTGTGATCAAAGCTAAATTTTCAGCATCATTACTCTAGTCTTGATTGCCCCATGATCCTTCAGAAATCATTCTAATTTGCTGTTCAAGAAACATTTATTATTATTATTATTATTATTATTATTATTACTACACAAAGACACTGTGATTTATAATTCCAGGCTGCATTACAAGTTGTGTTGGAATATGATGGTCGCTTATTATTATATATATGTGCTCAGGTTTCTGCAGCCAGTACAGAAGATAGATATGAATCTGACAGATTTGCTGGGAGAGCTGCAGAGAGACCCCTGGCCCGTCACTCAAGGAAAACGACCACTGAGATCGCTTGGAGTGGCTCTCTCTATTGCTGTTGGTCTGTTAGAGGTGACTATCATGATTTATGTTATTATCTATAATGGTCTGCTGTGATGGCAGCTTTGCTACCAGCTGCCCTTACTAAATGATAAGTTTACACTACCAGCTTGGACACACCTTCTCATTCTTTATAATTACATCACTTTAGACAAATTTAGACAAATAATAAAGTCATCAAAATTATGAAATAACACAAATAGAAGTATGGGAATTATGCTGTGACCAAAAAGTATCGCGTCCTGGAATGTTTTTTAAGGGCCCTATGAAACCCATTTTATTTTTTTCTCAAGTTACCTTTTGTTTTTATCAAAATGTTTTTTTTTTTTTTTTTTCATTTTAGATCCTGTTTTAATAAATAAATTACATTTTATTAATCAAAAAGCATATGTAATAAATTAAAAACATGGAACTTACACAATTTAACAGCAATTCATAAAGTTTAACAAAAAAAAAAAAACATTAAGGCCCTATGAAATATGTTTAATTTTTTTCCTCAAATTCACTTTTATTTTTACTATATTCTGAGTTTTCCATTTAATTTTCTGGATTACATTTAAATAGGGTTGGGCATCGTTTTGATTTGAACGATTCTGATTCCGATTCCGATTCTTCCTTTCGATTTCGGTTCTTTTCGATTCTCAATTCCGATTCTTTGTGGGCTGGAGTCAAAACATGTCACAGGCTCATTTGATTTCACAGAGGATAATTTTATTTTGATTCAATATGAGTTTTAGTTTTAGGAGCTGCAGCCCATGTAGGAGAAAATTAGGAATGCCTCTGCACCAGCCCAAAAACAGATTTATATATGCAGAACTTGCACCCTGGTCTGGACTCTCTGTACATGTCGAGACAGTGGACCTGCACAGCACGTCAAACAGGCTACACCCCTTAATTTGTACATCATGTAGGCGTAAGTGTTTCATTATATTCGTAGTGCATCCTCCCGTGCAAGATATCATTTTGTCACATGTGTTGCATGTAAAAACACAGGAAGAGCGCGCTCTCGCTGAACGCAATTTAGTCCATCGCTCTTTTACTTTGTGGATAGTAATTTTGAGTCGTTTGTTCCGCGGTTGTCCACAGCCTATCGTTAAACATGTCTATCGCATTTGTGGCACGAAAATTTTCGCGCAATCGTGCTGCTTGTATGAGGAGGTTTGCAAGGTACCAGCTGAAGTGCAGCAAGGACTTTGCAGCTTTGATTATGGACTATAAAAACGCAGATTACCTCGCAAAAACGCGACATCACGCGTCCTGTTCCGTGCTCCAGCACGGTTAGCGCTCACACTGCATGCTAACCGCGCCCGAGTCCAACTTTACCGTCCCACCTCTTCCAAGCGGGCCAGGGCCGGCTAAACGAGCCGCGCCCGGGCACGGCTCGGAGCACTCACACTAGTCAAACGAACCGCGCTTTGGTGGTCAAACGCACTTGGGCACGGTTCAAACTGCCTAGTGTGAGTACACCCTTAGTGTGAAATAAAGCCATACTTTTGAGCGCCGCTTACCGTGCTCCATAGCTGCAACTGAACAAGCGCGCGGCAAGCATTTCCAGAAATACGGTGGCCACAATGGAAACCAAAACTTGCGTGTTTGGAACCGATGATCAGAATCGAAAACAAATTTTATAAACGATTCCAATGGCATCGTTATTTTTTAAACGGTTCCAAGTTGGAACCGGTTCTCGATGCCCAACCCTACATTTAAATGGTTTCATTCAATTTAATAATCAAAGCATCTCTAATTAAGAGATTGTATTTAAAAAATAATATATTATTACTATTATTTTATTTATTTATTTAGCCATACGATGTTGTGTATTTACATTTTTCTGGTTAAAGTTTTTTCTGTTAAATATTCCTTAATTAATTGTGTTTTAATAATAATGATTATATTACTGTCAAGAGTACTATCATTATGTGAAGTCATATTTCTGTCACGATTTCTTCAAGTTAAACCGAACTTTTATTTTGACAGGTTGGTGTTAAGAAGTTCAAGTTTCTGTTTGTTTATGACCATAGTTTTTCTCAAAATTAACTGTAAAATTCTCTTGAAGTGACTCTCAGAGCAGTTCTAGTGATTGTTTGTGTGTTCATGTACTCATATATATATCGAGGCAGCAGAAGCTGAAAACACTGTCACACGCACTTCAGTATGTGTGAAGTAAATAAAACAGCACCTCTGCAACATTCATTCACACAGAGAGACACAGAACATGCAGGATTCATATTTAAAGTCATTGTGTGGCTTAATATTTATAGACACTAGTCCATATCATGTTTTGATTTAAATGTACTGACCTGCTTTTGATTTATTCATCCAAAATTTGACAAATTCAGTGCGTTATACAGTTTCAATTCCATTACTCTTTAAACAGATTTGAAGAAGTTCCCATGCATACTGGATACTTGTTTTTTATTCACTATTCTGCTCAAAAATACAGATTTTGTATTGAAAAATGTTGTTTTCTAAAAACATTTGTATGTAGGCATACTATTTTCAAGCATTTAAGATGAAGCCTTTCGCTCAAGAGGTTTTTAAAGATCATAAAATAATCACAAATTCATTAAAGTGTGTCCAAAGCTTTGTGCCAGCTAATTGTTTCCCTACATTTCCCTCCCTCTTGTAGTGCACTTTCCCTAACACCGGCGCTCGCATCATGGCTTTCATCGGTGGGCCTGCCACTCAGGGTCCGGGCATGGTGGTAGGAGATGAACTGAAAACGCCTATTAGATCCTGGCACGACATCGAGAAAGACAATGCCAAGTTCATGAAGAAAGGGACTAAAGTGAGTCTTCCCGTATTTGTTGTCTGTATGATTGGCTTGGTAGAAGTACCCACATACTCATGATACCAATGGTTTCATAAAGGTGGAGTATCTTGAAGTGGCTGTATGGAAAAGTTGGAAAAGTTCACAACTGAACTGACTTCCATGAACTTGTTTTTTTGGTGGGGGGGAAATACAACTGCAAATTTTATATGAAAAGTGGCTGGCCCACAAAAGCTGATTGTAATTCTTACCGCATTCTTACCAAGTCAACATATATGTATTTGACAGACAAGGTAGACATTTTATCAGATTCCCTGGGAATCAATCCCATGACCTTCATGTTGGTGTTGATAATGCCATGCACTACTATCTAAACTGTTCCTATTCTGTTTGAAGTTTGAATGTTGTTTCTGTACAGATTTAAAGTAGTATTTTATTTCCTTGTAGCACTATGAAGCGTTGGCCAACCGTGCTGCCACCAATGGGCACATCATTGATATTTATGCATGCGCTCTGGATCAGACAGGATTACTGGAAATGAAGTGCTGCACCAACTATACAGGGTGAGTGATTCAACAGGTTTTCAATTTTCTTTTTAAATTGTGTTTCAGCTTGCTGACAGTCCATGCTTAGAGATTCTGAGATGGCTTTGATGCATATTAAAACATGTTGAGAGTCACTTCCTCAGAAATGTGTGAAACTCTTCTTTTGCCATTATGCTGTTTCAATAACAGATTTTTGTACTGATTGCAAATTTGCTTTTTATTTAGAATGTTTTAAACTATCTTTTTGCTTTTGTCTAAATGGCAGGGGTTATATGGTCATGGCGGACTCTTTTAACACATCCCTGTTCAAGCAAACTTTCCAGAGAGTTTTCACTAAGGACGTGCAGGGCTCTTTTAAGATGGCATTAGCAGGGACTCTGGAGATTAAGGTGGCTTGCTTTTCTTTTTGTATAATCGTTCTGTTGTCTCGACTTTTTTAATTCGTTCATTATTTAATTACCTTATATAATCTTATGTAACTATTATTTCAGACATCAAGAGAGATAAAGATCTCTGGAGCAATCGGCCCATGTGTCTCCCTGAACGCCAAAGGTCCCTGTGTGTCAGAAAATGTAAGTAGCTCATCAATTTTAAGTCAAATAGGCATTTTCTCTTTAATTGAGTGTTTTCCCTGGCATTGCAGAGAACATACTTGCATTCATTTTTTAACTTCTGCTTGTAGGAAATAGGAACTGGCGGCACAAGTCAGTGGAAGATTTGTGGACTGGATCCAAACACCACTCTTGCGTTCTATTTCGAAGTCGTGAATCAGGTACATAATAGTAGAATTTGTTGAATTTTCTTACAATATCCCTTGACATGTTTACAAGCATAATACAATCATTTCAACTTGTCTCTCAGTTTGCAAAAAAAAAAAAAAAATCAACATTTTTATGTAATACTGTAAAGCAGACGTCCTTCACAGTAGTGCAAAGTCAGATACTGTTGCTGTTGAACCAGGTGTCAGATTGCATGTAGATTTCCATCTTAAATGCAGGTGGTCCACTAGAGGGCAAACTTTCTTCATACATGGGATTTTTTTTTAACTGCATTTCAATTTAGTGTTACTTCACTGCAGTAGTTTCTAACCTTTTATATTTTTAGTGATTCTCAAAAGATTTGCCAAAAAAATATTTTGATTTGAGGAACAAATCAATTATTGAATAGAGAATAAATTCACAGTTACTCATTTTATATGGTGATCAATCTGTGTATGCAGGGTCTTAAAGGAATAATAGTTCACCTAAAAATGAAAATTCTCTAAAAATTTGGTCAGCTTGAGGCCATCCGAGTTTGTTTCTTCATCAGGTTTGGAGAAATTTAGCAATACATCATTTGCTCATCATTGGATAATCTGCAGTGAATGGGTGCCATCAGAATGAGAGTCCAAACAGCTAAACAGCCAAACAGTAATCCACATGACTCCAATTCATTAATGTCTGTGGAAGTAAAAAGCTGCATGTTTGTAAGAAATAAACACATCATTAAGATGATTTATCTTTAAAACAGTGTTTCCATAGTCCATAATAAATAATAAATAATGCTTCCTCCAGTGGAAAAGACTTGACTAAGAGCATCTTGATTTGTGGATTATTGTGATGTTTCATCAGCTGTTTAGACTCTCAATCTGATGGCACCCATTCACCGCAGAGGATTCAATGGTGAGTAAATGATGCAATGCTAGATTTTTCCAAATCTGTTCTAATGAAGGAACAAACTCAACTTCATCTTGAATCATTTGATTACATTTTTTGCTTATTTTCATTTCTTTAATGCTTGCACAGTCGTACATGTCACAGTTACTGTATAGTAAATATAGAGGTTTGTGTGAGCGTTTATGTAAGAAAACCGTAATTACATAGCAAGTGCAATGCATCAGTTCAGATCACGCCGTCAAAATAATACAAATTGCAATTAAAGTCAGTCATGGATGGAGTTTCTCAAAGCAATTGAACTGTGATTGGCAGTTTTAGAAGCTGAACATTTTAGAGACAGGTTTTATTTCACAATCACATTTCATTGTCCTTTGAGCATTCATTTAGAAAAAAGCAAATCACTGTTTGTGCTCAAGTCACAAAAGGAAACAAAACGTCTCTTCTGACACAAAAGTCCCCTTTTCTCTCCTTTTTATTAAAATTTGTTTATTGTAGAATATCGCACAAAGTTTCTTCTTTCTGCATGAAGTCTTTCTACATCATAAGCAGTGAAATTGCTTCTGGTTAGCTCCGCCAACCCAGTGTCCTCTTGTGCTGGGGTGAAGCGTTGCTGCAGATGCTTCCTTAAGTCATGATTATTTCTACGCTATTCAAACCACCAAAGGTCAGTGAGGGTCATGCTCAAACCAGTGTGAGGTCCTGTTGGGCTTCGTTGTTTGTTTGTAGTGCCGGAGGTATAGTGGAAGCTGGCAAGGAGAAGCTGTTGCTCTCGCGGCGTGGCTGTATGGTTGTGCACTGGGAGAGGGAGTCTTTGCGGGGATACTCAAACATCTGCCGGATTTTATTCAGGCTTTTGCGCAGCGCTGCTCTGTACCTCCTGAGAGATGCAAACAAGGTCATGGTAAAACTCCCACATACGTGCAAGCTCTAAGACTCTAAACAACAACCATGTATCAGTACCATGATTCACTGCCACTACATGTTCTCTTTCTAGATATGGCCCGAATTGGCCATTGAGATTTTACCTTCACCTCCCTTTTCCAATCCTGCTCCACATTCAATTCCTGCCACATTTTATTTACCAAACATCATTGAATGTGACAGGTATTAATGTGGGCTGCCACATCTAATAGTTAAAAGGCCAGGGAAGTCTTAATCAACAATAAAAAGGTAATGTCTATCCATGATTACATTTCCCAAAATAGAGAGTTTATTTTAAGGGAGAATGTATTATGGATCTTCCTGTCTGTCTTCTATGTATCATGACATTAGGAATGGGCTGTATGACTAAAACCTTATATTTACAGTAATAATGTATATATTTCCTTGAAATTCAACCATAAAATGGTTTATATATAAATGCATAGTGAGGTCTGTACTTTTTTTTTAATGTTTTTGAATGTATAAGAGATGCCTTGCCAATGCATTTTTTTAAATTAAAAATACAATTTTAAACAGCTGTTTTCTATTTAAATTTGTTAACATTTTAAACATTTCTTCTCATCAATGAAAACAGTTGTGCTGCTGTTTAATTTTTTTTTTGTGAAACCATGATACATTTTTCCCCACGATTTTTTGATGAATAGAAAGTTCAACAGCAGTTTTTTTTAAATATAATTGATAAAACAAATTAAAAAAAAATCATTTTTATATAGTCTCTTTTGGTTAATTAATGCAACCTTTCTGCGTAGAAGAATCAGTATTTAATCAATTAATTGTGAACTTTATTTAATTGTATTACTTTTCTGTGGAACCTGATGGACACAAACTGAAGTCCTTGCAGAATAATTATTTCCAAACTATTTTAAATAGTAATTTAAAATGTAATTATTTCTGTTTCTCCCAAGGTTGCTTTACCACCAGAGCAGTATAGTTTACACTACCAGTCAAAAGTTTTTGAACAGTAATGTAATGTTTTGTAAAGAAGTCTCTTCTGCTCACCAAGCCTGCATTTATTTGATCCAAAATATAGCAAAAGCAGTAATATTATGAAATATTTTTAATATTTAAAATGACTGCATTATATTTGAATATATTTTAAAGGTACCATAGAATGGAAAACTGTATTTACCTTGGCATATTTCAATAATAACAGTTCTGTACATGGAAATGACATACAGTGAGTCTCAAACGCCATCGTTTCCTCCTTATATAAATCTGGTGTTTGCAAAAGACCACTGAAAAATAGCCTAACATAATCCTAACATAACACAGACTATGATGTAATAGTCTCAGGATCATTAATAGTTACGCCCCAAACATTTGCATCGCCCAATCATCAGAAGTTGAGCCGAGCCATTCTGTGAAACATCTAATCAGAGCAGAGCTCCTCATTATTATTCAGGAACCTTCCAAGGTGCATTCTATGGCACCTTTAAAATATAATTTATTCCTGTGATCAAAGCTACATTTTCCAAATCATTACTCTAGTCTTCAGTGCCACATGAAATCAGCTTTGAAATCACAGGAATAAATTACATTTTAAAATGTATTCAAATAGAAAACAGTCATTTTAAATAGTAAAAAAAATCACAATTTTACTGTACTTTGGATCAAATAAATGCAAGCTTGGTGAGCAGAGGAGCCTTTTTTATGTAAAATATCTTATGGCTCAAAAACTTTTGACTGGTAGTGTATATAAATGGTATAGGAGAAGCTCTACTGGTTGACACATTTCTGTTGTTACACTAAATATATAGCGTCATACAGCCCAGCTCTTTTTGCATTGTAAAAAACATATTTGCCCTTTTTACCCTAATTCCACATGATTTACTTAAAAAGACTCAAAATGGCTCACGTTTGAGTTTGCTTACGTTTGAGTCATGGAGTTGATCCATGGGTTCAGAGCTGAAGTGAAGAGTACAAGCCATGTGGCAACAGCGGAGGCAGGCTGCGGGCTCTCTTTTCCCGTCAATGTCTCATAGAAGCAGATAACGATGTATGGCAGCCAGCAAATGAGCAGGCACACTGTCAACAACACGCACAAATCACATGACGTGGTTAAAGATTTTTTGGACAAGCTTATTTCATTAGCTCGAGGAGTATCGACTCACACTGTCTGGAGGTTGTGTTGCATGTGTGATGCATTTTGCTAATTAGCTTCTCAATGATCTAAAAGGACCCTTGCTGTTGTTTTTCTCACACCAAAGATGGAATAAACATCATACATTTAAAATAATTAGGTTGGCAATTGATAAAATATTTAAATTGAATTAATTACATTGAGTTAAATCACAATCAGTTTATTTTGCAGTCAATTTTTTTGTTTACTGTTGGCTGGTGGTGGGCCTACCTATGCACACAGATTCAAGTCTTATTAACTTTTATAGTATTTTCTTTTGAAATTTGTCATATCTTTTTAAAGAAGTCTCTTCTGCGCACTAAGCCTTTAATAAATAAATGGCAAGCATTTATTTGATCCAAAGTACGGCAAAAATAGTAACTTTTTTTTTATATATATTTTTACTATTTAAAATAACTTTTCTATTTAAATATATTTTTAAATATTTATTTCTGTGTTTTCAAAGCTGAATTTTAGCATCATTACTCCAGTCACATGATCCTTCAGAAATCATTGTCATTGTTGAAAACAGCTGAGTAAACATTTTTCAGGTTTCTTTGATGAATAGGATTTAATAACGTTATAAATTGTCCTTTTTATCAATTTAAAGCATCTTTTTCTGTAAATCTTTTTTATAATTTCTTTCCCAAAAACAAAACAAAAAAAGAAATTATACTGACTCTAAACTTTTAAATGGTATGGTATATAATGTTACAAAAGCTTTTTATTTCAGGTAAAGGCTGATCTTTGGATCTTTTTATTCATAAAAGAAAAATCCTAAAACTGTTTTAAATATTGATGATAAAAAATGAAAGGGAAAAAAAAAACATTTCTTGAACAGCAAAGCAGAATATTAGAATGATTTCTGAAGGATCATGTGTCACTAAAGACTGGAGTAATGATGCTGAAAAAAAGATGTAATCAGTAATAAATTGCATTTTAAAATATAGTCAGATAGAAAGCAGTTATTTTAAATAGAATGCATTTGCTGTATTTTGGAGCAAATAAATGCAGGCTTGTTGAGCAGAAGTGACTTCTTTAAAAAAAAAAAAAAACATAAATCTTACTGTTCAAAAACTTTTGACTGGTAGTGTACATCTATACACTTCCAAGACAAATGAGGTCCCTATAATAAAAACTAAATAAACAATCTTTCCAGTGGTTTCAGATGGTGCACTGTAAAAAAAAAAAATTGTATCAAAAAGTAGTTTAACTTAAAATAATTTGTTACCCCGCTGACTTATTTTTTTTTTTGTTTAGTCAACTTGAAATTTTAAGTTACTTAATGTTTATTTGTGACAACTGGAATATGTTTAGTTGACTAATCTAAAGTCAGCAGGGTAACAAATTATTTTAAGTTGAAACAACTTTTTTTAAACTGTGTTCCTTCTATGTTAGAAATATGTCATATGATCTCAAATTTGCTCATCAGATAAGACCAAATGATCTAGTTTCTGCAATTTATAATTTTATATTATTACAATACACTACTATTCAAAAGTTTGGGGTTAGTAAGATTTGTTTAAAAAAATTACTGCTTTTAGTCAACATTAATTTACTAATTTACATAAACTTTAATGCCCCATGCATTAAATTGACCAAAAGTGACTGTAAATGTAATGTAATGTTACAAAATTTTATATTTGATCAAAGAAGCCTTAAAAAGTGCTTTCCATCAGCATATTAGAATGGTTTGTGATGGACCATGTGACACTGAAGACTAAAAATTCAGCTTTGCATCATAGAAATAAATTTGTATTTTAAAATATATTCGCATTGGAAACAGTTGATTTAAAACTGCAATAATATATGAACATTTTGCTGGTTGAGCATTAGAAACTTTTCAAAACATTTCTAAGGAATCTTACCAACCCCAAATAATGATGTCATATGTGTGTTTGTATTAAGCAAGGAGCAGGTCTCCATATGTCAAGGAAAAATAATTACTCCTAATCGGGTGATGTCAGAAAGATAATCACTTATTGAAAATCCAAAACCTTTGTTGCAAATCAAACACAATAAATCTGCTTTATGCCCCCTGGTTTAATTATGCTTACCTGTGGTAGTCACCATTACTATGGAGCTTTTGAAGTAATTACTGGCTGGCACGTAGAAACAATGGTCCTCGTTGCAAACAAACGTTCCTCGTCGTACCTGGTTCCTGGCTATATACACTATGTATGCATACATGGAGCACATCAGTACAATGGGAATGATGATTCCCACCACCATGAAGAGCATGTTGAAGGCAATGCTGGACGGTTTGAAGCTGGGAACGCAGAGGAACTTTGTCTCGCTGTAGACGTAACTACCAAAACCAAAGAGTGGCAGAGCTGCGTTGAGGATGCTGTAAACCCACACCACTGCGACGATGATTTTGGCCCTGTATGCAGTAAAGATCACTGGGTAGCTGAGGGCAAAGCAGATCTCTGTGAACTTGTCGACAGTCGCCCAGGTAAGCGAATGGATAGAGGCGAGCTGGAGCAACAAAAACAAAAAGGCGCTACCTTTGCAGGTCGCACTTCTGCTAGGGTAGCTTTTGACTTGAAAAATGCTGTTATGGATACCGAAAGGAATAGTGGAGATGCCCAACGCCAGATCGCATAGGCAGAAGCTCAAAGTGAGAACCCAAGTGTCCGTTTGCAAGCTTCGGTTGAGCAACACCACCAAGAGTAGTACCAAGTTCCCAAACACGGAGCAGATACTGGAACCGATCATCAACGCTGCATAAACCACCGCCGTCCACTGCATGTTTACGTGTGGGTTCGAATGCAGACATTTACAGACAAGAAGACAAACGCTCATTCAACGACAGATATCGCACTGGATTCTGTGGAAAGAGGAGGTCACGTTATCTGTGCCAAACCACCAGGGAAGGTGTTGCTGTATGGGAGGAGTGTACCTCATGCTGATCTTTAGGAGAA
Source organism: Garra rufa (assembly GCF_049309525.1). Taxonomy (NCBI): domain Eukaryota; kingdom Metazoa; phylum Chordata; class Actinopteri; order Cypriniformes; family Cyprinidae; genus Garra; species Garra rufa. The sequence continues at coordinate 7,940,688 of NC_133381.1, forward strand.
GTGGATCAACCACACTTCACAACGCACTGATCTCTTTGGGGAGCGTTAGTCAAACCCCCTCTGATTTTACTATCAGCACCTGCCTGAGCCGGTTGGAAAACGGCAAACACGCTGACTTGAGAGGCAAAACTATGTGAACAGCTACAATCACATGTAGCGAGGTAAATAAAGCATCTAACATTTAAAGAGCACGTTTCTGTGGACACAGGGCGCACTGGGAGGCTGGGAGCTGCACTGCTCTGCAAACACGACGCTTGAGATTCAATATCCTCTCTGTTGCGGGCTGCTGCCGACTTTATGAGCCGTTTCGTGCTTGAGTGTTTTTTTAGTGTAATTGGCAAGAAGCATGACCCTAATGCGGTTTAAGCCGTAATCATTAATTAAGGCTTCAGTGCCTTTACCCAGAGCTTAAGCCTTCCTTCCAGTTATATCCTGTTACATGTGTCGTTTCATTCGGGCATTAAACAGTTTTTAGATTACAGGTTTTTTGGTGGTATTGCATAAGCCATATTTGCAGCACCTCACCTGAAATCAATTGTTTAGTCAAACAGAAATATTAAAACTCACTAATTACTTTACAACTGCAGTTTACAGACTTGTTAAACAGTTATGAGCCTTGATTTTACTTTAGCTTTTAATTGGACATTAGAGAAATTAGTTACTGTAAGATTTTTATGAGTAGAAATTTGTTCCCAGGATCAGTTCACTTCTGAATTAAAATTTCTTGATAATTTGCTCACCCCCATTTCATCCAAGATGTTCATGTCTGTCTTTCTTTCTTCAGTCAAAAAGAAATTAAAATTTTTGAGGAAAACTTTACAGTTGAAGGTCCAAATTGCAGTTTCAATGCAGCTTCAAAGGGCTCTCATCTAGTAAATTATCGTCCATTTTCAAAAAAAAAAAAAGTAATTTTTTTTACTTTATAACCACACATACTCATCTTGCACTAGCTCTGCGATGCGGGTCTACAACTTCACGCATTATGTAATCATTTCGTTAGATAAGACACTTATTCCTCGGCTGGAAGCTGCATTGAAACTGCAGTTTGGACCTTCAACTCATTGACTCTCACTGAAGTCCACTATATGGAGAAAAATCCTGGAATGTTTTCCTCTGAAACCTTAAATTCTTTTCGACTGAAAAAAGAAGAAGAAATGGACATCTTGGCGTGACATGGGGGTGAGTAAATTATCAGGAATTATCTATTTTGAAATGAGCTAATGCTTTAATAATGTAGAGACAACTGCATTTTGGTCAAAAGTTTGTAATTAAGATTTTGTAATGTTTTTGAAAGAAATCTATGAAAGCCACAGATAAAAGATAAAACGAGGGAAATTACAACTTTTTTAACCCACAATTCTTTTAAAAAAAAATTTCTCAATTGCAATTTTTGCAAATTGCATTTCTGACCCTTGTTTTGTCAAAATTGCTAGATATAAACTCGCAATTCTGATTTTTTTTCCCCCTGTTATTCAGATTTTTTGTGAGAAGTATAAGATAAAACTCAAAATTGTGAGTTATAAAGTCCAGTTCTGAGGGAGGTTAAATAAAAGAGATATTTTCTTACAATTCCGAGCTATAAACGCTAAATTGCGAGTTCTGAAGGGGATTAAAAAATAGATATTTTCTTACAATTGTGAGTTTAAAAAGTCAGAATTGGAAGATGTAAACTTGCAATTGCAAGAACAAAATAAAGAATTGTGATTATAAAAAGTTGCAATTACTTTTTTTTTTTTTGGTAGCAGAAACATACTCCTAAATTCACCAAGGCTGAAAATTCAGCTTTAGCATCACAGGAATACATTAGATTTTAAATTATTATAAAATAGAAAGCAGTTGTTTTAAATTGTAATAATATTTCACAATATTACTGTATTTTTGATCAAATAAATGCAGCCTTGTTGGACATGAGAGACTTTTTAAACATTAAAAAATCTGGTCCCACTTTACATTAGGTGGCCTTAACTACTATGTACTAACATTTAAATTAATCATTTGGTACAATGTACTTATTGTGTACATGTTTTTACACTGTACTTATCTTTTTTTTAAAAAACCTATATGTAATTACATTTTTAATTAATCTTTGTAATTACCACTGTTGAGCCATCCCTTACACCCTAATCCAACCTTAAACTTACCCATACCACCAAACCTGTCCCTAACCTTACCCATATCCCACCTTAATAGAAGCAAAAGTGTTTTGCGATGCAATATGAGTTTTAACTTTGAGTTTTAATATTGTTGAACAAAATATTAAGCAGTGTTCTTTCTTTTCTTTTTCCCAGCACAACGCCCCTATCCCACAGGGTGGACGCGGAGCCATACAGTATGTAACGCAGTACCAGCATTCTAGCGGGCAGAGGCGCATCAGAGTGACCACAATTGCAAGAAAGTAAGTCTTCTGTCCAGCTGTTTTCAACATACTAATCAGCATATTAGAAGGATTTCTGAAGGATCATGTGACACTGAAGACTGTTAATGATGCAGAAAATGTAGCTTTACATCACAGGAATAAATTACATTTTAAAACATTTTAAAACAGTTATTTTGAATTGTATTTTTGATCCAATAAATGCTGCCTTAGTGAGCGTGAGAGACTTTTTTTGTGAGAGACCCAACTTTTGAACGGTAGTGCAAGGTTATCTTACATGACAACGTTTTCTGCTGTGTTTCAATGCTAAATATAACACATTTTCTATTGTCAGACACAAAACCCAATGAAGTCCACAAAGTGTCCACTTTGTTCACTAACCATTTAAGTAATGGTACACTTAGCAAGAGCAACTGGGGGGGGGGGGGACCTCGAACCCATCAACGTAATTGTAGATTGTTCTTAGAGCGACCATCTTACTTTCATAAATGCGTTCAAGTTTGGACATCATTGTTGTACATCATGCATTTGTTTTTCTCAACGATCACGTACAGTTTCCATGACAACTCGAAAGAACACATCAAAAGATTCCACTTTTAGAACATTACATTTGTTTGTCAAAATTAATGCGGCAAAGGCTAATGGGCTGTTTGTAGCTTTCAAACATACTAAAAGTGTTTTAAGTACGTGAAAGAACAATTCTGAGCTCTTTGACTCTTTGTCTTTGTTCTGTTTCTTTAAATATACCTTTTAGACTTCTTTCGTAACATTCAGGCAGTAAAGATGAATCAGTGTGAGTCAGAGCGATGATGCTAAAGTTTGTGTTCGAAGGTCACTGTGCTATAACGTTCTTCACATCCTCCTCTTCAGCTGGGCTGATGCGCAGTCTCAAATTCAGAGCATCGCTGCATCTTTTGACCAGGAGGCCGCTGCCATCCTTATGGCCCGCCTTGCCGTCTATAGGGCCGAGACGGAGGAGGGCCCGGATGTTCTGCGCTGGCTGGATCGACAGCTCATCCGCTTGGTGAGCCTTCTTCACTATAATCAGTCCTTTAGTATTAGGGATGCACAATAACTTTTTTTATTTTCTTCATTTGCAGTGCCAGAAATTTGGAGATTATCACAAAGACGATCCCAACTCATTCCGTTTCTCCGAGACGTTCTCATTGTACCCTCAGGTACCTTTTGTTTCATGCTCTAAAATGCTTAATTTTACTTTACAGCTAAGTTGAAATGAGATCTTGACATTGTCCTTGGCAGTTTATGTTCCATCTAAGGAGGTCTCCATTCCTGCAAGTGTTCAACAACAGTCCTGATGAAAGCACCTATTATAGACACCAGTTCATGAGGCAGGATCTGACCCAGTCTCTGATAATGGTACAGCCCATCCTGTATGCGTACTCGTTCAACGGGCCACCAGAGGTAAACATGCAAACCTTCTGCCAATGCACATTTAATGTTTTAATGTTTGACCAATGAGTGACTTTATCGATGAAAGATATTGTGATCTCTTAGGAGAAATGTATGCAAGTTTTTCAACACGTGAAACACTTTTAATTTTTCCCATTTTTTTAATCTATTTTTAACATAGTTTAAAATATAATTTATTCCTTTGATGAGAAAGCTGAACTTTCAGCATCATTACACCAATCTTCAGTGTCACATGATCATTCAGAAATCATTCTAATACAGTTGAGGTCAAAAGTTTACATCCCCTGTTCAGAATCTGCAAAATGTTAATTATTTTACCAAATTAAGAACTTTTTGAATTTGAAGATCAGGGTTAATTGAACTTATTTTGTCTTCTGGGAAATGTGCAAGTAGCCTTTGAAGGGCAGTAGTAAATAAAAAAATAAAAATAAAAAAAGAAGATATTTAGGAAGAATTAGAAAAATGTACACATCACCATTCTTTTCAAAAGTTTTCACCCCTGGCTCTTACTGCATTGTCTTTCCTTCAGGCGCATCATTGAGCATTTCAACCTTTTGAGATTTATACATCATCTAAATAAATAGGCTTTCCATTGATGTATGGTTTGTAAGGATAGGCCAATATTTGGCCGAGATACAACAATTTGAAAATCTAATTGAAAAAAAGGGTGCAAAAAATGAAAATATTGAAGAATATTGAGAAAATCTCCCTTTTAAGTTGTCCAAATTAAGTTCTTAGTGATACATAATACTAATAAAAATTTAAATTTGATATATTTACAGTAGGAAATTTACAAAATATCTTCATGAAACATGATTTTTACCTAATATCCTAATAATTTTTGGCATAAAAGAAAATTTGCAAATTTTGACCAGTACAATGTATTTTTGCCTATTGCTACAAATATACCTGTGCTAATTAAGACTGGTTTTGTGGTCACATATTTTACTTTGACCATTTAAATGTGTTCTTGCAGAATAACTATTGATTTGTACAATTTGTACAAAAAAATGACTGATCCCAAACCTTTGAACAGTAGTGTATAGATAGTGAAACTAGCTTAAGAATTTTTAGGAAAATATCAGTATTAATTAAATTTTTTTGATGAGCTTAGTGATTAAATCACGTGTCATGACTCAGGTTGAATGTGCAGTGCGGTGTCATGAGGACTGTGCACTTCATGTCCCCCGACTCAACGGATTAAACACTGTTCTGTTTAATTAGTGTGTTTGTTCTTATTTTTGTTCAAGCTTATATTATTGTTGTCTTGAAACCTTTTTGCAAAGGCATTATACCATTTGTACTCAGAAGCATGAAGACAGCTTTTGAATTGTTTTGAGAGAGAGGGAGGACGCAAGCAGACAAACGTAGTACAAATGGGTTGTATGAATTCTACATAATGGTTTGAAGCTCTGTGCTGCTTGTTCTTCAGTAGTACTGAGTTAAACAACAACATGGCTGATGATACAACGAGCAACTCAAGCTGACACTTGTGTATTTCTAATCTGCTTTTAATGGAGAGCTTTATGTCACTTACTGTTTTCCCATGACACTGGGACCAGAAGGGGGGAAGTTCTAGGAAAGATGTTTAATAAAGCATCTAATTGACAGGCTTTGTTTTCTGTTGTTGTAGCCCGTGTTACTGGACAGCAGCAGTATCTTGCCTGACCGCATCCTCCTCATGGATACCTTCTTCCAGATTGTGATTTACCACGGAGAGGTAAGATGTAAAAAATCACAGCGCAAGTTCTGCCTTCCAACTGCACGGTGGTTTGTTTTCCCATGTGACTGGGTAGACGTTGGTTTAAAGCCAAGTCTTTTTCATCTCTTCAAAATGCAGTCTGCTTTCTTGTTCTCAGTCTGAACTGTTCGATAATCTGCGCAAATGAAATCAGAGCCGGTTTTGCACTGAAACGAGTTTAAACTTGGCTGTGTTTCAGAGGACAGACATTTTCTGATGAAACACTTGTAGGTGTCTCGCTGAAGTACATGCTAATGAAGTGAAATTTTAAACAAGTGGAGTGAGATGTTCCCTTAGAGTCATGTTTACTAGCACTAATAAACAAGATGATTTTTCAGATTTAGCACCTCGCCGAATGACTTCTGACAGATGCACTGTTTTCTCTCATGTAGACGGTGTCTCAGTGGCGTAAAGCCGGGTACCAGGACATGCCTGAGTATGAGAACTTCCGCCACCTGCTTCAGGCTCCCGTGGATGATGCCCAAGAGCTTCTGCAGACACGTTTCCCCATGCCACGCTACATCGACACAGAGCACGGCGGCAGTCAGGTAAACGAAACTAAATGGTTTACCCTGATTTACTGAAACTAATAAAGGTCATCAATATTTATAATTCATAAGTAAAGGTCAGTAATATTCACTGACCTGTATATTCTTGGTGAAATAAAGCAACAAACTATGAGATGTTGAGCAATGCAAGAGTTAAGAAAATGAAAAAGAGTTCATGCGAATAAAAGGAGATAGAAATGCGTTTGCCGAATAACACATACGGATCAAATAAGTCACGTGACTTTGACGATTTTGTTCTTTTTGACTCGCTGGATGCTTATTCGCATATGTTTTAGGCGATATTCCAGTTTTGAATTTGCAACTTTGGATGGAAAGCCAGCTACCGATTAATATTTTTGGTGAGCAAAAAAAACTAAATATAAAAAATATAAAATATTCAAAGTGCAAATAAAATAAGGTCTAGCAGTTTTCAGGCACAGGAATGTAATAAGTTTAAAGTAACATTGCATAGTGTTCACTGTATAAATTAAATATAGATCAATCTTTGTTAAAGCTGTTTTGTTTGATTAACAATACTGACACAGACAGCAACAGGTATTTATAGGCTGCTGTCCCTTTAAGACAGAATGCATGGATCCAATATAATGATACACATCTGATTTCTTTGATTACACTCTTCACTCTTCACTTAAGACATAACTGACTGTTTAAAGGAATAGTTTACCCAAAAATAAAAATTCTGTCATTTAATTACTCACCCTCATACTGGGGTTGCACAAGTTAATGCACTCTCAGGACTGGGTTGCGTCCGGCATAAAACATGTGCCAAATTGGCAGTGCAGATCACTCCGCTGCGGCCACCCCTGATTGAAGGGAGAAAGCCAAGAGAGAAAGAAGAAGAATTATTCACCCTCATGTCATTCCAAATCTGTAAGAACTTTATCTTTAAAACACAAATCAAGATATTTTTGATGAAATCTGAGATCTTTCTGACCCTGCATAGACAGCAACGTAACTACCACGTTTAAGGCACAAAAAGGTAGTAAGGACATCAAAAAAATAGTCCATGTGACATCAGTGGTTCAACTGATGAAGAAGAAATTGTTGAAAAAATATCTTAATATCTGTTCCAAAGAATAAACGAAGGTCTTACGGGTTTGAAACGATAATAGTATTTTCATTTTTGGGTGAATTACCCCTTTAAGAGAATACTTCCGGAGACAGGTATTATAAAATAGAATAAAAGAAAGATTGTTTAATTACTTTGAATTTGATTTTCAAATTGTAGGTATTTAATTATATTTATAATAGACATTTGTGACCCTGGACCACAAAACCAGTCAAGGCTAAATTTTTATGAAAATTTTTTGGGACAATATTTGGCCAAGATACAACTATTTGAAAATTTAGAGTCTGAGTTTGCAAAAAGAAAGTTATCAAAATGAAGTTCTTAGCAATGCATATTACTAATCAAAAATTAAGTTTTGATATATTTAAAGTAGGAAACTTACCAAATATCTTAATGGAACATGATCTTTACTTAATATCCTAATGATTTTTGGCATAAAAGAAAAATCTATAATTTTGACCCATACAATGTATTGTTGCTTTTGCCACAAATATACCATGCTACTTATGACTGGTTTTGTGGTCCAGGGTCACATTTATCTCAACTTTTAGACGACATTACTCATCTCACTGGATTCGAATTACCCTCTCAATGTCAGATTTGTCAGCACAATGTTTCTGCCTACTTTTTGACATTGGTAACGCACCAGTGATGCCTTAAATTGCTGTCTAGGTAGACAGCTCAGTGTCAGATCTGGTTTTGGAACAGAACCCTCTTAATTCTGGTAAAAAATCACACCACCATGGTTGATTTATCTCTGTATTTTTTTAAATGGAATGACAACAACAGTTACAATAGGCAAAAGATGTCAGTTTTCAACAAAAGGTTCAATTGATTCATTATAATAATAAAAACTCAAAAGCAATTCTTCTGCCAAGTAATTAGCTCTTTAGTCTGCCTGAGGTTTGTGGTTGCCAAGCAGCATAACAAATCAAAGATCATTCTGTGTGTTGCAGCCAACATTTAAGTGCACTTGCCTCTTGAATATGAATGTCAACTGATGTGTTTATACTACATTTGTGACTATAGACCACAAAACCTTAAGTAGCACAGGTATATTTGTAGCAATAGCCAAAAATACATTGTATCGGGCAAAATTATCTATTTTTCTTTTATGCCAAAAATCACTAGGATATTAAGTAAAGATCATGTTCCATGAGGCCAAAAGGCAATTTTTTTCTCCAATATTTAGATTTTTTTGCACCTTCAGATTCCAGATTTTCAAATAGTTGTATCTCTGCCAAATATTGTCCTACCCTAACAAACCAAAAAAACAATGGAAAGCTTATTTATTCATCTTATTTATATATATAAAAAAATTAACCTTATGCCTGGTTTTGGGGTTAACAGATAGTCAAAAAATTATATTTGGGGGGCAAAAAATATTTAATATTGAGAGCAAATGTGACTTTGAACTACCGGCAGGTCCATTAGTTGCATTTATACTCCAAAACTTAATGCACAGATATATTCTGACAAACATTATTACATTTTTTTCCATCCAGCCCTAAAATATAGTCCTACAGGCTGTTTTACAACAAGACCTATCCATTTTATTAAAATAGAAACAGTTGTTTTGTAAGAGCTTTGTTGTTAAATGACAAGCAGTAGTTGTTTGAATCAATAATTTTGCATTAGTCAGTCTAAATATTTATAAATTGCTTTCACAAAGCCACCTCCATTTTCTCAAGCCTTGATTAATGACGGCTCCAATGAAAGGTGCTACTTTGAAAACAGTTGTTCCGACAGCTCTTCAGTCAATTTCTACGCTTGAGCAACTCACCCTCGGAGATTTTTAAACAGCACTTGTGAATAAATGACTGTAATGGGTCATTGAGATGCCGTTCTGCATATTAATACACAGAGTGAACTGTTTTTAGGATCTTAGATTTATTTTCTCTCACCCTCCAGGCTCGTTTCCTCCTCTCCAAAGTCAATCCTTCTCAGACTCACAACAACATGTATGCATGGGGTCAGGTAAGTGCTTGAATATCTCACCAACACAAGCACACTGTCTATGTGAGGAATATTGATTAGTCTACTGTGACGAGCCGTTGTTATACAACTACATAAACATGTCTCGGCTTGTTCTAATATTGTTTTACCCACACCGCCGCTGATTGAATCACACTTCCTGTGTTTGTGTAGGAGTCTGGCGCACCCATTCTGACAGACGACGTGAGTCTTCAGGTGTTTATGGATCATCTGAAAAAGCTGGCAGTGTCCAGCGCTGCCTAAGAGCCGACGCTCATCAATCTTTTTTCCTCAGTAACACACAGCCAGCAGGGTCACATTGGCACTGCCCTGTTCTTCCCATTTATATCATGCATATATTGAGCCTACATGTTCAAATCAATCGTGAAGGGAAATGCCATTCTTTAGTGAGTAATTATGACAAAAATGGTAAACACTACATGTTGAGTATACATCAGGACAAGACATTTGGTACTGTTTTAATCAGAATGAACATATTTAGCTATGTGAGTGAAGTTGCAACATAGTTAAACAAATAGTTTACACAAAAATGACAGTTCATTCATTATGCACTTGCCCTCATGATATTCCAAACCCATATGCTGATTTTTTTTTTTTTTTTTGTACCTGGACACAAACTTGAGTTTTTTAAGAATTATTATTATTTCTGAAGCCATATATTAGATTTCTAGTCAGTATCCACTCTCTAGCATACATTTGCTTCCAAAATAAAAATGGCATGTGCATTAGTTACTATACTAGTTGAGTGCTTTTACACACTATTTTTGATGTAGTCTAAGACAGTGGTTCTCAATCCTGGTCCTGGGGGACCCCTGCTCTGCACATTTTGCATGTCTCCCTTATTTAACACACCTGATTGAGATCATCAGCTCATTAGTAGAGATCCATGAACTGAACTAACAAGCTGAAGATCTCAATCAGGTGTGTTAAATAAGAGAGACATGCAAAATGTGCAGAGCAGGGGTCCTCCACGACCAGGATTGAGAACCACTGGTCTAAGATGTCTTAGAGAGTTTATATTAAAAGCACTGTTAAAGGTCGTTAATATCCATTCTTCAAAATTAAAGCTCATTAATATTCACTGACCTGTGTAATCGTAGTTAAATCAAGCAAAAAGCCATGACATACCATAACTGTTTGTTGTTGACTGCTTTTGTACACCATTTTAAATGCGCTAGATATGAATTATCTTAAAGGAGAAGTTCACTTCCAAGACAAAAATTTACAGATAATTTACTCACCCCATTGTCATCCAAGATGTTCATGTCTTTCTTTCTTGAGTTGTAAAGAAATTATGTTTTTTTTACGGAAACACTTCATGATTTCTCTCCATATAATGGACGTCTATGGTGTCCAAAGTATGAACTTCCAAAATGCAGTTTAAACACCGCTCCAAAGGGCTCTAAACGATCCTAGATGAGGAATAAGGGTCTTATCTAATTAAAAAAAAAAATTCTAACAAATTGACAATTTATATACTTTCTAACCTCAAATGATGGTCTTATCTAGCTGTGTGTGAACTCTGTGTATTCCATTTCAAGACAGTTAGGGTAGGTCAAAAAACTCCCATCTCATTTTCTCCTCCAACTTCAAAATCATCCTACAGTGCTGCAGAAGTACTGACCCAGTGTTTGCAAAGCCAACGTGCTAATAAGATCAAACGCCCTTTACAAAAAAGGGTAAAACAGCAAGGTAGGATGATTTTGAAGTTGGAGGAGAAAATGAGATGGAAGTTTTTTGACATACCCTAACTGTCTTGAACCAGAATACACAGAGTTCACGCAGAGCTAGACCAGCATTTGAGCTTAAAAAAAAAAGTATAAATTGTCATTTTTTGGAAAATAACCAATCGTTTCAATAGACAAGACCCTTCTTCCTCGGCTAGGATTGTTTAGAGCTGCATTTTGGAAGTTCAAACTTGTGGGCACCATAGAACTCCATTATAAGGAGAGAAATCCTGAAATGTTTTCCTCAAAAACATAATTTCTTTACGACTGAAGAAAGAAAGACATGAACATCTTGGATGACAATGGGGTGAGTACATTATCTGTAAATCTTTGTTCTGAAAGTGAACTTCTCCTTTAAATGTTTTTGTACGAAGCTATTGTACTGCTTCAGAAAACCTGGAATGTAGTGCAAATGTCATATCGGTTTCTTTTATTGTGCTTTTCTTCAAAAGCTATTACCTTGTGTTTTACGGGAAAAATGCCAGTGTATGGGTTTGGAACAACAAGAGGGCGAGTAACTGACTGAACATTCAATTTTTGGCTAAACTGTTGCTTCGAATCTGATGTTTACGCCTGTGAAGCTCTGTGATGAGACCTCATGTTGAACGGAGGAAAGAAACTAGCTGGTTTAAGCACACCTGCAGCAGATACTTTTGTCTGCCTAGTCGAGGAAGGTTAAAGCAGTGCCAATGTAGCCAATTAAGCATAAGAGCTGGAACGCCGCCTCTAGCCAACAGCGCAGAACAATGGCTTATTTTTAGACCCTGTGCGCGTCTCTCGTCTCGTTGCCGTTGATGGCTTGTGTTTGAGAGCGGGGTTGAATGCCCCGTTCCGAACACAGACTTGCGGAATTTGTAAGCTGCCTTTCTGTCTGTAGCTCTGATATTTATGAGCCGTTTCTAGCAGTATTGTATGTTTTGTTTCTAATAAAACCGGCTTCGTGATCCCAGCTGGCCTGCGGTGTTCAGATTCTGAAAACTGAAAACCATTCTTTCTGTCACTCTTGCCTTTCAAGTCAGCATCCTGCGAGTCTCAAAGGACACGGGAAGTGTCTGTGTGTTGTTAAAAGAAGTTGAAAACACTATTGGCGTTTTCTCACCCTCATGTCATTGCAAACTGCATGACTTACTTTCTTCTGTGAGACACAGAGGTTTTGAATCATCTTAGAGCTGTTCTTCTCCACGCAGGCTTTGATCGACACGAGGGTCGAAATATTCCTTCAGCAGAGTGTAACTATTGCGTGTTCCACAAGTGAGACTTTGGGCTGCTTTGTAAAATAATTCATTGCATTATGGCCCAACACAAAGATTCAGGATTTCCTTCAAAAAGAATGACTCTGTTTACACCATTTCTGTGGTTGTTTTCACTGGTGGCCACACGGGAGCAGCAATTAACTAAGAGAGCTCAACTGTGATTATAGAAGTCAGACTTTGCTATATGTAAATGATTTAACTCTCACAGCAGTCGGTCGAGATATTTCACATCCAAGTTTTATAGAAAGGCAATTATAGATGCATGCCTTAAGTGTTCATTATTTCAGAACGCACCATGTTATTTGCAGTTAAATTTCTCATCTCATCATTCCATACTTTTATGGATCATCCTGTCAAATAGGCATGCCTGGGTTTTCATGCTTATTAAATTAATAAATTCAACACTTCATTAGGCCTATATGAAAAGGATATTACATTCACCACCTGAGCTCAATGTAATTTATCATCTACATTCTGATTCTATAATGGATGTTGAAACACATTTCACACTGATTTCAGCTCATTGGCTGTGAAAGCCTGTAAATGCACCTGTAAATTCATCCTATAACCATTGATTTTTTTTTTCTTCATATATCCCATCCATTATTTTCTTACATTTGCCTTACAGTCTACCCATTTCAAAACTGAATCAAAAATACCATTACAAATTGAAGAACTGTGAACATGCATTACATGGTTATCATGACTTTGTGGTCTCTTAATGCAATTGCAACATACAAATCAATGTGTACAGTGTCTTGCGGTAAAGTATTCATACCCCTTCATTTTGTTGTTGCTGGCTTATGTTAAACTGCTTCAAATAACCTTTTTCCCACATAAATCTACACTCCATACACCATAATGACAAAGCAAAAAAACAAGTTTTTAACATCTTTGCAAATTTATAACAAATAAAAAACTTAAATTATTCCATGGCATAAGTATTCATACCCTAATCTGGGACAGTTGAAATTGAGCTCAGGAACATTTATATTGCTTGTAGATGTTACTACGTTTTAGTTAACCTGTGGCAAATTCAATTGAATAGGTATGATTTGGAAAGGCATGCATGTCTTAAAGTCAAACAGCTGAAAATGCATATCAGAGCAAAAACCCAAGCCCTGAGGTCAAAGAAACTGCCAGAAACTCAGAAACATGATTGCAACACATCTGGGGGAGGGTTCAGAAAAAAAAAATCTGCTGCATTGAAGGTTCACAGAAGCATGTAGCCTCTATTATCCATAATGGAAGAAGTTTGAAACAACCAGGACTCTTCCTAGAGCTGGCCTCCTGGCCAAACTGAGCAATGGATGGAGAAGGGCCTTGGTTAGATTGGTGACCAAGAACCTGATGGTCACTCGAGTTGAGCTCCATGATCATATGTGGAGATAGGAGAGACCAACAGGACAAACATCACTGCAACACTCCACCAATCTGGGCTTTATGGTGGTGGAATTTGCAAAGAAACACCTAAAGGACCCTCAGACTGTAAGAAACCAGTTTCTCTAGTCTGATGAGCCTCAATTCCAAGCATCATGTTTGGAGGAAACCAGGCACTGCTCTTCACCTGCAGAGCACCATCCCATCAGTAAAGCCTCATGCTGTGGGGCTGTTTTTCAGCGATAGGGACTGAGAGATTCGTCAGAGCAGAAGGAAAGCTCAATACACCAAAATGTTGAGATAGCCTTAATAAAAACCCAGTCCAGAGCATTCAGTACCTCAAACTGGGCAGACGCTTCTCCTTTCAACAGGGCACTGACCCGAAGTACACAGCAAAAATGGTTTATAGACAACTCTGTGAATGTCCTTGAGTGGCCCAGCCACAGCCAGGGCTCGAACACAATTAAATATTTCTGGAGAAATCTAAAAATGTCCATCTGTCCCCATTCAAGCTAACATTAAGAAATTAAGCTGTGCAAAACTTGTCACATCATACCAAAAAGATTTGAGGCTGTAAATTTGCTTCAGCTAAGTACTCAGTTAAGGGTATGAATACTTATGCAACCAACTTATTTGTTTAATTTTTTTTTTTAGTCATTTTAAGTCATTTTAATATCATAAGGCAGCAACATAAAACATGGCAAAAAGGGAAGGGGTATGAATACTTTTGCAAGGCACTGTATGTGACTATTCTTCCAGTGGTTGGCAGGAGTGTCATGATGCATTTTACATGCACTGCAGAATGCAAGCAACAAAGCATATTGTCAAAGTCAATATTCCCAAACTGTATTACTGTGGTTCCATAACAATCTAATTTAATCTTAGAAAACAATCTTTTACTTAGGATCGTTGCCAAGAGGCAGAAAAGTATTAAATCTCAAGCTTGTTAAGACAAATTAAGACACATGTTTAAATCAAAACCACATCTGGAGTGTTGTTGTAATATCCTCAAGAGAAAGTCTTACCAGAAAGTCCATTAATTATTGAATAAAATCTGTTGCATTTTTTGTGCAAAATATGCACTTTAATTATGCATTAGATTTGATAAGCTTCTCCATGGCACATTGGAAGAAATTCAATGCTACAGATTTTGGGTCAATGTGTTTCACTTTTCCAATTCATTAGCTGTGATGGATTCAGCTAATTAACCCACGCGGTGCTGGCCTCTCACAGATGTGTGGAAATTCACTCATTACAGCAGATGATGGTATGGCCTTGCTGATAGAAATTCTCAAAATATCTCTCCCTAGATGGAGTGCGTTTGGTGAATTAACAGACTCACCGTAGCCTTGCTAAGCTGCAAATCTCACGTCACGTCTATCACGAGCACTGGATTGAAATACCTGCCTGCGTGAATCATCTCAGATTTTTTCAGCACTTTTGTCTTTAGATAACATAATCAGCTCTAACAAAGAGTTTTTAAAGAGGCAGCTATTTTGTCCTTGTAATCAGGCAGCTGTTTGTCTTTTTTTTTTCAAGCAGGTTGCTGTAGAGTCTGTATTGAATAGGCTGTACTCAAGAGGATTGGGGAATAGTATATCTGTGACGCCATCAGTACAGTAATGTCACAAAAGAGAGTAACAGAGAGTACCTGTGCATCACAAATGAATTCAGAGGACATTCTGAACCACACAAACTACACACCGCCAAGGATAAAGAGCTCTGAGGACTTGTTCAATTTGTTTAGAGCATCACTGCCATTTGTCCAGTGAATCTGTGAAATTTAAGGTAAAGAGGAAAAAAAAGTTTTGCTTTTGGTATTTTTACCTTTTAATATGCTGTGTGATCGATCTATCTATCTATCCATTTATCTATCTATCAGGGGCGTTTTCTCCGAGGAGGCAAGGGAGGCAGTGCAGATGAGAAAAAAAAATGTGCAGTACTAAAATAAAACAATGCCAGTACTACAAAATACAACATTAAAAAGAATACATCACAAATTTTTCTAAAGAAACATTGTCCAACAGTGAGACATGCAGGTAAAGTTACAGCAGGAGTCCACGTTTCTTTCGCCTCCCCTGAGCCCACTGAGTTTTAACAGACCCCCTAAAGCCAGCGGTGAGTTCAGTGAGGGGTAATTGAGAATGAATGGATGAAAGTCATTTGAGAGGAGGCAATGCCTCCATCGCGATATGATTAGATGTGACTGGTTATGTTCGTCTGTGATTGGTTCATGCGATAAATCCCACCTTTTGTGTTTTGAGCATTTGCGAATCTGTCTGGATGAACAATATAATGGCGTTAATGGGAAGTCTGATTTAAAAAGTAAGTAAATAACTCACACACTTTGAAATAACCACTTTGTTACATCAAAATAAGCCCGAAAACATGATCTGTGGGAGTTTTTAGTGAGTAATCAGCTTGGTAAAACAAAGTGAACCTCCATGTCTGTGGCTAATATTTACAGAGCTTGATGATTGATGATCCAAAATATTCAAAAATAGTTAACTATTAAAATGAATAGCTGAACATAAGTTCACAAATAAAATATATTAAATTGCAACTGCCTTGAGTTATTATTTTAGAATAAATGTAAAATGCTTGAAAACGTGATAAGATTCATACTTGGCTTTAATAAATAGAATATTGATTACATTGTTAATGTAAAAATAAATTCGAATTTTTGTATTTTCTCAGAATTCCGAATTTACATTTTGCTATTCTATTTTCTCAGAAGTTTACAACTCACAATTCTGACTTTTTTCTCAGAATTCCTAGTTCAAATCTCATCATTTTTACTGTTTATAACTCAACATTGACTTTTTTCTCAGAATTCTGTTTATAACTCAAAATTTTGATATTTTTTCTCAGAATTCAGGATTTGCATCTCACAATTTAGTTTTTTTCCCCCTCAGAATTCTAAGTTTATAACTCACAATTTTGTCATTTTTTCTCAGAAGTCCGAATTTTTACATCTCACAATTCAGACTTTTTTCCTCAGAATTCTGAGTCTACATCTTACAATTCTGACTTTTTTCCTCAGAATTCCAAGTTTACATCTTACAATTCTGACTTTTTCTCAGAATTCCGAATTTGCATCTCACAATTTTTACTTTTTTTCTCAGAAGTCCAAGTTTGCAACTCACAATTCTGACTTTTTTTCTTAGAATTCCGAGTTGACATTTTGCAATTCAGTTCTTTTGTTTTCACCACAGAATAAAAAATTCAAATGTAATTGCGGCTTTTTGTCTCACAATTGATTTCTTTTCATAATTGCAAAATATTAAAGTTTATATCTTGCAATTCTAGGTTTATATATTTCACAATTCTGAGAAAAAGAGAAAAAAGTCAGGACTGTTAAATATAATATAATAATATGAATGTATATTTATACTCTGATAGTACAAGTAAAGTTTATATAACCAAGATAATTTACATTTGATTAAAAAAAACTATCTATCTGACTCTTAAATCAGGACAAAACACAAGTTTAATAGCCTACTTGGTGTAAACCTACAGTAAGTATGCTAGTAAGCACAAACAAATGTACCAATTTACCATAAACGACCTCAGAGTTTACCTTTAACTCGAAACAGAAGCCTTAATGAATTTTTATCTTTATTCAATTTTATTTTTATTGTCTAGTCAGTTTAAAACAAATCTGCTAATTGTGCTTTCAAAGAAACCATGTCTGCATTTTAACTTTGAGTGCTGGAATGTGTTATCTGAACGTTTTTAATTGCAGGTAATGTGATAAAAGCAGTCCATATTCGGCAACGAATGTATGGCAATGAATTGCGGCTAATGTTACCATGGCAACCCTGCATCCCAGGTAATTTTTTCGCCATATAATTATCTGAGAGAATTTAATCCGGCATTGACAGCCAAGACTTTACTTTCATACTGTCAGTTCGAGGACAGCAGAGACGACAAACTAAATTTATATTCAAATACTGTTTGTCGTCAGAGAGAGTTAAACACAATTAACTGAGCAATTGCTGGTATAGTCGCCTATTCGCCTGTGAAAATTGGCTGACGCTAAGTTTCAGCTTTACGTGACCACGACCACATTATTACATGACAGCTTCATGATAAGGGTATTATAATAAAACCTTCACAGAAAAGCGTTAATGCAAAAAAAAAATATTATGGAAATGACATTATCACAGTGTATGCAATATGAGTCTGTCAAACTGCATATCTGCCATTTCTATTCATAGCCTCTGCCACACTTTTTTTAAAATACAAAGTTACCAAAGTTACTGATTTTTCACTATGGTCATTTTAGTAAGAGAATTAAACTAACTAAATTAAGTTATTATCCTCTGAACTATGAGGAACAATATTGTGCTGAGAATCTTACGTTTAATTCTGTTTTCTTCTGGCAACTGTGTTCAAGAAAATGAATTTATGAAGGGTTAAATATAATTGTGTCATTATGTAGAGAAGCCATTGATGTACAGTTATAGTTGCCCTTTAATAGCTGACACATATGTAACTTCATATTTGCAGTATGTTTCTTTGTCTCGTGTTGCCAAGTAACTAAATGGCCATTAATTTGAGTACACCGCATTTGCTTTAGTCTACTGCACATCCGTAATTCTCATAAATCTCAGCACACAATCTCAGAGGACGGTCTGCTGATTCAGGGCAAGTCCCAGATGTCCAGAGACAAGCGTTCCAATGAATGAGCATGATTTCTCTGATACACAGCGCTGTGGTCTCAGTGAACTCAGTCTGGGACATTACTGATGGATCACTCTCCTGTGCCATTGACAGTTCTATTTCAGTCAGACACATCTATGAAAGCTCATTTCTGCATTCTGAATTCTAAGATTTTTTTTCTCAGAATTCCAATGTTTACATCTCACAATTCTGACTTTTTTTTTCCAGAGAATTCCGAGTTTACATCTCACAATTTTCACTTTTTTTCTCAGAATTCCGAGTTTACATCTCACAATTTTCACTTTTTTTCTCAGAATTCCAAGTTTACATCTCACAATTTTCACTTGTTTTCTCAGAATTTCGAGTTTACATCTCACAATTTGCACTTTTTTTCTCAAAATTCCAGAGTTTACATCTAACAATTGTAACCTTTTTTTTTCCCAGAATTCCGAGTTTACATTTTACAATTCTGACTTTTCTTCTTAGAATTTCAAGTTTACATCTCGCAATTCTGATGTTTTTTCCTAGGAATTCTGAGTTTACATCACACAATTCTGACCTTTCTTCTCGGAATTTTGAGTTTATATCTCACAATTTTGACTTTTTTCTCAGAATTCCGAGTTTAACATCTCACAATTCTGCCTTTTATCTCAGAATTCAAAGTTTACATCAAAGGTTACAAAACTTTTTTTTTTCAGAATTCCGAGTTTACATCTCACAATTTTGACTTTTTTTCTCAGAATTCCGGGTTTAACATCTCACAATTTTGACTTTTTGTCCCTCAGAATTCTGAGTTTACATCTCACAATTTTGACTTTTTTTCTCAAAATTCCCGAGTTTACATCTAACAATTGTAACCTTTTTTTTTTCAGAATTCCGAGTTTACATTTTACAATTCTGACTTTTCTTCTCAGAATTTCAAGTTTACATCTCGCAATTCTGATATTTTCCTCAGAATTCTGAGTTTACATCTCACAATTCTGACCTTTTTTTTCTCAGAATTCCAATGTTAACATCTCACAATTTTGACTTTTTTCTCAGAATTCCGAGTTTAACATCTCACAATTCTGCCTTATATCTCAGAATTCAAAGTTTACAACAAAGGTTACAAAACTTTTTTTTTCAGAATTCCGAGTTTTCATCCCACAATTCTGCTTTTTATCTTAAAATTACAAGTTTACATCTCACAATTTTGACTTTTTTCTCAGAATTCTGGGTTTAACATCTCACAATTTCTGCCTTTTATCTCAGAATTCAGTTTAACATCTTACAATTCTGCCTTTTTTTCAATATTGATTTTTTATTCATGACAACAATTCTGCCTTTTATCTCAGAATTCAAAGTTTACATCAAAGGTTACAAAACATTTCTTCTCAAATTTCCAAGTTTACATCTCAATTCTGACCTTTCTTTTCAGAATTTTTAGTTTATATTTTGCATTTCTGACTTTTTTCTCAGAATTCCGAGTTTACATTTTACATTTTTTGGGGTTTTTTTCCCTCAGAATTCTGAGTTTACATCTCACAATTGTGACTTTTTTTCACCGAGAATTCTAAGTTTACATCTCGCAATTCTGATGTTTTTCTCAGAATTCTGATTTCACATGTCACAATTCTTTTTCCAGAAAAAAAGTTTCTGACTTCATTCTCAGAGTTCCGAGTATACATTTTGCAATTCTGATTTTTTTCCCCCTCAATTTTTAGTTTACATCTCACAATTTTGACTTTTTTCTCAGAATTCTGGGTTTAACATCTCACAATTTCTGCCTTTTATCACAGAATTCAGTTTACATCTCACAATTCTAACTTTTTGTTTTGTTTACTTTTTACAATTCTGACTCTTCTTCTTAGAATTCCAAGTTTATATCTCATAATTCTGATGTTTTTCTCAGAATTCCAAGTTTACATCTTGTAATTCTGATGTTTGTTTTTTTTCAGAATTCTGAGTTTACATCTCACAATTCTCAATTATTTTCTTTTTAGAACTGTTCGTTTATATCTTGCAATTCTGAGTTTATATATTTTACACTTCTGATTAAAAAAAAGAATATCAGAACTGTTAAATATAATATCAGAATGGCAAGGAAAAAATCTGAACTGTTGCAATTGCCCTTGTTTTTTATGGCATGGAAACAAGCTCCCATACATATGTATCAATGAAATATAATTAAGAGAATTCATTTTGGCTGCATCTAAAATCGCTTGCTCTCTGAGTAGAGACTTCTTTGAATAAGCTATTACTTCGGAAATGTAAAAAAGTGTATGTTCTGTATAGTATAAGTGAAATCTAGATTCATCATGTTGTAATATGTGGTAATATGTGATTTTAGATAAAGTCCCTTTCTTTGTAAAACCTGTAGAATAAGAAAAATAATGTATGAGAATAAATCTCAGTAAATAAATAAGAACAATTTACATATTTACAAATGTATTTATTAAGTAAAGTAAATCACTTTTGAATAATTAAAACACATAAAATACCTATGAGAGAGAATCATACCATTTTTCATCTGGGAATTCATCATATTTGAGTTACCCTGATTTTCCTCTCGTGGCACCTTGAAATGTGGCTAAATTTAGTTCAATATTTTTTGATTAGCCACCAGGCACTAATTTGTCATATCTACATCAGCACTCACACAACCTGCAATAATAACACAGATCTAATGCTGTGCTTTTGTCAAGAGTAAGTGTGTGTGTGCGCTGTTAATTATTTATGTTGCCATATGGAGCGCTGCGAGCGAAAAGTGTTTTTCATCTTGTTTATCTATATCTGTACCCGCGGTGGTGATTACTTTGACTGAACAGCAAATAATCTCCTGATATAAAGACGACGCCTATGGGGGATTGATTTAAGGGCTGCAACAATAAGGAACTACATTCAATAAAGATGCTGCCTACCATGATTTTCAAGTATGTGAAGGTGCTACTTCATCAAGACCCTTTCAAACAAAACCCTTGGACTGTGTTCAGAATTCAACACTAGCATTTTGCTTATTGCACATTATATATTGCCTGCTATTTTTCAATATGTGAAATAGTAGGCTATGAAGCAGACTGCAGTATGCTAAAATTGTTGACTTTGTGTTGCATGTTTAACTAATCAGATATTAGAAGCAATTTTGTGCAAAAATGTCTTTACTTTTGACAGTTGATAATACTTTTGGCTTATTCTCTACATTGTCATTCATGCCTTGTACTTAGCATATTATATAAGATGACTAGAAGTTATTTTTGGAGAGCTCTTTAAGGCAAGACTGTGGAAGCCAAGAATTGCGAGTTTACTTTTTTCTCAGAATTGTATAATATAAACTCAAAATTACAAGTTATTAAGTCATAATTGAGAGACAAAAGCTTGCAATTCTCAGAAATGGATACAATTTTGAGAATTAAAGTCAGAATTGCAAGATATAAACTCGATAAACTTGCAAGTTTATATATCACAATTCTGAGAAAAAAAGAATTGTGAGAAAAAAATGAATTGTGAGACAGTATAAACTTGCAATTGCTAGAATTGCGAGATAAAAACTCGTATTTGCAAGAAATAAGTCAGAATTGTGACTTTCAGAATTCTGACTATTTCTCACAATTGTGAGTTTATATCACATAATTCTGACTTCATAACTCGTAATTGTGTTTATCACACATAATTGAGAAAAACTCAAAATTGTGAGTTATAAAGTCAGAATTGCAAGATATAAACTCAACAATTCTGACTTAATAACTCACAACGTAATTCTAAGAAGAAAGTCAGAATTGTGTTTATCTCTCAATTCTGACTTTATTTCTCAAAATTGGAAGTTTATCTTAACTTTATAACTTGCAGTTGTGAGTTTATATCACACAATTCTGACTTTATTCACTCAGAACTGAGAGATATAAACTTGCAACTGCTAGAAAAAAGTCAGAATTGTGAGATACAAACTCATAATAGTTTCACAAGTTTTTATGTCGCTATTTTGTCCTAATTTCTCAAAATTGAGTTTATCTAGCAATTCTGTGCAATTCTCAATTATGAGTTTGTCACACAAATCTGACTTTATAACTTGCAATTGTGAGTTTATGTCACGCAATTCTGACTTCATTCACTCAAAATTGTGAGATATAAACTCACAATTGCTAGAAAAAAGTCAGAATTGTGAATTTCACAATTCTGACTATTTCTCACAATTGTGAGTTTATATTAAGTAATTCTGACTTTATAACTTGCAACTGCAAGTTTATATCACAATTTTGACTTTGTAACACGCAATTGTGTTTATCCCACGTTTTGAGAAAAAAGTCAGAATTGTAAGTTTATATCTCACAATTCTGACTTTATAACTTGCAATTGTGAGTTTACAGTATATCATGCAATTCTGAGAAAAAAGTCAGAATTGTGAGATATAACCTCACAACTGCAAGAAAAAAGTCAGAATTATGCAATGCGAACTTGCATTTGCAAAAAAAAAAAAAAAATCTCGCAATTACAAGTTTATATCTCGCAATTCTGACCTAATTTCTCAAAATTGAGTTTATCTAGCAATTCTGATAAGAAAACAAGTCAGAATTGCAAGTTTTACTATTATTTTTTGCAATTGTGAGTTTGTCACGCAATTCTGACTTTATAACTTGCAATTGTGAGTTTATATCGCGCAATTCTGACTTTATAACTTGCAATTGTGTTTATATCCTGCAGTTCTGAGAAAAAAGTCAGACTTATGCGATACGAACTCGCATTTGTGAGAAAAGTATTCAGAATTGAAAGCTTTGCAATTCGGACTATTTCTCGCAATTACAAGTTTATATATTGCAATTCTGACCTAATTTCTCAAAATTTAGTTTATCTAGCAATTCTGATAAGAAAAGAAGTCAGAATTGCGAGTTTTGCCATTATTTCTCGCAATTGTGAGTTTGTCATGCAATTCTGACTTCATTTCTCAAAACTGTAAGTTTATAACATGCAATTGTTTTTATATCATGCAATTCTGAGAAAAAAGTCAGAATTGTGAGATATAAACTCACAACTGCAAGAAAAAAGTCAGAATTATGCGATACGAATTCTGACTTTATAACTCGCAATTGCAAACTCCTACAGTATGTAAAAACGTTCAGAATATAGATAGGAATAAAACAGTATGTGTGCTACTGTAAGTGCTATTGAAGTGGAGATCTGGCTCAGAGAAGAAAAAAAAAACTTGTTTTGAGAAAACAGTTCAATTGTAATTGAAATCTAAAGACACAAATATAGATTATATAGAATGCAATAAAGTGTATTTTGGAGGTTTTCTTTCCACTAGACTGAAGAAAAGACATGTTATGGAAAGAAAAAAGCCTGAAGGTAGTGTCTTGCCTTGAAACATTAAATACACTTGTGCTTTTCCTTATCTCTTCAGAGATGTTTTTATATAGAACAATCGATCACATGGCATTGAACTCGGAAGCATGTGGAGAGCCCATAAAGCAAAGAAGGCAGCATCTAGGTTGCATAGTTTTGGGGCTTTAAGAGCCAATGGCTATAGAAACATTTGCATTCGGTGCACAGAATACTGCAGGAATAAAAGTGTTTCCATACATACCATGCACACACAACTTATTCTGGATGTGCCTGTCAGTCTCTATCACGCGCTGTCACTAAAGCAGGTGATTAGTCAGAATTGCTTTTCCACACTGAGAGCTTTTTAAATGCATAGAGAACCGTCACATTTTTTAAGGTCAGCGGCAGCCAGCGCTTCAGTATGACGATCAGAGAAGAAGATTTGTCATTGGGAAAAAAAGTTAATCTTCCACATTGCTTGCTTTTTGAATGCATATTGGGCTGTCAAAAATCGAATGCCTTTCTAATGAGTTCCTTTTCATTGAGACATAGAAATCGGATTGTCACGACCCAGATGGGACACAACGAGAGAAGATTAAAGAAAACAAAAAAAATTCTCAGATGTTATGAATCATGACACCAACTGAGCAGTGAAACAGACTGCAATAAATCAAAATCAAAAGAATAAACACAAATCAGAAAAAGCAAACATAAAATGGTAAAATTGTATTACTGCAGAGAGGGAAAAGATAGCAAATTAAACAGCCTGACAGCAAACCCAAACACTCTTTCGGTTAAACTCATCACACAGGTTTTATATTTCGCCACATTAGTTTGAAAGAGGCAGGAAAAGGGGCGTGTCAAAGAGGAACTGGGCATCAACAGCCAATCAACACGTACTATTAGTGCTCAAACTGATCTAAAGTCAGGTCTGTGTTTATCAGGAACAATTCAAACATTTTTTTTTAAATAGATGAGTGACTTTATACACATCAAACTGATCAAAAGTGAAAGACATTTATAATGTCACACAAAATTTCTATTTAAAAATTTCAAGTATGGAGATAATCATAATAGAAATAACTTAAATTTGTAATACAGACAACAAAAACTAAAAACAAGTGGATAAAACTGAATTGCGTGATATAAACCCGCATTTCTGAGAAAAAACTCACAATTGTGAGATTTATTCACAATTCGAAGAAAAAAGTCAGAATTGTGAGTTTATATCTCGCAATTCCAACTTTATTTCTCTTTATTAAGTCACATTTGACTCTTATATCTCACAATTCTCACAAAATAATTGTTCTCAGAATTGCATGATATAAACTCACAATTGCGAGAAATAGTCAAAATTGAAAGACATGAATTCACAATTCTGACTTTCTCAGAATTGCGTGATATAAACTCACAATTATGAGAAATAAAGTCAGAAATGCAAGATATGAACTCAATTCTGACTTTTTTCTCAGAATTGCAAGAAAAACTCAACTGAGAGAAATAAAGTCAGAATTGCAAGATATGAACTCACATTTGTGAGAAAATAAGTCAGAATTGTGATTTTTTATTTTTTTTAAGCAGTTGTGTTTATATCACGCAATTCTGACTTTACAAATCGCAACTCTGACTTAATTTCTCAAAACTGTGAGTTTATATCTCGTAATTCTGACTTTATAACTTGCAGTTGTGAGTTTATATCACACAATTCCAAGAAAAAAAAGAGATATAAACTTGCATTTTTGAGAAAAAAGTATTTTATTTCTCAGAAATAGTCGCATTTGACTCTTATTTCTCACAATAATTTTTTTTTTCTCAGAATTGTGAGAAATAAAATCACAATTGCAAGTAATAAAGTCAGAAGTGTGGGATTTAAACTCAATTCTGACTTTTTTCTCAGAATTGCATGATTAAAAACTCAATTGAGAGAAATAAAGTCAGAATTGCAAGATATGAACTCACATTTGCGAGAAAATAAGTCAGAATTGGGATTTTTGCAATTATGACTTTTTTAAGCAGTTGTGTTTATATCACGCAATTCTTGAACTGCAAGATATGAACAAAAAACATTTTCACAGAACTGTATGATAAAAACAGTTTTTTCTCAGAATTGCATGATAAAAACTTACAATTGAGAGAAATAAAGTCAGAATTGTGAGATAAAAACAGGCAATTATGACTTTTTTCCACTGTTGTAAAAAAATAAACAATTCTGACTTTATTTGTGAGTTTATATCAGGCAATTTTGACAAAAAAAAGTCAGATTTGTAAGATGTAAACTTGCAATTGTGAGAAAAAAAAGTGAGATAAAAAGACACAATTATCTTTTTGTAGTTTTATATTCAGTGGAATGGGCTTCCATACATTTCATAGGGTCTAAAAAAAATAATTGCTTGTATATTTGTGAATGCACTTATATGACTTCCTTTGTACAAAAGTATGTTTTATCTGAAATAATCCTTTTAGTGGTGGAGCTACTGTTGTAGGTGGTTATGAGTTAATTTAGGGGCTTAGCATCTTAAGTGGCATGTCAGGCATTAAAAAAGTTGGATACATCTTCAGATAGACAAGGTTAGTAACAGATTTTATCACAATAGTTTCAATTTAGCATGAGAAAAAGTCTCTTCCAGTGCACTGTTTTGACTTACACTACAAGTACAAATTTTTCTTAGTATTTAACAAAATGAAATCTAAGTCTGAATCATCTTGTTTTGTATTTGACATGCCTCAAGCTTTGTTTTAAATCCAACACATTCCTAAAAAAATGCACAAAAAATAATAACTCTAAAAAAACAGTCATTTAAAAGCAGTGTTAGCTTTATGCTAAGCGCCTACACTGGCAGTTTTTAAATGACAGCGCATGTGAAGGCCTCTCGGCAGGATTTTCTGACATTAAACCGAATTAATGATGTGTGAACTGTCAGTGATTGCGCCCTATAGTCCAGCAGCGCTGCTCTCTCACCATCCTTTAACAGTAGTAGGTCATTTTAATCACAAGATGTGGCGCTCGACTAACAGCCTCACATTTCACACCCCACACAGGAATACTCTTAGACAGCTTTATATAGATTCACAGTCTTCCAGCGCGCTCCAACACCCAGCACACCGCTGAACAGTTGTGTTTTTTGACTTAAACACACACCATACTTTAAAAATAGAGCTTGTTTTCACTTTTCTATAATGGGCATATGCGAATACACTCGGCTGCTGGGATAGTGGTGAATTAGTGGTCTTTTTGGAGTAATATCTCTAAAATGGTTTCTGTTGGGTAATGATGGCATCGTGTGTTCGGCTCTGCTGAAGCTAAATGACTCTGATGTCTCCTCTTAATGTTAATGATTACTAGTCATTTTAGCTTACTTCTATTTTCACCTCGAACTACCTGGGACAAGGTGACAATGTAAAAATAAATGGATTTTTTAATGAAAATATGTGACCCTGGACCACAAAACCAGTCATAAGGTAAAATTTTACAAAACTGAGATTTATACATTTTTTTCTATTGATGCATAGTTTGTTAGGATAGAACAATATTTGACCGAGATACATCTATTTGAAAATCTAGAATCTGAGGGTGCAAAAAAATCAAAATACTGAGAAAATCACCTTTAAAGTTGTCAAAATTAGGTTCTTAACAATGCATATTACTAATCAAAAATTACATTTTGATACATTTACAGTAGGAATTTTACAAAAAATCTTCATGGAACATGATCTTTACTTAATTTCCTAATGATTTTTGGCATAAAAGAAAAATCTAAAATTTTGACCCATGCAATGTATTTTTGGCTATTGCTACAAATATACCCCAGCGACTTAAGACAGGTTTTGTGGTCCAGGGTCACATATTTGTATTATTTTGCATTAAATTACACATTCCATACTATCACATCCACTAGATAACACACTTTAAAGCAGGGGTCCCCAAACTATTCGGCCCGCCCCCACATTTGGACCGGCCCTCTGAGCAATGCCAGAAAAATGAAAAAGAAACATTTTAAATATATGTTTTACTTATATCATATCGGTATTTGATTACAAAGGTTGGCTTTCAAACTAAAATTTCCCTTGGTTATTAACAAAGCCTAATTATTTGTTAAATTCACCAATAGAATGGTACATTCAACATAATGTGTCATCGCAATCGAACAGGTGAAAATTCAGAGTGATGACAAAATGACTCAATAGCATTTGAGGTGAAACTAGCACTGCTTGTGGGACATGTGCGAAAGCAAGACTTCACTCATCTCCCAGTTACCCAAAGTTTTTCAGCTGAGAAAGTCTGAGAAGTCTGTGGAAGCGCTGAAAATGATGAAGGCAGAGTTGTTGTGATTCAAAAAACACAGTGGATTCTTTAATCTTTAATTTTGCTTGACAAGCCTCTCAAGGCTGCGGTTCTCTCGGTTGGTTGTGCATCTTTTTATTCTACATTTTTTCCTTCCACTCAACTTTCTGTTAACATGCTTGGATACAGCACTCTGTGAACAGCCAGCTTCTTTGGCAATGAATGTTTGTGGCTTACCCTCCTTGTGAAGGGTGTCAATGCTTGTCTTCTGGACAACTGTCAGATCTGCAGTCTTCCCCATGATTGTGTCGCCTAGTGAACCAAACTGAGAGACCATTTTGACAACTCAGGAAGCCTTTGCTGGTGTTTTGAGTTGATAATCTGATCAGCATGTCACCATATTCTAATTTGTTGAGATAGTGAATTGGTGGGTTTTTGTTAAATGTGAGCCAAATCATTACAATTAAAAGAACCAAAGAATTAAACTACTTCAGTCTGTGTGCATATTTAATACACAAGTTTCACAATTTGAGTTGAATTACTGAAATGAATTAACTTTTCCATGACATTCTAATTTATTGAGATGCACCTGTATATCTTTTGCAAAGAAATGATCAGTCTGTGTGGTGCATAACAAAATAAACTATTCTAGCATTAAAAGGTAGAATAAATACAGGTAAAATCAAAATAAAATAATAATAATAATACTACTACTAGTAGTCAGTCCAGCCCATGGTATTTTCTTTTATAAACCGACCTGGCCCTCCATTAAAGAAAACTTTCTTTAAATCATATATGAAAATATATGTATACTTTTGTATACTTTTAATGCCTTACATGGACTGGCACCAAAATATATTTCTGAACTTATACATTTTCATTATCCACAGAGATCTTTAAGATCTCAAGACCAGCTGCTCCTTGAAATTCCTTGGTCACGTCTAAAAACTAAAGGAGATCGTGCCTTCTCCGTGGCTGCTCCAAAGTTGTGGAATGCATTACCAGCATCTATCAGACTGTCTACCTCTGTGTTTAAAATCCGTCTTAAGACTTATCTGTTTGACGAGGCTTTTACGGCTGAGTAAGGACTATTAATTCAAATTAGATATATTTAGTTTTTGATCTACTTCTATCTGCTTTCCTATACTTTTATTTTGTCAATTTTTGTATTATCTTATTTCACTGCGTTATCTGTTTTTCTATATTATTATTATGCATATCTATGTTTTTTTATTATGTTCATGGAGTTGTACAGCACTTTGGTACACGATGTGTTTTTTAAGGTGCTTAACAAATAAATTTTGATTTGATTTGATTTGAAAATACAGGGGGCTAGTTGTCACAAGGGCATATAATATCATTATCAGAATAGTATAAATATAGATAGTATAGTGCTGTTATTGCTAACTATACTCTAACAATGCTGGGTTAAACACAACCCAGAAAAAGATGAAATATGGTCAAACCCAACCACTGGTTTGTTTTGAACCAGCTGTAATAAATGTTCATTTTTTGAACACATTAATAAACGTTAATTTCCAAACTGTTTTTGGTTAATTTAAGCAAGAAATATAGTAATTTTTAAGCAATAGCTGAATTAAATAAATCTATCCAGAAGGGTCAAAACAACCTAAACGTTGGGTTTATCCATCTTTCACTCAGCGCTGG
Source organism: Garra rufa (assembly GCF_049309525.1). NCBI lineage: Eukaryota > Metazoa > Chordata > Actinopteri > Cypriniformes > Cyprinidae > Garra > Garra rufa. The sequence goes on from NC_133381.1 coordinate 7,970,137, forward strand.
GTTGTTTTTAATCCAGCATTTTTGTTTTTTGAGTGTATTCAGTCTCACTGAATAAAAAATAAGCTTGTTTTATCATTTTTTAAGTATTTATTAATATTTGTCATTTGCTTAATTTTTATCTAAAGTTGTAGTTATTATGTTTTGTGCTATTGTAATTTTTATTACATTAGTAAAAATATTTCTAAAACTATTAAAAATCACTTTTATTAATTAAAACAAAACTGAAATAAAATGTAAATATTAGATGAAAAACTGAAAGAGAAGAAAATCTGACATAAGTGTTAGTTGAAGTACTAAAATGACTAAAACTAAAACTCAAATTAAAATAAATTAATATATCAGTTCAATACATGTGGTAAAAATGCAATATAGGCTATTAAATATTTATTTATTCTTTTTTTAATGCCATTAACCACAGTTTTGACCAACATAAATTGTAATAAATACATTTTAATCACATAAACGCTGAAAATGTACCCCAATCTCACTGAATAAAAAAACATGCTTGATTTCCAGTGCAATTTCTATATTATTTATATTGTGTTTTAAATGTTTAAACATTAAATTACATTAAATGTAATTAATTAAAAAGCTGAAATGAAATATAAATATTAGATGGGAATTTTAAAGAAAACAAAATCTGACATAAACAAGTGGAGTTAAAGTACTAAAATGACTAAAACTAAAACTCCCAAAAAAATGATATATGAGTGCATTACATGTGTAAATTTTTTTCGAAAATTACATCACATAAATGCTGAAAATCTCACTGAATAAAAACTATGCTTGTTTTACAGTGCAATTTCTGTATTATTTATATAATGTTTAAGTGTTTATTAATATTTGGCATAGGCTTAATTTTTATCTAAAAGTTTAGTAATTATGTTTTGTGCTCTTTGTTTTTTTTTCTTACACTACCAGTCAAAAGTTTTTAAACAGTGTCTTCTGCTCACCAAGCCTGCATTTATTTGATTTAAAGTGCAGCAAAAACAGTACAATTTTGAAATATTTTTACTATTTAAAATAACTGTTTTTAAATGTAATTATGTAATATTGTAATTTATTCCTGTGATTTCAAAGCTGTATTTTTAGCATCATTACTCTAGTCCCATGATCCTTCAGAAATCATTCTAATATTCTGATTTGCTGTTAGAGAAACATTTATTATTGAAAAGTAGAATTTTTTCAGTTTTCTTTGAAAGTTAAGAAAAAACGCATTTATCTGAAGTACAAATCTTTTGTTACATTATAAATGTCTTTGCCATCACTTTTAATTTAAAGTATCCTTGCTAAATAATAGTATTCATTTTTATAATTTCTCAAAAAAGTATACTCCAAGCTTTTGAATGATACATTGTAAAATGTTACAAGAGTCTTTCTAGTCATTAAATAATCCTAAAAAAAAAAGTACTCAACTGTTTTAAATACTGATAATAATAGTAATAATAAATGTTTCTTGATCTAACAAATCAGCACGTTAGAATGATTTCTGAAGGATCGTGTGACACTGAAGACTGGAGTAATGCTGAAAATTTAGATTTGAACACAGCAATAAATTACACTTTAAATATATTCAACTAGAAAACAGTTATTTTAAAATAGTAAAAATATTTCACAACGTTACTGCCTTTGCTGTACTTTGGATCAAATAAATGCTGGCTTGGTGAGCAGAAGAGACTTTAAAAAACATTAGAAATTTTACTGTTCAAAAACTCTTAAAAACATTTAATGTGACAACAACCCCTTTTTAGAGTCATTGAACTATAACTGAACAGTGTATAATTGTGCACATTAGAGTTTTTTATTATGGGGAAAAAAAAGCTTTTTATAGTCCAGCTTCAAGGTACGAAACTTACTCTCAAAAATAACCTCTCTACAAAAATTCAATGGATTAAAAAAATGTAAAAGCAAACAGCCTCAGTCCGCACTCTTTTAAATAAAGAGGAAGTTTTTATGTTGCTGTTGAAAGGTGTGTTTTTGTAATGCAGCTTGTGCAGCTCTGAAGTCTTTCCGCAAACCACAAATTAATCAACGCTGCATTAATCTGCGCTCCCAGCGCTCGGTGTTACAGTCGCTACTCGTGATGAGGTTTTACTCCTTCCTCTTGGAAGCAAGCCAGAGAAAGAAATGTGTCCTTCCTCAAACTGGCAGCAGCAGCTTGCTGTGAGAGCTGCAAGAGGAATTTTACATAACGTGCCAATCAGATTTGGGGAATATGAAGTTTCCTTTGGGCAAATATGACAGTCTTGCTCCAGTCTCTGTTATAAGAGATGGGCAGGACAATAGTGTCACTTCCTTTAATTTCGGAACATTTTGCAGCAGGAACATCAATCACTTGGGACTCAATGACACATAGTGCTGGAATTCTCAGCGTTTGATCTGTCCATAATCCTTCCCAACAGGCAGCAGAAAGGCTCTACGAAGTCTGTGCGCTGAGAGCTAATACATTATTCATGACATTGCCCTTAAACCAGGGGAAATGAATAGAACATGACATGAAGTTTACACTAAAGGTTGAAGTTAATTCGTTTTGTGGCGTCCCAGGTGGTTTTTCCATTGCTGTTGTTGATCCAGCTCATTGAAATTAAAGTTTGATCCGTGGAAACTCAAAGGGCAATGCATTCTGTACTCAAGGCATGAATATTTACCCCCCAACATGGCTCTGTAAGAGCAATTATTTCTTTCTACTGGCCTCTAGGGAGCGTGGAACAATATCTAAGCACATCCATGTTGGAAATGAGCAACAGGAATTTGACAGCTGCCAACTTATATAATGGAATCATATCAATGATAATGAAAAAGACAATGGGTTGTGACTCATGTCACAATGAAACATTATATGATGTATGAATATGAATGATGTAACCACTCAAATTTCTTTAAAAGGTCATTTTTAAAGCATATATTTTCTATACAGGTCACCGTTCATGTTAGTAAAACAGCGTCTGCCAAAAAATACAAAAACATAACATAAGTAGTCCATGACTTGGGATCTATATTGCATGTCTTCTGAATTGTGTGATAAAGAGAATAAAATTTCTAGTTACCAACTTATCCTGAAACCTGAGGTGACATCTCTTAATGCACTATAATTTAATACTGTTTTTGTGAAAAATGAATTGCTATCTAATATGGCTGAGGTTCTGATTTTCAGCTTTTCTGAGTCACAGGCTTGCGATTAAATTTGATTCCCAATTTGATTCAATATCGATTATTTTGGATATATATCAGGTACATTATTAGACAGTGTTTTAGTGCCAGATTAAAAAAATCTAAAATTATGAGATTAAATTCGTAATATTTTGAGAATAAAGTTAAATTTTGAGAATAAAGTTGAAATTACGAGAATAAAGTCAAAATGCTTTAAGAATAAAGTTAAAATGTTTTGAGAATAAATTCGAAATGTTTTGAGAATTAAATCTTTCGGTCCTCACATGTAATTAAAACATTAATAAAACGTTCTAAAGGTTGAAGTGGATTCCAAATCATTAACATAAGTTATATTGTTGTCTTTTCTGCGGTATTTTAGTGACTATTCACAAGCTGTTTTATTCACAGTATAATGCAGCAAATGATTGCAAATAATATTTTACATCTTCCATTCATTATTTGTATCGCCCAGCCACTCAGTAATCGCAATAATTTTGTGCTTTGTTGCATAAACACAGCTCAGCTTTCAAATTCTGTCAGTTCTATCACCAAATTGTTTTCCCTCTTAATTTCAAGTTTATAGCACAATATAAATGTGAAGGAACATCAGAAGGAGAAAAAAAAACAGTATAGCCTAATTTAATGAAACAAATGTCTCAGTGTAATCTGAAAGATGACTAATTCACATGAAAATAAAAACTTGATGGATTTACTCAAACATAAATTACACACTGAAAAACAGTAAAAATCATAATGAATATGTTATATGGTGCATATATGTAGCAAATTGCTCCTTTCTAGAGTTCATTTTTCTAGCTGATAGAGTTTATGGTCATCAAATATGTTTTTAAATGTAAATGTGACGTTAGGTGACATATTGTTTACAAGCTGTCTATATATAGTTGAAACACTGATTGGGCGATTACACGAGACAGGATACAGATGTGAATAAGTCGACTCTTTTTTTTTTAACATACCTTTGGATGTTCATTCATGTATTAAAGCAGAGGAGATGATCACTGCCACTGCCACTCCACTTTAAGCAGCACCAAAATGGCATTTATTGTTTGAATACTGTAAAAAAAAGTCTTTGTTTCATATCAAAAGTAACAAAGCACAAAGCTTATTACGATTTATTGGATAGGATGCGCGCTACAATGTCACATCCAATAACTGAAAACAGGCTAAACTAATTGATTCTTGAGATTTAAGAATTAATATAGTTTTATAAAAATGCAAATTGATTAAAATAGAGAAATCAATATTTTTACCCAGCCCTACTAACATGAATACAAATAAATAAATAAAAATGACAAAAACATTATAAAATTACTAATTAAACAAAATTTACAATAAAAAAACATCTAATAAAATATTAGCTTGACAAAAACAGTGTAAATGTAAAAGGTGAAACATAACGTAAAACATTTGAGACAAATTACTTAAATTAAATATCTACATTATCAGTCAAAAGTTTTTGAACAGTAAGATTTTTAATGTTTCTTAAAGAATTCTCTTCTCCTCAACAAGCCTGAATTTATTTGATCCAAATAAAGCAGTAATATTATGAAAGATTTTTACTACTTAAAATAACTTTTCTAAATAAATATATTTTATAATGTCATTTATTCCTGTGATCAAAGCTAAATTTTCAGCATACTACTCCAGTCTTCAGTGTCACATGATCTTTCAGAAATCATTACAACATGCTGATTTGCTTTACAATAAACATTTATTATTATTAAAATTAAATCATAAAACATGTCAACTTGTCACAAAGTGCCATTTATTGTCGACATAATTAGAAAATATTATTATTAAATAATATATATGACTTAAATAAAGCTTTTTAATTTAGATGTTACCACATGTATCACATTTTCAGCTTACCTGACAAAGCCTGTTTTGTTCCAAATTAAAAAAGAAAGAAATGAAAGATTAATGTATGCGGTATCGTTTAAGAGCACGCCGCAGGCGGATCAGAACATCGTTGGAGTGTGTGCTGTTATCATGGCCTAATACATCACCTCCACCTTTTCTGTGTCTGTTGCCATAGTAAACCCATTCTTCCATCAACCAAAACACATGCAAAACAGAGACCCTTTCCACTTTTACCGCGAGCTTCAGCCGTCTCTATGGCAATGCCTGTTAGAAGGCACCTTTGATACACTGAGTTATGTGCAGCGACTGCACGAAACAATGGCTGTGTTTAACATTCTAATCAGCAGAAATGGAGCATTGAGCAGTCACAAAGACAGCTCCCATATCTCACGCAAACACAAAGCCTCCGCAAACACCGCAGCGTAAACTCCTGATTTAACTTACTGACGCCCGTCTGCACCGACAAGACTGACGGAAAATACTGCGACATCTCATCTGCCTCTCACAATAGGTTTAGAGGAAAGCTTTAGTTTCTTACTTTTTTAACTTTACACTTTTTACACAAGGCCATGCCATAGTTTTAGGTCTCCCAAAGAGCCACTTCTTAAAAGAACCATTTGTGACCCTGGACCACAAAACCAGTCATAAGGTTAAATTTTACAAAACTGAGATGTATATATAATATGAAAGCTCAGTAAATAAGCTTTCTATTGATGTATGGTTTGTTAGGATAGGAGAATATTTGGATTTTGGAAAATCTGGAATCTGAGGGTGCAAAAAAATCAAAATCCTGAGAAAATCACCTTTAAAGTTGTCCAAATTAGGTTCTTAACAATGCATATTACTAATCAAAAATTACATTTCGATACATTTACAGTAGGAATTTTACAAAAAATCTTCATGGGACATGATCTTTACTTAATTTCCTAATGATTTTTGGCATAAAAGAAAAATCAATAATTTTGACCCATGCAATGTGTTTTTGGCTATTGCTACAAACATACCCCAGCGACTTAAGACTGGTTTTGTGGTCCATTTTGTTTCTTAGTTCTAAGATTTTCATAATCTAAAGAACTTCTTTTTTCACTTTGAAGAACCTTTTGTAGAATAGAAAGCTTCTATGGATGTTAAAGTTTCTTAATGCCAATTTATTTGTATTATTTCCCTCGAAAGAAACACTGTGAACCCTAATTTTGTCATTAATGAACACTAAGAGGTCAACATGAAACATTACTTGACACATTTTGAAGTTAATTACTTAAATATCTATGTTCCTTGAATTTCTTAAAATTCCAAAAATAATTATTTTGAATAATTAATACTTAAGTTTAAGTATAAATTTGAGACTGTGAAATATAAATTGATACATTTTGGAGTCAAATTATTTAAATATCTTACATTACCAGTCAAAAGTTTGTTAACAGTAAGATTTAAGATTAAAAATGTAAGATTGTTTTTTAAAAAGTATTAATATTGTGAAATATTTTTACCATTTAAAACAGCTGTTTTCTATAAGAATATATTTTAAAATGTAATTTATTCCTGTGATCAAAGCAAATTTGTTAGTATTATTACTCCAGTCTTCAGTGTCACATGATCTTTCAGAAATCTTAATTCTTAATTCTAATATGCTGATTTGCTGTTTAAGGAACATTTTTTATTATTATTATATTTTAATCAAAATGGAAAAAAAATGTAGGATTCTTTGTTGACTAGAAAACTAAAGATTAGCATTTATCTCAAATAAAAAGATTTTGTAACATTATACACTATACCATTCAAAAGCTTGGAGTCAATATAATTAATGTTTCTGGGGAAAGAAATTATAGAAATGAATACTTTTATTTAGCAGAGATGGTTTAAATTGATCAAAAGTGATGATTAAGTTTAAAATGTTACAAAAGAATTCTATTTCAGATAAATGCTGTTCTTCTGAACTTTCTATTTCATCAAAGAAACCTGAAAAAATTCTACTCAGCTGTTTTTCAACATAATAATAATAATAATAATAATAATAATACATGTTTTTGAGTGACAAATCAGATTATTCAAATGATTTCTGAGGGATCATGTGTAATGATAATAATTTCCATGTGCTATTATTTTGAGCTTAAATTAACTGAAATGATGAAGTGACAACAATATTTTAGTTACAAATGCGCTACGTTTAAAGATGATCATAGACGAATCTGATGACACAAATCAGCATGAATTTAGAGGAACATGTTTCCTCAAATGTTTTAAGTAAATTCAACATGGTAGCTTTTACAAGTGACAGACCTGTAAACTGACACCTAACAAGAAGCCAAAATCCATAAAGAGCCTTTTGCTTTTGTTTGCTCAGACTAGGAGCAATCACACTTTTCCAATTCAATTGATCTAACGCAAATCAAAAATCAAAGATTGCACAAAAAGTGTTACGACACCTTTCAGAAAAGTGTCAAGCCAAGTTGCACACCATTTAATTGGAGGCAATTGGAGGCCTGACCTCATAGCACACACAAAAAAAACTAAAAAAAAATCATGCAATGAAAGTCTTGAATGCATCAGCTAAAGGAAAGCACTTGACTGGACACGGAAACAGAACATGGTGATGCATTCAATGTTTTCAAAGAGTATTTCAAAGCTTTAAACACAGTTTCAAGACCTTGTGTGAGGATGTCACCTTCATTATTGTGGGTCGATCAAGGAAATGCTTATGAATGCACTTAGAAACTCCAAAGAAATTTGATTTAGGAGAATATTTTGTTATTTGATACAGCATGCCCTTGCATATTCAAAGAAAAAACAGCTATGGATAGAAGCCAAGACATCTAATTTACGGTATAGATACTTCAGTCTGGCTGACCATTAACTACAAAAGATCCAGCTCTGAATTCAAAGGATCCAGTGTTTTTCTCTGTTTGCCACTGGCTGTTTCTTTTAGAGTCCTGCGGTGAAAAACGTCATTCTGGTGTCGTACATTCATCTACGCGGCTAAATCATTATTGACTGCTGCAGCAATGAATGCTTCTTTCATCACTGGAAATAGATGCACATCAATGATTCTCATTATTTGAGAAGATCAAAATGACACCACTGCTTTCCACTTCTCCAGTTTCATATAGGCCTCTTCTTATCACACAACACACTAGCTCACTTATAAAAAAGGTACTATGGTATTACCATTTTGTTCAAAGAAATTTGGAATACTAATAAAAATACCACAACACATGACTAAATAATGCATTCAGTATAATAACAAATAACAAAATCACCATCACATACTGCCACAGTACTTTTTTAGTGTAATGATAGTGTTTTATCAACCCGTACCGTCTTATTTTGGAAACCCTGGGTCAGTGTCTATAAATAATCTGGCAGATAAATGATCACATTGTCTGGATCTGAGGGATGCTGTATATTCCCAGGTGTCAGTATCTTGTAGAACTGCAACTGCAATCTTGTGAATGTTTTAGTAAATGGTTTACTAAAGCATTAAAAACATATCACTAGTGAAAAAAATACACTACTGTTCAAAGATTGGAGCCAGTGAGAATGTTTTGAAAGAAGTCTCTTATGCATTGCTCACCATGGCTGCATTTATTTGATCAAAAATACAGTTAAAAACAATAATATTATTACAATTTAAAATTACTGCTTCTATAATAATCTATTTTAAAATGTCATTTATTTCTGTGATGCAAAGCTGAATTTTTAGCGTCATTACTTCAGTCTTCAGTGTCACATGATCCTTCAGAAATAATTCTAATATGCTGATTTGCTGCTTAAGAAACATTTCTCATTAGTATTGATGTTAAAAACAGCATTTATTTAAAAATTGTAACATTATACAGTTGAGGTCAGAAGTTTACATAGACTTTGCAGAATCTGCAAAATGTTAAACTTTCACCAAAATAAGAGGGATCATACAAAATGCATGCTATTTTTTGTTTAGTACTGACCTGAACAAAAAGGAAGACATTTACATATAGCCCACAAGAGAAAATAATAGTTGAATTTATAAAAATGACTCAAAAGTTAACATACACTTGATTCTTAATGATTCTGTGTTGTTACCTGAATGAGCCACAGCTGGGTTTTTTTTTTTTTTTTTTTTGTTCAGTGATAGTTGTTCTTAAGTCCCTTGTTTGTCCTGAACAGTTAAACTACCAGCTGTTCTTTAGAAAAATCCTTCAGGTCCAACAAATTCTTTGGTTTTTCAGCATTTTTGTGTATTTGAACCCTTTCCAACAATGACTGTATTATTCTGAGATCCATCTTTTCACAACGAGGACAACTGAGGGACTCATATGCAACTTTCTGAATTTGGAGATCAGGGTAAATATAACTTATTTTGTATTCTGGGAAACATGTAATCATCTTCTGTAGCTTCTGAAGGGTAGTACTAAATTAAAAAAATATGATATTTAGGCAAAATAAGAAAAATGTTCAAAAGTTTTCACCCCAGGCTCTTATCATCAGCGAGCGTTTGAACCTTCTGTAATAGTTGAAGTTGGATCTCAAAATCATACAGTCATTGTTGGAAATAGTTCAAATACACAAAAATGCTGAAAAACCAAAGAATTTGTGGCACCTGAAGGATTTTTCAGAAAAAACAGCAGGTAGTTGAACTGTTCAGGACAAACAAGGGACTCATGAACAACTATCACTAAACAAAAAAACCCAGCTGTGGACCCTTTAGGTAACAACACAGTATTAAAAATCAAGTGTATGTAAACTTTTGAACAAGATCATTTTTATAAATTCAACTATTATTTTCTCTTGTGGACTGTTTGTAAATGTCTTTATGTGAAATATCTTATTCAGGTCAGTACTAAATGAAAAATAACATGCATTTTGAATGATCCCTCTTATTTTAGTAATATAATTTACATTTTGTAGGTTCTGCAAGGTGTACGTAAACTTCAGACCTCAAATGTTTGACCTATTTAATCCATCTTTGCTATTTTTTTAAATATCTGATAACGAGTAATTTAATGCACAGCTGAGGGCCAGAACCAAGTAGAGTGTAAAAGTCCACCACAGTTAAAGTTCATCAGCACAATGAGTAATAATTTAACAATGGCACCCTGTTGCTAAAACGTCATCAATATTGATGATGTCCTTTCAGGCTGTAGTCATCATACTGTACTGTAGCTAATTATCTAGCAGTGGGCAGTGAATAACAGTAAAAGAAATAAAAAAGATGCTGGCCTTATCAACTAATTTATTTAAATGAATGCATTTATTTATTTCTGCTCAGTTTTAGATTCTTCCCTCAATAAAGACTTAAATACAAAAGCTGCTGAATCTTCTGCCTTATTTGTTGTTTTTCCACAGGCAGTGTTTTTCATACGTGCTCCGTGACAAATCATTTTGGGAGAGACTATGTGGGCGGTTAACCAGGCAACTGAAATTTCACACATGCCAAATGCGATTACGATCAGTTGTGTGCTGCTAACATTACTGAGTGAGCATTAATCCACACTACACCTCTCAGCAGTCTGTGTGTGTCTTACACGCTGTGAACGCGGGTGTACAGCCTTATTCTGAGTGAGTGGGTGTGAGAGTGTGTAAATGTGTGGGTGTGAAGGACGAGAGGTGCAGAGTTCATCGCTAGGTTGATAAACCACTGCAGGACTGGGAGGAAAGAAGTGCTTACTTATGCAGTGAACGCCTTAGTGAGAAACCGTTTTCAGGACATGACAGAAGGAGATAATAAGTGTTATTTACTGAACTAGATAGCTGTTAAATATCTGGGGTGATGACCATAGGATTGTCAAATGTTCAAAAGTTTGGGATTAATAAGATTATGTTTTTTAAAGAAGTTATACATTGAGGGAAAACATTTTTTTGCATTTTAATTAGTGAAATAAGTATATGACGCTTTTGCAAAACAGTACTTGGTGGCAAAACACATCACAGAGGACAGACGTTTCTTTTAGTTGGGCACCAGGTTTGCACACATCTCAGGAGGGATTTGGTCCCACTCCTCTTTGTAGATCCTCTCCAAGTCATCAAGGTTTTGAGGCTGACGTTTGGCAACTCAAACCTTTAGCTCCCTCCACAGATTTTCTATGGGATTAAGGTCTGGCTAGGTCACTCCAGGACTTCAATGTACAGTACAGACCAAAAGTTTGGACACACCTTCTCATTCAAATGTGTTCAAACTTTTGGTCTGTACTGTATATTTTTCTGTCTATTAAAGTTTTTACTCTACATTTGTGCAGTTTTCAGTGGGTTAGTGATATTTTTTAAATATATGTAAATCAATAAATAAATATTTTTTAAATGGGTTTTTATACAAAAACTATGTAAAATTCACTTTATAAAAGACCCACATTTCTAACTTTAATTCATGGGGATAACATGGATAATCTCACATGGTTTAGTGTAAGATTTTTACCCATCTTTTGGAAAATCCAGTTTTAAAAGTAAAAAAAAATAACTTTTACCAGTAGGTGGCTGCAGAGCTCCACTATTTGCTATTTGCTATTTGACCACCTGAAAGATATTTTTTCACAAGTTTTTTCAGTTGAATTCTTATCTACAGTACAGACCAAACGTTTGGACACACCTTCTCATTCTTTTGGTCTGTACTGTACCTCTTCTTGAGCCACTCCTTTGTTGCCTTGGCTCTGTGTTTTGGGTCATTGTCATGCTGGAATACCCATCCACAACCAATTTTCAAAGCCCTGGCTGAGAGAAGGAGGTTCTCACCCAAGATTTGATGGTACATGGCCTTGTCCATCGTTCCTTTGATGCGGTGCAGTTGTCCTGTCCCCTTAGCATAAAACAACCCCAAAGCATAATGTTTCCACCTCCATGTTTGACGGTGGGGATGGTGTTCTTGGGGTCATAGGCAGCATTCCTCCTCCAAACATGGAGAGTTAAAGGAGTAGTTCACTTTCAGAACAAAAGTTTACAGATAATGTACTAACCCCCTTGTCATCCAAGATGTTCATGTCTTTCTTTCTTCAGTCGTAAGGAAATTGTTTTTTGAGTAAAATATTTAGGATTTCTCTCTTTAGGATTTGAACATCCAAAATGCAGCTTCCAAGGGCTCTAAACGATCACAGCCAAGGAAAGTACAGTCTTATCTAGCAAAACCATGGGCTATTTTCTAAAAATATATATATATATATATATATATATATATATATATACTTTTTAACCTCAAATGCTCATCTTGTCTAGCTTGACAAGACAAGCATTTGATATTAAAAAGTATATAAATTGTAAATATTTTTTAGAAAATAACCGATTGTTTCGCTAGATAAGACCCTTCTTCCTCGGCTGGGATCATTTAGAGCCCTTTGAAGCTGCATTTAAAGCTGCATTTTGGAAGTTCAAACTCGGGGGCACCATAGAAGTCCACTATATGGAGAGAAACCCTGAAATGCTGTCCTCAAAAAACACCATTTCTCACGACAAGAAAGAAAGACATGAACATCTTGGATGACAAAAGGGTGAGTCATCATCTGTAAATCATCTGAAAATTTTTGTTCTGAAAGTGAACTACTACTTTAAGTTGATGCCAAAGAGTGTGATTTTGGCCACGACACTTTGACCCAGTTCTCCTCTGAAGCATTCAGATGTTCATTGGCAAAATTCAGACGGGCCTGTACATGTGCTTTCTTGAGCAGGGGGACCTTGCAGGCGCTGCAGGGTTTCAGTCCTTCACGGTGTAGTGTGTTACCAATTGTTTTCTTGGTGACTAAGGTCCCAGCTGCCTTGAGATCATTGAAAGGATCTTCTCGTGTAGTTCTGGGCTGATTCCTCACTGTTCTCATGATCACTGAAAATCCACGAGGTGAGATCTTGCATGGAGCCCCAGACCGAGGGAGACTGACAGTTATTTTGTGTTTCTTCCATTTGAGAATAATTGCACCAACTGTTGTCACCTTCTTACCAAGCTGCTTGGCCATTCCAGCCCATTCCATTCTTGTGTAGGTCTACAATCTTGTCCCTGACATCCTTGGACAGCTCTTTGGTCTTGGCCATGGTGGAGAGTTTGGAATCTGATTGATTGATTGCGTCCTTTAAGAGAGTGCTCCTAATCTCAGATTGTTACCTCTATAAAAGACACATGGGAGCCAGAAATCTTGCTGACTGATAGATCAACTGCTTATTTCACTCATTAAAATCCAAATCAATTTATAACTTTTTTGCAATGCATTTTTCTGGATTTGTTGTTGTTGCTGTTGTTGTTATTCTTTCTATCACTGTTAAAATAAACCTAACATTAAAATTATAGAATGTTCATTTCTTTGTCAGTGGGCAAATGTACTAAATCAGCAGGGGATCCAACCTTTTTTGTCCTCACTGAATGCTCATCAAAGCTGCATTTATTTAATAAAATACTAAACTAACAGTGATTTGTAGTTGATGACCACAAGAATACTAGAGGGTGTTTCTCAATCAGTGGGGTGTCTCAAACTATGATAGGCATTTACAATTGCTTTAGCTAATTTGATCTAATCCACTGGGGCTTGGTTTCGCCCTGTCTGGTTCTGCATTAGTACGTCTCAGTAGTCTGTATGCTTCCTTAGAAAGAAAACACAGGTGCATCCTGTACAGAAGTCTTTTTTTGTCGAACATGAAATATTTGAAATATTTGCACAACATAGATTATTCTAATAATAAATCTTACATACTGGAATGATTTCTAAAGGATCATGTGACACTAAAGACTGGAGTAATGTCTGATAAAAATTCTGCTTTGCATCACAGGAATAAATTATATTTTAAATTATATTATAATAGAAACTATAATTCTATATTGTGATACCATTTTGCAGTATTGCTGTTTTTCTGTATTTTTGGTTAAATAAATGCAGCTTTGATGAGCATAAGAGACTTCTTACTAATCCCAAACTTATGAATAGCAGTGTACTGTTCAATAAAACAAAAATAGTTTTAATTGAAATAATGTTGAAATAAATTAAAATATAAATATTATGTGACCTTAAACTGAAAAAAGAAAAAAACTAAAAAAAAAAAAACACTTTAAAACTCTTGTCTTTGGCTGCTATTACATTTACTATAACTTAAAATTAAATACAAATAAATAAATAAAAGCTAAATAAGAATATTAAAAAAATATAAATGCTGTTGAAAGAAAGACAAACATCTTGGATGACATGGGGGTGAGTAAATTATCAGGAGATTTTTATTCTGGAACCATAATTCTTAAAGGAGTACTGGCCCTTTAAGTAAACATGCTTTGGCAATGTTGCATGAAGGTCACAGAAACACATTTATGGTGATAAATAAAGACCAGAAATAGATAGTTCCAGCTCTAAATGCAATCTGGAAAGCATAAACACACATAATAGTTAGGCTAATGAACTATATCACTTGGTGAAGTCACTAAGTAAATTGAAGGCGATAAACTATATTATTTATTGCTATTGCTATTGCTACTGCTTTATAAAAGCAGTAGATCATGAGAGGCCTGTGATTTTATTCGTTAAGAGGGTGTTCTGCTGCACATGGTGCCTAACGACAACCCTTAACCATGGTGAAATCACAGTAACACAGGGTCTCTTGTGGCTCATTGCTTTATTATATCCTCACAAGCCTGTTTACACCATCCAAAGTTTATAGCTGGAGGGTTGATACAGAAGGCCTGTGCCAATTTGTCATAGATGCGCAAGAAAATTGTTTATTACTACAAATAAACAAAACCTGTTCCCAAACCTAAACAAGTAAATTACATAGAAAGACTATAAAGACAGAGTCTTAATCTTGTGCCTCTGGTTCTTTGTAAAATGCTCTCTGAGGACAGGTGAGTTATTTGCCACTGCTGGAAACACAATTAGGGCTGCAGAGCTCGGCTATAAGTGTCAATCACTGCTGAACTATATTCCAACTATAGTGTGAGGTTAATAAACTAATGACAGGTTGAGCAACAAACATGGACTTTGCTTAATTATCCACATTTAATAAGATGGCAGAACCATCTCTTTACAGCATCAAGTGCCACCGTATGTCTGTCATATCCATCTCAAGATGAAGAAGCACTTCATGTTAATTATATTGACAGAGGTGCCAGTTTTTCCCCAGACTGTCGCTGTCATCCTTTTGTAGGAACAAGGCCTGGTTGTTTTTGTCTTTGATTGAGCAGTACATGACAGAAACTGTCAAAAGCCAGCTTATGATTCTATACAACATGAGCGTTTGATAACTTTTCATAACGTCCAAAACCTACTGTGCTGCCTATTGAGACTAGACTCTATTTTAGGGCAGCCTAATTACCCAGCAGTGCTGCCAATAAATGTAACGCACATCTCAAGATCATCAGTAGCATAATTGCAAAGCAGATTATGTACTGCGATACAAAGAAAATACTTCCTCTGTTCTAGTACACTCTGCTCTTCTCTTCACCCTTGTAATCTCATATTCATAATTTTCTTCCTTAATCATCATTTAATGAATTACTGCTGCCATGGTCACTAGACTATGCACACATACTATTTTGTAAATTTTGTTTTACCATGTGGCATTGTGCGAATTGTGATAACTTCTGTCAATAAAGCATGATCTATAATAAAAAAAACTATACAGTATGCAAAAAACATTATGTGAAAAGAGGTTTTGGAGTGTGCAATTAACATTGTACTATCCCATGATGAGGCCATGACAAGTGATGATGGTTAGGCCACGTGACAGCATACGTCTGAATATCATTCATACTACCTGTATTCATACTATATAGACCAAACCTTTTAATGCTTGCAATGTAAGTTTCAAACCAAATGTGACCTTGGACCACAAAACCAGTCTTAAGTAGCAGGGGTATAGTTGTAGCAATAGCCAACAATACATTGTATAGGTCAAAATTATTGATTTTTCTTTTATGCCAAAAATCATTAGAATATTAGGTAAAGATCATGTTCCATGAAGATATTTTGTAAATCTCCTACTGTAAATATATAAAAATTTAATTTTTGAATATTAATATGCATTGCTAAAAACTTCATTTGGACAACTTTAAAGGGGATTTTCTCAATATTTAGTTTTTTTTTTTTTTTGCACCCTTAGATTCCAGATTTTCAAATAGTTGTATATCAGCCAAATATTGTCCAATCCTAACAAACCATACATCAATGGAAAGCTTATTTATCCATCTCAATTAAATCTCAAATTTCAAAAAATTGACCCTTATGGCTGGTTTTGTGGTCCAGGGTCACATATGTAGTATCTACTAGAACTAGACAGTATGCGATTATTATTGGGTAAGTTCACCCAAAAATAAAAATTATCCCATCATTTACTGAGCAGCGCATGCACACCGCCAACGTCATACGTCATCCACCCGGAGGACTAATTTTGGACTGATGAAGACAAGTACCCATCCATGCACTTCTACAGTTTAGAAATGCCAGGATAATTTTTAATATAACTCCGACTGGATTCGTCTGAAAGAAGGAAGTCATATACTCCTAGGATGCCTGGAGGGTGAGTAAATAATGGGCTATTTTTAATTTTTGGGTGAACTAACCCTTTAAATATGCTGACAGTGCTGTGCTATTTCAGCACATTTAGCATTTGGTTATTATGGATTGTGGGTGGTTAGTCATTTAGATGCAGGATGTTGAAATACCGAATCAGTAATTACGCATTGTGTGTATTTTTAACTTACAAGACTGCATTGTTAACATGCTAATGTAAAATGTTAATTAAATCAAAAAAGTTAAAAGTATTGTTCATTCACAAAACTCTAAAGACTCCAAGTTGTAAGTATATGAAGAACATAAGCATGTTGTTTCAGGGCAAATTACCTTGCAACAAAGCTGCTCTGGTTGTAGTCCTAAAATGCGGAAGAGGATTAGTGTTTTCAGTCCATTGGTTCCTTCTGGAATTTCCTAGAACAGGCAGATAATGTCTTTGGTTAATAAGGCATTTGAAAGAAGGAACTTTCCCATTTTCTTTTACAACACAAGCATGCTCCATGACGTGGAAGTAATTAAGTGCATTAGATTAAAGTGTGTTTATCCTTTTATACCATGGTTACTCAACAGTAGGTTTAAATCTGAAAATGACTAGGGTTGAGTGGATACTTAGGTATCAGAAGTATTGACACTCAAAAAAATTGTAAGTGTACACAGTGTAATAACATTTATTTAAATCAAACCATAAAAGCTCAAATTGATCTGGTTTTGCTCTGTAATTGTTGTTAATATAAATCAAACACTGTCAGAATGAAAAGGCCAGACAGTCACTAGTAGTCACTAACGAAAGTTAACCATGGTATTACTATAGTGACCACAGTTCAACTATAATATGTGTAGTAGCCTTAAACCACAGTTACCTAAAAATTACCATGGTTAAGCTTCGTTTTACCATGTGTAAACATAATCTAATAATTTGCAATCGCGTCTTCAATCGGCCATATTGGCAGCACTGAACATAAACAATGCCACTGAACCGAACAAAACTTATATTTTGCTGATTATTGCTGCTGAAAATGATCAATTATTGTCACGTTTTGGGCTGTACTAATCAGTCGGACCGGGAATAACATTTGAAGTACTATAGACTGCCAAGCGTTTGAACAAATCAAAGAGAAGAGTGCAAAAATACTGTCTGAGGAACAAAAGTCATTTGTGGTTGGACAAACTGCACCAGGTTTTCCAGGGCAAGAATCTTGATAGCATTTATATTTGTTTTTATAATTTTCGATCAGGTAGGTGAAATATTAGGCTAATATCTTGATTAATACTGCTTGTATGTATCTTTACCACCTATTAACTTTAGTTGGTCAAAATATTGTGCCCTTTCCTGCTTACTAAATCCTTCTCTATATGATTTAGCAGCTTCCACATGTTTTTTTTCTGTGGTTTAGACGGCATAAATTAGCAGAACAACATTTTCAGTAGTACATTAACCGTGCAATCCATGCTGTTGTTTACATCTGAGTATCGCCAGTATAGCCGTGCATCCAGGTAACTGACCAAATCATGACGTAAGTGGAAACCCTCTATACAAAGGTGCCTTTTCTTAAACTTTTTTTGCTTCAGATATTTATAATGCAGTGATTTCTCTTAGACCTGGTTAAAACTATTACTTAAAAAGATGCCTGTGGAGAACTTGAACGGCAGTTTCTCCAGATAAAAGATTGACTTCATAAATACCAAATGTAATAGAGCTGATTCAGTGGGGCGGATTTATTGAGGCCTCCGGAGACTTGTGCAAAGACACACTGCTTACACTGCATTACTTAACAACAACACTGCAATGTTTCAACGGATAACATATGGATTACATCAGCATTCCAAATACGGACCGCATTAGCATTCCGAGCCCGGTGCAATCAACAGAGGTGACAGATAAAAGGACAGGGAAGGTGGAAGGATTTTAATCGGGATAAATGGGAGGGTGGGACGGTCCGGCCTCTCTCTGTGCCTGGCAGTGAATGGACGCTGGCACCGTGTAATACATCATCCTTCATTTTATCTGCCTTTCCTCCTGTCCCATTTCTCTCCTCCGGTTCTGCCAAAATCACATCCTCACCATTTTATTAATATTCATGGCGTGTCACCTTTAATATAATACACCCCGTGGTAAAGTACCTCATAAAAGGTTTCAAACACAGCACTGGGTTACTGGCCTGGCTAAGTACAGTCAGAAAAGGGATTTTCACACTGTGCTTAACCCCGGGTTATCGTCGTTCTAAACCCTGCTTTTAACCCCCGGGTAAAAGTTTACACTTGTAATTTAGCAGCGGGGGTTAGCACCGTTTTAAACCAAAGTTATGAAACCATTACAATACCAAATTTGTAAATGGAGGGTTTGCACTTACATCACGATTTGGTCAGTTACCCAGATGTGCCATATTGGCATTACTCAGATGTAAACAACGGCATAGATTGCACGATTAATGTACTACTGAATACGTTCTGCTAATTTATGCTATCTAAACCACAGAAAAAAACATGTGAAAGCTGCTAAATCATATAGAGAAGGACTTAGTAAGCAGGAAAGGGCGCAATATTAACTAAAGTTAATAGGTGTGTAAAGATACGTACGAGCAGTATTAATTAAGATATTAGCCTAATATTTCACCTACCTGACCAGAAATTATAAAAACAAACACAAATGTTGTCAAGATTCTTGCCCTGGAAATCCTGGTTCAGTTTGGCCAACCACAAACGCCTTTTGTTCCTCAGACAGTTTTTTGCACTGTTTGACTTGATTTGTTATAACTTTTGGCAGTCTACAGTACTCCAAATGTTTTTCCTGGTATGACCGATTAGTACAGCCCAAAACATGACAATAATTGACCATTTTCAGCAGCGATAATCAGCAAAATATGAGAGTTTCGTTTTTTGGAAAAGCTGAATAAAGAAGCTTTCCTCTGATGTATGGTTGTTAGGATATTTGGCAGAGATACAACAATTTGAAAATCTGGAATCTGAGGGTACAAAACATCTAAATAAATATGTTGTCCAAATAAAGTTCTTATTTACAAAATATCTTAATATAACATGATTTTTACATAATATCCTAATGATTTCTGACATAAAGGAAAAATCGATGATTTTTCACACTTGACACATTACAAATAGTTAGCCGGAGTTAACATTTATTTGGGGTATTCATAAGCCGATGTTTCATACTGTAAATTCCTAAAACCCTGGTTTAACGCTCTTTTTTGCATATTTGCATTGTCAGTGTCAGTATTATCACTAACTGATTACATGTCATCTGGATTACTTAATCAAATTCCAAAAATACAGTACTTTAGTAGCCTACTTGTTTGGTTAAAACCAGGGTTTAGAAGGACAGTGTGCGTGTGAAAAGCCCTACTGACATGCAATATTTAAAGGGGTGACCACAAGTTGATATGATTCTTCAGGGTCTTAATGAGGTCTATAGCATACTTTGGTTAAAATTTCTCCATGGTTTTTATTGCAAAGATGCATAAAAAACCCTTATACTCACTTCTGTTGTGGGTGAAGCTGCATCACGAATGATTCGCACAAACATAGACGCATATGTAGATCGGGATCGGAGCTTTTCTTTCAAAAACGAAAGTAACGTTAATCCTCTGTGTCTTCAGTGGCTCAGATGTCTGGAGTAAATGACTGCTGTGTTCATTATTACATCCAACAACAGCACACCTCAGTCGCTCATTTGGAGACATTCTTGTCTTCCCCTGCACTTGAGTCGACACAATGGCAATCGGAGTCGGACTGTTTTAGCTCGGTGAGGGCGGGTCCAAGATAAGGCGTTCATGTCAATCAACTATCGTGGGAGCGGCCTCTGTCTGTGTGTCGTCACCTGATTTGACCTGATTTCAAAAAGGGAATATTACTTTTAAAGATTTAAAAAAAAAACACTGGGTGGATTTTTATCATTGTAGGGTGGTTGTGTGCACAAACTGCCAACACACATTAATGTTCAAACAACATGTAAAAGTGAGTTTTGCATCCGATGACCCCTTTAAATAAAAACTTTAACCCAAGGTTTGAGAATGTACAGTGTGAAACTTCATCCTACCAATACCCAGGATTAAATGTTAACCTCGGGTTAACCAGTGTTATACTGAATCAAGATAACAGCATTCCCTTTGCTGATGACCCAGGGTGTAATATTTCAAGTGTGAAAAGCACTAGTGTGTTCTTAACACGCTGAATGGGTCAGACATTGTGACTGAATTGACTCGGTATTGATCAGTGAACACGAAGAAGAGCTTTATTCTCTGTTAAGGCAACACTGCAGAACTCTAGCCGCTTGCCAGACGGATGACCTTTGGGGGTAATTTGGAGTTATGGCCTTCATTACTGCTCAGTGGACACAGATACAAGCCCCTAAAGCACAGAGTCACCTTGGTTAATAGATGTGCGTGTGAGCGTTTCTGCTGAGTTAACACCAATGATGCAGCTTTTTGTGCATGAAAAGGCAAAGACGTTCAACAAATTTGCCAAAGGATTTACTAAACTGACCCATAAGTCCATAAGTCCCATAGGAATTGACATGTCAAAACTTCTACACTGGAAGAAGTGACAATTATTGCATGTAAATGCATGTAATTTATTTAAATTTACTGATGCTGAACGCCAAGGCTCACATCAAGCTCTTCTACATTGGCAAACGTCTTCTTCTGAAGTTGTTTAGTATATATTTATTGCCTCCAGCCAAAGGAGTGATGTGAACTGCTCAACCGCACCACAACACCAGTCATATCTGCTTTAATTGAATAATCGCAAAGGAAAAAAGCATCCAGAATGTGACTGGAGCAAGAGCCACTGACAGAAGCACTTTAGAGATAAGTCTTATCAACATGACATCTGACATTAAAGCTGGAGCACTCAAGCAACACAAGAGCTGAATGGAACAGGGTGTTTCAGATTCATGGCCAGAAGGAGAATAAAAAAGAGGCTTTTTAATAGCTTAATAAACATGCTCATATTTGCTAAGTTTCCAACGTCTAGGTCTTAATATGAGCATTTCTTTCACATCTTTCAAATTAATTTTTTTTAAATGTTTTTTAAAGATTTCTTTTTAAAGATTTTAAAGTTTCTTTGATGAATAGAACGTTTAGAAGAACAGCATTTATCTGAAATGGAAATCTTTTGTAACATTATAAATGTCTTTATCATCACTTTTGATCAATTTAAAGCACCTTTGATAAATACATGTATTCATTTTCTATAATTTCTTTCCCAAAATAAATAAATAAATTATACTGACTCCAAGCTTTTGAACAGTTTGAATAATTTTATTTCAAATAAATGCTGATCTATTTAATAAAGAATCCTGAAAAAAAGTACTCAACTGTTTTAAGTATTAATAATAATTGTTTCTTGAACAGCAAATCAGCATATTAGAATGATTTCTGAAGGATCATGTGACACTGAAGACGGGAGTAGTGATGCTGAAAATCACAGAAATAAATTACACTTAAAAATATAGAAACTAGACAACAGTATTTTTAAATAGTAAAAATATTTTAACATTTTTGCTGCATTTTGGATCAAATAAATGCAGGCTTGGTGAACAGAAGAGACTTCTTTAAAAAAAAACATTAAAAATAAAAAAATAAAAAACTTTTGACTTGTAGTGTATGTCAGCTGGTATTTAAATAATCTAAGAACATTTATAAATTAATAAATAAATAAATTATATTGACTCTGTCTTTAATTTATCATTTATGTTTGTTTTATGCAATATTATGTCTATTTCTAAAGAATTTTGGAGAAACACCTGAAACATAAACTATAACATAAAATATATCTTGAAAGCCAAAACCTAATTAAGTGTAATAGTAATAAAAAGAGCAACTTTTGTTCTCTGGGTTCTGAAAAACTAATATTTTGCTGCTGAAAAGGTCCAGCATTTGAGGTGTATGACATCACTGCATTACTTGAGGAAAATCCATAAGTGATTAATCCAAAAGCAACATTTTAATAAAAGAGTGGTCCATTTCTACTCACCCAAACTTTCGGAAAAATAGACGCTTCAGCATGGGGAATGGCACTGATTTACCCGGAGATGGATTTCTGTGAATGGAGGTTGCCATTAAGCAGACTTAAAAAGCAAGAAAATCCATTAGCACCACTTGGAAAAAAGGACTGATCAATACAGAGAGAGAGGATGAACAATATCTGATGCTTATTGTGTGTTTGGAGGGTGCAAGTGCTCTTACTTAGAGAACTACATCTATGTGTTCATGGAAGTTTTAGTGTGGACAGTAACAACCGAATAATGCTACTGTATGTGTGTAGTTATTTGTTGCATTATGTTGCATGCATTTGACAACAGGACTGCTATTGTACATTCTGTACATTAATGCATTTCTGATCTTGGAAACACAAAATTTTAATTTTTTTGGTGCAGCATATAGATTCTAATCAGTCTTTGTATATTTTAAGTATTTACAAATAGTCAAAAGTTATGAAAAAATATTTTTTAATTCATATTTTCTTTAGAAAAGGTATTTTAAATTGTAATAATACTTCACAGTATTACTGTTTTACCATCTTTTATCAAATAAATGCTGATTTGGTGCTGTATTTGCACAACGTATCTTGATTTATTTTGCAACATAATCCTTATTTCTCGTTTAAGTTACATTTATGAGTTTTGATGATCTGCAGTGTTTAATTAAGCTGAGATGCCAGAGATATCTGATTAAATTTGACTTTTACACAAATATGTCAAAACTACTTATTTTCTCATTATCGTCAGACTGGTAACAACATCCTCTTTCGCCTCCAGCCATTCCTCTCACACACAAATGCACTAAATAAATCTAATTCGTCTGCCATAACAATATTGTCACTGTTGCTTCCTATTGGTCACCGGTTAATTCATCTGAAATTGCAATTGCTTAAAGCATTCATTTACTGCATTCCTTTGTAAATTAGTTTCCGTGCATTTGTATAAGCCGTCTGTGAGAGGTAAAATGAACGCAGATAGGAAGCGCTCGAGGCTGCAGGGATGCTGGATTATTTTGTTACATTGAGTCTCACACTCAATATGCAAGTATTTTTAATTATGCAAGACAAAGGTACTGTATATCAGCAAATTACGGGAAGTCATTACTTTAAAAGCCTGAACTTTTCCAGTGTTGCCACACTAAATGGGACACAGACAAACATGATTTATGATGCACTAGGAACATGAACTAAAAAGCATACACACATTTGCAACAAGATTCATAAGAACTGCCATTTGTATAAATATAGTAAAATTTGACCATTTGTATTTTTGTGCTCTTTAATCATTACAATTTTTACCTCTTTGAAGATCTACTTCTCTTAATACTTTTCCATTTCCCTCTTCTGTTCTTTGTTCTTTTCTGATGTGGCATCTGCTGACTGAACACAAATGCAAATGTATCAAAAACAGACTGATCAAAGTGAACTTCATAATGAAAGGTTCCCATCAGTCACTTTTAACCTGCCATTTACATGTTATTTAAAACATCCCATCCTTTCATGACTCTGAATAGGCCTACTTTTTTTTCTAGAAACATTCTCAAACAGTAGCAATGATTGACAAGTTAAACACAAAGATGAAGACATTTTATACTATAATCATGGCTGGAAATGGGAGGGGGGGCGGAGTTAAGTTTTCAGAAATTAATGTGATTTCTCTATTTTATCCATTCAAATGACTATGAAAGAGATCCCAGTTCTGCACATATGTAGACTAAAAACATAGCAATATTTGTCTGTTTCACTGCGCAATGCCGTCTTTTGCTATAATAACTGCAGACTGCAGCTAATAGAAATTTTAATCTTAAAATTTATAACTTAAACTTAGATATTGGTGCGCGTCCTGCTCCTCACAGCATAGATTGTGAAAGCAGACTGCAGTTTTTGTATCTTTTGATAACAAATAAACTTTAGAGATGATGTAAATAATAAATTCAGTATGCAGTGCAGAGAGCTTTATTTATTAAATGCAAGTTTGTGAGATTGCGATGAACTCAAGAGAAGTCAAGGGACAGTTTTTAATGATTATAAAGGGAGTTCAACAGTTTTACACATTTTTGATTTTATACAAAAGTTAATATTAAGTGACTTACATTTTAGGAACACTGTAGTCTGATTTTGTTATATTTTGTCAACAAAAATACTTCCAAACAAAGCCAGAGCTGAGCCATTGTGCGTCTTTAACACAGCGCTGTTTGGTGTATGAATAAATCTACTTTTTGAATCGACTGAATTAAAGATTCAGTCATAAAGACTTTGACTTGCTGCCACTATTGGTGGTTTCAGTTTCATTTTTAAAATAAAAATTGAGTCATTTAAATCGTTCGATATTTCTATATTCAAAACTTTATATTGGAAACTTTAATCTGATAACATGGTTATTTTGAAATGCATTTAATGCCACCTCTGAATCTTGTCAAATATCTGTGAATATTCCTTAAATTGTAAAATTTTTATTGTCACAAAAGATGACATACATTTAATAAAGTTAGAAAAATGGCATTACAAAAAAAAAAAATCTTTTTGTTAATTTCTGTCCTTTCTGTCATGTAATCAGAGGGTGTTCCTAAGTTTTTTTTTGTTTGTTTTTTTTTCAGTAAGAGCACAAAATGTAGGCCTATAACAAAAATTTAATTTGGTTATAATTGCAGGTGCCTGTCCTAATATCCATGAAAGTTTAGAGAAAATGTAAAAAAAAAAAAAAAAAAAAAAAAAAAATTAATGTCAATGTATAGATTCTAAAGGGTTTAATAATTAAATACAACTGAAAGGACATTTAAATTACCATTATTAACCCCCCCAAGCTTGAGTCCCCCTAGTGAAATTTGGCCATTTCCACCACTGACTAATACTGGAATTTTATAGAAACCATTGAAAATATGTTTCCTTGCTGAGTACAACTATTCAGTGCTTTTATTCTTCCCCCCAAAAATGCTATTGTTTAAAACGCATTACTCTTTTTTTCCCCCAATAAAATGTTTGTCTTTGGGGAATGTTTGAACCACATTGAATGGTTTTACACTGTAAAAATGAATAAATAATTAAATAAAAAAAGAACATTAATGGAGTGTTACACGGGAAAATACTATTTTAGACTTTTTACTTTAAAATGTCACATTAAATTCAATCATATTTGCATTTTTTTTTTGTAATAATAGTGTTTTCACAATGCATCATCAATTGGCCAAATTGGCCGACACTAAACAAAAACAATGACACTGAACGAAACTCGCATATTTTGCTGATTATTGCTGCTGAAATAGATCAGTTATTGTCATGTTTTGGGCTGTAATAATCTGTCAGACCTGGAAAAACTTTTTGAGTACTGCAGACTGCCAAAAATGTAGGGGAGAGGCGGGGCACAACCTAACACTTTTTGAATTTCGCGGTTTCTGTAAATCCACTTGGGGTTCAGAGTACAGTTTTTATCCACAGTATTTTCACACTTGTCTAGTACAAATATATCGCTTTGTTTCATATTTACAGTGTATACGTTTTTCGTTATTTACCTCAAAAGAAAGGATGTGAAACGTGACAACGTGCCCCGTAGGTGGGGTACATTGTAACATCTGAGGGGCACGTTGTAACATGACCATATGACAGCTTAAAATGTTATCTGATCGAATGAAAAAAATATACACAACAAACTAAAATATTTTGTCAGTAAAATACATGTGTTAACTGTTTCGGCCATATTGGCAATTTGGCGTTTGTGGTTGGCCAAACTGAACCAGGATTTCCAAATCTTGACAACATTCATGTTTGTTCTGATCATTTCCAGTCACATAGGTGAAATATTAGACTATATATTTTAATTAATACTCCTTGTACGTACCTTTACCACCTATTGACTTTAGTTAGTCAAAATATTGTACCTTTTCCTGCCTACTAAGTCCTTCTCTATATGATTTAGCAGCTTCCACAAGTTTTTTTCATGGTGTAGACAGCATAAATTAGGAGAATTACATATTCAGTACATTACAGGTCAATCCATGCTCTTGTTTACATTCAAGTATTGCCAATATGGCCGCGCATCGGGGTAAGCGCGCAACCCTCTATTACTAAAAACAGTCTTGAAGTAAAATTAGCAATCATCTTTCGAAAGGCTGTGAGAGAGAAAAAACATCTCACTACTTTTATTATTGCAGTTTTTGGCATTCATTTCCGCTTTGACCCACATCCTCCAATGAAACCAGGAGATATTCTGGGGCAATAAATTGCATCGTGATGGGATGTTGAAGCGGGATGTTAATGAAAGTAAATATCAAGATTCTGTTCTCTGATAATGGTTTATAGCGCTACTCTATCATCTTTTCTAGCCTCCTGTTCACCTAGCAAACACTGACTCGGAAGGAAAGCAGCAAGGCACTGAACTTTAATTAAATATCCAACCTTAATCCTCAAAGAGCTGAGATGCTATAAATAGCAGCGTTTCGAAACTGTGGACGTCTTTTACCGTCTTGCTCTTTTCAGTTGCGCGGAAGTCAGCAACTCCGCAGCGGAGTTCCCGTTGCATTAAGTGGAAATCCCCATGGGTTTAAACATATTTCCTGTTGCCCTCTAACATGCAAACGTCAGGATTTATAGAAGCTCAGATTTGTTATCTCTTCCGCTGTAATTACGGTTGCAATTTGCAAAGAGGAGACGCGGTTTGTTCGGATAAGCAGAATGATCTACACCCCGTTCGGGGTCAGGAAATTTCCCGCTTCCCTCAAATATGAAAACAATCAGCACGACCTGAACGCGAGCCTCACAGTTGTGGAACGATCGTCAAAACACATTCTGGCGCAGAAACAAATCACCACTTAGCATGCTGAGAGAAGAAGACAGACTTCAGAGAGAAAACAACAAATTGAACCTCTGAGGGAAAGATGTCAGGGAACAATGTTTTAACTGGCTTGTGAATTATCCCCAGATTTTGTATTAAATCTTCTCCAATCCACTGAGCGCAGGCCAGTTGTTGGTCTGTCTGCATGAGGAAACAAAGTTCAATTATCTCTGCTTGAACTATCCACTTTCATTTTTCCTTTCCTGTTTAAATTACGCAGTAGCCTACACCGAAAATCTAAATCCACTGCAGAGTTCTGTTAAAGGGCCAACATCATGAACAATAACACACCAACGCACAATAACATTATAATTGTGAAATATAAACTCGAATTTCTGACTTTTTTTCTCAGAATTGCGTGATATAAACTCATAATTACGATAAAATAAAGTCAGAATTTCGAGATAAAAACTTGCACTTCTGACTTTATTTTTCACATCTAGCAAAGACTATTTTCTTAGAATTGTGTGATAAAAACTCACAATTGCCTGTTATAAAGTCAGAATTGCAAGATATAAACTCACAATTGCTAAAGTTGGAATTGCAAGACATAAACTCGCAATTTTGAGAAATAATAGTCTTAATTGTGAGATAAAAACTCACAATTCAGATTTTTT
The DNA here is from genome assembly GCF_049309525.1 of Garra rufa. Classification (NCBI taxonomy): domain Eukaryota; kingdom Metazoa; phylum Chordata; class Actinopteri; order Cypriniformes; family Cyprinidae; genus Garra; species Garra rufa. Next base: position 7,998,045 of record NC_133381.1, read on the forward strand.
CCTTGCAATTGCAAATATCTGACTTTATTTCTCGCAGTTGCAGTTACATCGTGTGATACAAATTCACAATTCTGACTTTTTTCTGGTTGGAATTGCAAAACATAAACTTACAATTTTGAGAAATAAAGTCAGAATTGTGAGATAAAAACTCACAATTCTGATTTTTTCTTGCAATTGCGAGGTTTTTTTAAGCAATTCTGACTTTTTTCTTAGAATTGTGAAATGTAAACACACAACTGCAAGTTATAAAGTCAGAATTGTAAGATATAAACTCACAATTATGACTTTTTTTCTTGCAATTGCGAGGTTATATAAAGCAATTCTGACTTTTTTCTTAGAATTGTGAAATATAAACTCAAGTCAGAATTGTAAGATATAAGCTCACAAATCTGACTTTTGTTTAGAATTGTGTGATATAAACTCACAATTGCTAAAGTTGGAATTGCAAGACATAAACTCCTAATTTTGAGAAATAAAGTCAGAATTGTGGGATAAAAATTCTCAATTCTCACTTTTTTTCGCAAGTGCGAGGTTACATCTAGAGTTTTTTCTTAGTATTTTGTGATACGAACTCGCAAATCTCACTTTTTTTCTCAGAATTGCATAATATAAACGTACAATTGTTAATTAAAGTCAGAATTGCGAGATATAATCTCACAAATCTGGCTTTTTCTCAGAATTGCATGATATAAAATCACAATTGCTAAAGTTCAAATTGCAAGACATAAACTTAGCAATTTTGAGAAATAATTCTGACTTTTTTCTTGCAAGTGCAAGGTTACATCTATAGCAATTCTGACCTTTTTAGAATTGTGATACAAACTCGCAATTCTGACTTTTTTCTTATAAATCTGAGATATAAACTCACAGTTGCTAGTTATAAAGTCAAAATTGTGAGATGTAAACCTGCAAATTTGACTTTTTTCTCAGAGTTTCTGGTTAAAGTTGGAATTGTGAGACATGCAAGATAAAAACTCACAATTTTGACTTTTTTTCTTTCAATTACAAGGTTACATTTAGCAATTCTGATTTTTTTCTTAGAATTGTGAGATATAAACTCACAAATCGGACTTTTTTTCGTCAGAATTGCTTGATATAAATTCACATTTGCTACTTAAAGTTTGAATTGCGTGATAAATGTGCAATTTAAAAAAAATAAAGTCAACTGCAAGATAAAAAAGATAAATTTCTTGCAATTGCGAGGTTACATCTAGGAATTCAGACTTAGAATTGTGATATATAAACTCACAATTGCGAGTTATAAAGTCAGAATTTTGAGATATAAACTCACAAATCTGACTTTTTTTTAGAATTGGATGATATAAACTTACAATATATGATACAAACTCCTAATTTTGAGAAATAAAGTTGCTATTGTAAAATAAAAACTCGCAATTCTGACTTTTTTTCTCGCAATTACGAGGTTATATTTAGCAATTTAGACTTGTTTCTTACAACTGTGAGATATAAACGTGCAAATGCATGATATAGCCTTACATTTTCTAGTTAAATTTCGAATTGCGTGACATAAACACGCAATTTTGAGAATTGCAAGATATAAACTCAATTCTGACTTTTTTTCTCAAAATTGCGAGTTAAGTCAGAATTGTGAGATATAAACTCGCAATACTGAGAACATCAGTCATATCAGTTTCAAAATTGGACTTTTAAAATTCACAGTATCTCACAATTCTGAGAAAAAGTCAGACTTGCGAGATATAAACTTGCGATTGCGAGAAAAAAGTCAGAATTGTGAGATGCTATTGCAAGAAAAACTCACAATGACTTTATTTCTGACTTTAATGTTATTTTAGAAAAAAAGTAAAAAAATGTGAGTTTATATCTTGCAATTCTAAGAAAGAAGAGAAAAAAGGTCAGAATTGTGAGATAAAAAAGTTACAATAACCTTTTTTTTTTATTCAGTGGCACTCCAAAGGCACTTCATCCAGAATCGTTTTGGAGTCTATTCATATGCAGTCTGCTTATAAAATAGGCTTGACAACCAAAGTCTATAACTGAAGTGACTCCTTTCAATTTTTAAGAGTCAGAGCTGAATTTTGAAAGTGATTTGAGTTATGTGCTGTACGAACTGAACCCCAATTGACAACTGGTTGTCAATGTAATTGACGGGGTTTACAGTAGCGTGGTCTTTGCTGTCAATCACTGAAACTAGTGTCAATGCGTTGCTGTCAGTCAGGGTTTTCAACCTCTCTTGCTTAATGATAAAAGAAGAGCGAGACCTCAGAGGTTTCAAACACAGAGATTGCAAAAATAAAACGTTTCGATCCAAAAAAGCGAATGCCATCAATCATGAAAATAAAATGCCTTACGTCATTTACAAACCTGTATGATTATCCTTCTCCTTGCCAATCCCAAAGACTGATTGTGTGGATGTAGAAGTTCCTTAAGAACTCCTAAAAGACAACGTTTAGTCATGATTGCTAGTATGCATGGAGAGTGTTTGCTCTAATTGCATGCGAAACACACTATTCCACAAGCTCTAGTGACTACGTGTCTGTTTATTCTACACTTGCCTCTCTTGTGGTGAGGTCAGTAAATGTCACCATATTTTATTCATGTGTTATGATAATATGAACTGACAGTGTGTTCTTCTATTAGCTTGGATATTGTATTAATTAACTGAGACGGGTCGAGACTCATGGATTCACGTCTTCTCAGATGCGCGACTGGACGCTGTGACTTCTGCAAGCTCCCGAGGCGCCAATTACAGGGGCATTTCAAACATAATGAAGAATAAATGAGTGGTGATTGGCTATTCGGCACTGAAGTTAAATATCACTGCTTGTTTACTTCTGATGTTCAAATCAAAGGTTGATGGATGTGAAAAATAAAACAGACTAATGTTTCATCTAAAGACTTCAAGATGGACTCTTTGCAAAGCTAGTAAGGAAAACTATTCATTATTAACTAGTTTTTGCATATTGCTAGCATATTGGCTGTTTATTAGTAATTATAAAGGATATATTAATGCTATATTCTGAATGGCCATATAGATCTATTAACTCCATCCAACACCAGAAACATGACAGCTACCTTACTTAATATCAATAAGCAGCAAATTAGGAGTTTATTGAGGGGAAAACCTAATAGTGAATGTTTTCCCCGATCTAGTGTTACATAAGTGTTTTAGTAAGTCAGGTATATTGCTGCTTTAAGACTGAATAAGACTATGGAGCAACAGCCTCATGATATATTTTGATCAAAGGCTTATATAAAAAAATAAAAATAAAAAAATAAAACGTTTATATATAAACGTTTATATGTTTATTTATATTTGTGTGTATATATATATATATATATATATATATATATATATATATATATATATAAACAACTGGGATGAAATAAAATTTTAAATTCAAAATTGAATTTATATTACTTAAAAATAAATTAATACAGAAATCTGAATGGAAAATAAATAAATAAATACGTAAATAAATAGATGAAGCATAATAAATCTAAAGTTATTGTCAAATAAGTAAAATGGGATGAAATAAAATGTAATTAAAATTTTTAAATAGAATTTATATTACACAAATTTAAATGAATACATAAATTTGAATGTTGTATAAATACATAAACAGATAGGGCATATAAATGTAAAATTAATGTCAACTAAATAAATAAAATGAAATAAAATAAAATTTCAAAACTGAATTTATATTATGCAAAAATAAATGAATACATAAATCTGAACGTTGAATTAACAAATAAGCAAATAAATAAATAAACAAAGGGACAAAATAAATGTAAAATTAATTGTCAAATAAATAAAAAATAAATAAAATGGGAATGTATATATATATATATATATATATATATATATATATAAATGTAAAATAAATAAATAAATAAATAAATGGGGCATAATAAATCTAAACTTACTGTTAAATAAATAAAATGGGATGAAATAAAATGTAATTAAAATTTCAAAATTAAATTTATATTACACAAAAATAAATGAACATAAATCTGAATGTAGAATAACTAAACAAATAAGTAAATAAAGTAAATGTAAAATGTCAAATAAATAAATAAATAAATAACTGAATAGAAAAATAAATAAAGAATAAGAATAAATAATAAAGAATATAAGCAAATATGAACATTAAAATAAACAAATGATGTCTTAAAATAAAAAATAAAATAATATAAAATAAATAAAAGGTACACAAATAAAAATTAAATCTAATATAAATAAATAAATAATGGGATGAAATAAAATTTGATTAAAATTTCAAAATTGAATTTATATTACACAAAATAACATAAATCTGTATGTTGAATAAACAAATAAGTAAATAAATAAAAGGTACAAAATAAATGTAAAATTAATGTCTCATAAATAAACACATATAGAATAAAAAAATAATAGAAAAAATAAATAAATAATGAAATATGACCAAACATGAATAATTAAAATAAACAATAGATGGTGTTAAATAAACTTAAACAAATAAACAAATACATATAAATAAGAATTGTATAGAAAAACATAGAGCAGAATATAATGTTTTCTACTTAGATTGGGGAAAATTAAATAAAAAAAATAGCAAGTAGACACTGTAGCCGAGATGGTCTTCAGAGAACTGAATAAGGCATTTCTGAGTTCATATTAAGATTTTGAGATTGAGACTCTGTATCTACACAAATCTGAGAACAGCTTAAGACATTACAAATCTCTATAGAAGACTTTTTTATAGTAAGATTTTATGTAATATCAGAGAAACATCTCATTTGTGATTTTTCTTACCTACAGACACCTGTATCTTGTTGTGGAGCTCAGAACATGAATTCTGTCTTGGGAATGTCAGGTTGTTCTCCAGTCTAAGTAGAAAACAGTGAAATGCAAGGCCGCTCAACTGATCAAACATCAAACCTGGGAGAAGCTTTCAGTGGACGTACAGTATAATGAGACCACAAGGATTTGCTTTGACTCATCAACATATATCAAGTGTTTCGCTAGCGAAGGATCAAGGTGTTTTGTGATACACAACATTAGACGGCTTGCTATTGAAGCTTAGTTTTAGAAGGTACATCTTAATCTTGGTCTGCATCTGTCTACTTGTTTTAAGGCTGCTAACAAGCTGTGTTTATCCAGTGGGAATATTAATCCTGTGGGGATGTTTAATGTAGTTCAGTCATTTTGTGAATTTTAAGTGGCTGTTATTGAATCATGAAAGAAACATGTTTGAGTGACAGCTCTAAATTGCCCAGTGATTAGTGCCACGCTGTACTGGCTTCCTCAGATGCCCCCATCTAACTTATAAAGCTGCTTGTAAAAGCTTTTGACATGCAAAGGCAAAGTGGTTAAATGAATTTTAAAGAAAAGTTATTAGTCAGTACATTAGGAGTGCCGCGATTGTTTAATTGCTCAAATGAAAGAGAATTGCTGGAATGAAACTGTCTCACATTAGTGCCTCATATTTTAGTGCACACAGGCAGTAATGTGTTAGATTTCAATTGTCATGTCCATTTAGAAATGTGTCAAAGTTAATCATGCACAATGCAAACTGTCATCTTTTGTTACCGCCCTAAAAATGAAATAACATATTCTATTAAAAAAAAGCATGCATTGGTTAGGTGCTTGCATGTAAGTACTTGCAAAGTGTTTCTGGCTTTGCTCTACAGTCTTGGCCTCACACTGTACACATGCTAGTAGACAGCTTGTGTAAATGCGCAGTGACTAAACTGGCTCTTTTCCCTCCTACTTCTGAACAGTGCTGTATTGTGTAACAGATTTTCTGTGAGAACACTGATCTAATTTTCACACAGAGCTGATACTGAGACAATAAACATGGTGACTCTTAAAGAGTCTTTGAAATCAAGAATGATTCAGAATTATGCTCATGAAGCTACAATCTCATGCTATTTTTTGATTTACATGCTATAGAAAAGCAAACATAAAAAACATAATACACTCTTAAAAAATAAAGGTGCTTCACAATGCCATAGAAGAACCTTATTTTGTCTAAATGGTTCCATAAAGAACCTTTAACTTCTGAGGAGCCTTTCTGTTTCACAAAAGGTTCTTCAGATTATAAAAAGCTAAGAAAGACATTGTTCTTTAAAGAACCTTGAACTGAATGGTTCTTTGTGGAACCAAAAATGGTTCTTCTTTGGCATGGCTGTGAAGAATCTTTTAAAGCACTTTTATTTTTAAGAGTGTAGCGCCATTTTGGAGAGTATCCACTGAATGCAAACAGCGTATACGTTGTTCTGTGTTGGCCACACGACACGGATACATTGTTTTCGTCCAAATCAAAGCGTAAATATACATAAAAAATGTATCCACGTGGCACAGCTGACACAAAACAGATGAACATTTGGCAAAATAGACAACTGGACATCATTTTGTGTGTATTTCTACTTTCATGCGACACAAAAGAGTGCTTGTGCGCTGTGTGAGAGACAGTGTGTACGCTCATAAAATCAGACCGAATTGAGTTTTCTTTTGTGTAATCATATTTAGCCATATGGCTGCTCCCAGATATTTACATTTTTGAACATTTTATATTTTGTGGATAGATCCATAGGATATGATACATTTCAGATCTCCTACACATCTAACCTCCTAACCACACAGCAGATTTGCTCTGAATGAATCTCTTCCCAAAATCGTTCCTCCCTAACATTGACAAAAATGTCAATAGGTTTTTGTCATTCTGTTGACACAAGTTATGACGGAAATTATTTGTCAACGAAATTAACACTGCTTTCTTTGCACATTCGCTTTGTAAACTCTGGGTCAATACTTCCATCTACATCACGCGTGACCTTTTCAATGTGACTATGTAATTGGTGAAGTCGAACTAGTGCAAAATGAGCATTTGTGGTTAAAAAGTATATACATTTTTATTTTATTTTAGATCATTTTGCCAGATAAGACCTTATTCCTTGGCTGGGATCGTGTAGAGCCCTTTGAAGCTGCATTGCAACTGCAATTTGGACCTTCAACCTGTTGGTTCCCATTGAAGTCCACCATACAGAGAAAAATCCTGGAATGTTTTCCTCAAAACTTTGATTTCTCCTCGACTGAAGAAAGAAAGACATGAACATCTCGGATGAAATGGGGGTAAGTAAATTATCAGGAAATTTAGTGAGAAAAAGTTTAATAAGAAAGAAAGAAAGAAACTTGTTAATAATGTTTTTCCTACTTAGACTGGGGAAAACCTGTTATTCCCAAAACAGAATTTAAGTTCCACAACAGGACACCAAGATCTGTAGGAGAGAAAAATGACAATAAGATGACTTAAATATCTCAACGCTTTTCCTAGACAGCACAAAGAACAAATGGACTTTTGTGGTTTTTAGCTTGACATTATATACATGGTGGTAGACAGGCTGTGTTTAAAATGTGCAGTGTCTAAACCATTTTTTTTGGTCCATCCTACAACATGTCACACTAAAATCTTTCAAAATATTACAGAATATCGGCATAATTCATGCTCACAAGGTGAAACAACACACCTGTCAAGTCAATCCACCCAGGTGCTTGTATTAGCTGATGTAGGACTGTTTCCTGCTCAAAAGACCAGCATATGTTGTGTTTTTGGTGCCTGCTACTTAAACAGCATGTCGACTAGCCTCAGCAGCTGTTGCACAGCATGCCAGTGCTGATCCACCATCTAGACCAGCACTAACCAGCAAATGCAATTATATGCTGTTTATGTCAGCAGGGTTGTTATGATGTAAGCCGTCTGGAGCTGATGAAGTTAAAGCAACTTTAAGTTAGCAGTTTAACATTTCCTGGCAATTGATACTACCATGGGCTGTAGTGTTCAAACCCACTTTTAATTAAATCATGACTCACTAGCTGTCTTCCTTCAAGATGTGCTGTAGGAGGAATTCAGTACTAGAGCATGTCAAATTTTTATAAATACACACATACCACCTACTAAATAAACAGTGTTGTATTGTGTAACACACTTCTGTGAGAACACCGTTAAACTGAGACTAAGATTTAAAAAGGTGTGTGTATGTACACTACCAGTCAAAAGTTTTTGAACAGTAAGATTTTTTATGTTTTTTAAGTCTCTTCTGCTCAGTAAGCCTGCATTCATTTGATCCCAAGTACAGCAAAAACAGTAAATTTTTTAAATGTTTTATTATGTAAAATAACTGTTTTCTATTTGAATATGTTTTAAAATATAATTTATTCCTGTGATTTCAAAGCTGAATTTTTAGCATCATTACTCCAGTCACACGATCCTTCAGAAATCATTCTAATATTCTGATTTGCTGCTCAAAAAACATTTATTATTATGTTGAAAACAGCTGAGTAGAGTTTCTTTGATGAATAGAAAGTTCAAAATAGAATTTTTTTGTAACATTATTAATGTCCATATCATCACCTTAGATCAAATTAAAGCATGCTTGCTAAATAAAAGTATTAATTTATATACGTAATTTATTTCCCAAAAGCTTTTTATTTTCAGATAAATGTTGATCTTTGGATCTTTCTATTCATCACAGAATCCTGAAAAAATTTACTCAACTAAATTACTTTAAATGTTGATAATAGTAATAAAATTGTTTCAACAAATCAGCATATTAGAATGATTTATGAAGGCGCTGAAGACTGGAGTAATGATGCTGAAAATGTAGATTTAATCACAGGAATAAATTACACTTTAAAATATATTCAAATAGAAAGCAGTTATTTTAAATAGTAAAAATATTTCATAACAATATTAATGCTTTTTCTGCATTTTGGATCAAATAAACGCAGGCTTGGGGAGCAGAAGAGACTTCTTTAAAAAACATAAAAAAATCTTAAGGTCTGGTAGTGTATAATAAATATAATTTATAATATTAACTTTTTATTTACTTATTATATAGATAATGTTAATTTTATTGATATATTAATTCAAATATTTGTTGCAAATTAGCAACAAACATAAATAAATAGGTAATATATAAATACCATTTTTGAAATGTATATAGAATTATTATGTTATAATATTTAATGATAACAAATTAGCATAAACATAATAAAAAAGCAATAAGAAACAACATATTACATTTTTATTGTTATTATCACTTTATTTACTTTTTATTTACATTATATTATATAATGTAATGTTAATAAAAAAGTAAATAATAAAGTTATATAACATGTATACATTTATAAATATTAACATGATCATATAAAAAAGTAATACATGCATATATAAAATTCATAGGATTCAAAAGGTCTATCTAAGAAATGTTGCTGAGGTGTTCTTTGTGCATTTAAGGACATTACTATATTGTTAGGGAGTTGCTAGTGTGTTTTTATGGGTGGAATGACTAGTAAAAATGTTTAGTAATAATTAATAATGTTCAATACCTCTCCTCTATAGGCTGGTTTGATTGTAAATTGTAGCTTTACAAAACAACAAAGCTCTCCCAAAACACCTGTACCACCTTCATTTCAACTTTTTGTTCTTTGTTCTTTCTTGGCATTGTGGTAACTCCTTTTCCTGTTACCCATAACTCCATTTCCTGTCCTGATCCACCCCCCGACCCTCTAGATTGTAGAACATAAAATCAAGTGCTCCCGTAACCTCACTTCTGGCCATTCATTGACATTTCCTCCAGGAAGCATCTGCTGGTCACTCATGAAACGGCCTGTTAGAAGGACAGAATAATACAGTGTTAGTCATGGGACATTCAACACCGCATTAGTCCCATGTGAGCCCTTGAAAACACACGCTGAGGTCAATCAACACGCATTGGAACCTGACAGCGTTGAGTGCGACATGTAAACAGAGGTATAGAACTACTGTACAGCGCATTCCCAAATGCAATGAGCGATGCTTCCGGGAATTTTTTCCAGGGGTTTGTTTTGTCAAAGAATCCTGTTACGGAGACAATGAACAAGTAAAATAAATGGGGAAAGTCCTTGTCTAATATTATACATATGTGTATGAGAATATTAGGATTTTCCAATGTCTTAAAACATAAAACCCTCAAGGAGGTAATGGGTGTGGACCCATGATTGGATTTAACAAATCCTGTGCCAAGGAACATAGGCTTTTCCCTTCGGTTTGAGCTCATCTATCACTCTACTGCGGGAGTTTGTGTATTACGCGAGCTTTTGTTACACCACCAACCGATTTTGTTCATAGTTGCGATTGTTTTGCTTCGGCAGCACCAACACCCAAGAGGAAGTGAATGGCTGTATCAAGGCTGAACAGACTTCCTGTGCTTGTTGTCTTGGGAGGACCTCACAGGGGCAGCTAAGAAAGCCAGAGAAAAAAGCAGACAGTTTCATTTAGTTCCAGTCAGAGGGCAGACATGGAGCTTTGGATGGGATTTTATCTTGTGAGCTTCCTCAACATCGCACGCTGTGTGCCTGAATCGTCCTACACTGTTCATCTAAACAAACTTTCATTCGAAAAAGCTCAGAATTATTGCAAACCTGGAAGTTTCCTAACCAACATTCCAAATGAGAAGGAAATGGCAAAGATTCTAAAAACAATCTGGGATGAGAATAGCAAAACTGACACGTCATTTTGGATTGGACTAAAGAAGGACAAAGGCATCTGTGTTGAACAGCATTTAACTCTTAAGGGATTCCACTGGACAGTGGACAACAGCACTCAATCTGATTTTAAAACCTGGAAAGTTGAACCTCCAGTAACTTGTGCAATTCTTCGCTGTGGGCTGCTTTCAGTGGAGTACAGTCACTCTGGTGCAAAAAGCAATGGGTTTATGGATACAACCTGCAGAAATGAACATGCTTTTATCTGCAAACGAAACATCCAGTTGGAATGTCCTCGTCCAGAAATACTCAGCTCACATGACATGATAGAGCCAAAAAATGATCCGTATACACGTGAGATTGTTTGCCGGTCTGGTGCCAGGTTCAATCTGACATGCTCCAAAGATCTAGTTTGGACTGTGGCGGGAAACGAAAATGTGGATATATCGCAACTCTGCCTGGAGTGCAACAAAGGCTACAGGAGGGATGCGTCCGGAAACTGTGCGGATGTAGACGAATGCAAAGAATCCAAACCATGCGAGCATGAATGCCAGAACACAGAAGGCTCCTACAAATGTCTACATTCATACAATGGCAATGACATTAATGAACCACCACAGCCACCCACCACCACTCTGAAAAACAGGGGCAATTCTGTGCAAACTCAACCAACGTCTCCACCTGATGATGTCAGAACAAATGAAACAGTTTTGCATATTGACGAGAGTGCTGGAGACATTTCAAATATCGTAGTACCTGCGATTATAGCTCTGCTGATTTTCATAGTGCTGCTGGTGATCGTGGCGGCCATCGTGAAGGGCTGCCTCAGGAGGAGATCCATAAAACTGGCCCGGAGGAAGGCAGAGGCTGTGGCTCTGAATGGATCCAGCTCCATGGAGAAGGTGAATGAAAAAGAGGAAACCTAAGTGGGAGAGACTGTGCAAATGTAAAGGATAATTCAACATGACACATGCAGACTACAGAGGGTGCTTACTGCAAGATATTCCACTCTCAGAACATTTGGGTGTGAGGTCTGGAGTCACAGGAGTGCTGTGTAATCACTGCCTTTGAGTTTCGTTTGCCATTCTGTCTCACAGTTGAAATCAGGGTCTTTATGCCGATGTGGATTTGGAAATCCTATCTAGGTCACGTCGACGGTAATTAGATTTATGAGAAGCGTACTCTGTCTTTGTTTACTCTTTCATAGCTGATATTTAAATGCACCCATGTGGAGATGTAAGAACTGTAGATATTGTGTTGTCTAATTATATATTTCTGTTGTTTCGCAACATGAAAGTTTTATACGTGTCTTTTTGACTTAAGTGTTATATAAATAAAGACGGATGTTTAAGCTGCTGTAGCTACGCTAATACCTCACTTAAATGTCTTTATTACCTAACAGATATCGCTGAAATATGTGTCCTGAGAAATCATACTCGTTTCTGGCACTGCTTGTAAACAGCAAAAAGAAGAATCTGACTACTCACGCGTGGATTCAGTTTTAGATTAGTCGGGTTATTAATGTGCACTTCCGTTTGGTGCCGCTAGAGGCTCTGAAATCACTTACAGCAGCTTTACAGAGTAGACACCCTCAGTATTTTGTTTACATGATTCTGACCGATATGGCAGTCGACTTGAACTTATACTGATAACTAACAATGTGGTTGCAGCATCACGCATTTTTTTTAATTATTTAAAATATATTGTTTAATAATCATAATAAAATAGTCTTTAAATTTTAAGTTTTAAAATTGTATGGATCTGGCTTTGTGTCCAGCTCATTTTGCTGCTTGATATTGCAAATTGACGTGTCACCTGCTAAAAAAAAAACCCAGCTAAACCCAGCCTAGGCTGGTTGGCTGCTGGTTTAAGCTGGAAGTAGCTGGTTTTAGCTGGTCTCCCAGTCTGGTTTTAGCTGGTGGAAAAGTGCCCAAAATCCTTCTAAAACCAGCCTTCTGCCCAGCTATGACCAGCTAAAAACAGGCTGGTTGACCAGCTAAAACCAGCCAACCAGCCTAGGCTGGTTTTAGCTGTTTTTTTCACCAGGGTCTTACCATATTTTAATGTATTATATTGATTATGAACACGCTGGTTGGTTACTTTTCCCGTAAGACTGGACATGGCCATGTGTAAATATAATGTGCAAGGCTTCCAGTCTAATCCACTTCCAGCTATTTTTAGCTGTACAAAACAGCAATTTTTGATATTGCAAACTGGTGTGTCTTACCATATTATTTTAATGTATTGGATTAATTATGAACACAGTGGTTTGTAGTGCAAACAGCTTTACCGTTTACTGCACGTTGTTATTCTTCTCGCTATTTACAGTGGCTAATAAACCGGAAGCCCCGCACATTCACAGAAAACGGCTTACTTCCGCATTGAAAAATAAGTTAGATAGTGGCTAATGAATGCGTTGAAGAATAAGGTGGTTATATTTCCCCTTTTGTCTAAAATGGGATCATAGTCTTTGAGGTTTCTTGCTAATACTTCACAATTACGAAGTACACAATACATAAATTATAAATATGAATGAATGAATAAACTCATTGCAGGCAAAATGGATTACAAGGATAGCCATAAATCAGCCTTAATTAGACATATTCCCTGTAGCAGCATAAACGTAGATATCCAGCAGTCATTGGAAACTTCTTACAGGCTTCAGGTCAGATTTGATATCTCACCTTCACTATTAGGATTAGGTTTACAATCAACTTTCAGAACTGTCTTTTAGATTTATTACAATGCTTTTAATTGAATTAATTCAACATGTGCTATATAAAAAAGTGAAAACTCAAACATTTTCAAATTTTTTGCTTGTTTGTTTGATTTTTGGCAACATAACTCTTTTTTACCGTTATGTATGTGACCCTGGACCACAAAACCAGTTTTAAGGGTAATTTTTTTTTATTGAGATGTGTGCATCATCTGAAAGCTGAATAAATAAGCTTTCCATTGATGTATGATTTTAGGTCAATATTTGTCTGAGATACTATTTAAAAATTTGGAAAAGGGTGCAAAAAGAAAATTTTAAACTTGTCCATATTAAGTTCTTAGCAATGCATATTAATAATCAAAAAAGTTTTGTTATTTACGGTAAGAAATTTACAAAATACCTTAATGGAACATGATCTTTCCTTAATATCCTGATTTTGGCATAAAAGAAAAGTACTATTTTTATCATTTTGACCCATACAATGTTGGCTATTGCTACTTAAGAGTGGTTTCGGGGTGCATGGTCACAAATTTAAAAACAAAACTGTTCGGTAACTGAATCGTGCTTTACCGACTGCGGTGACATCATATTTGCATACTGCATTGCGATTGGTCATTTTTCCTGCATACATTTGCGTACTTAATTGGCCGACTGTCATGACAAGGCAAAGCGGTTCTGATTTCATTTCTGTACACAGAACCTAAACTGCAACACAATTTTGTTTCCTGCAAGTTCTCTTCGGAGTATCACATAATACACTGAGAGTGAAATATTTCCCCAGGTTTTATTCCACTTCAAAATGAACAACTAAATATTTGGCTGTGGATATTTCTTTTCTTTTTTTTTATCCGAACGTCACACGTTTTTTTCCATATCGACACACTTTATAATAACTTTCATTAATACGCCTTTCAAAGCATTATATAATCCGCGTACAGGCAAAAATTAGCACATTAAGGAAAGTTATTATGAAGTCTTACCAATACATTTCAAGAAAAACACATACTGCAATGACAACAGATAACAAAACAAGTCCTTATGCTGTAATAGCGAGTCCTACAGCGTTGTAGTTCTGGATGTGCAGGTGCCATTCCTGTACGTGCTGCCCGACTCCAGATTGTCCGGCTGAAAGTCATCCACACTATATCCTCGACTCTTCAGAGCCGTGGCATAGTAATCTATGGGCTCCTCCGTGGCGTTTTCCCACCACCGGAGGCATAAAATCCTCTGGAAGGAGCGTCTGAAGTTGTCTGACAGGAATCCGTACAGGATAGGATTGGCACAGCTGTTGGCATATCCCAAAATCACAGCCAGCTGACTGAGGGTGGCATTGTGCTGCTGGACGAACACGCTAACCAGCTGCACGATGTGAAAAGGCATCCAGCAGATAACGAACACCGTCACCACCATCATCACCATCAGCGTGATCTTCCTCTCAGACTTTTTGCGCTGCTGCCAGCCCGCTTTCAGCGCGACCACCCGCATCTTCACTATGATGAGGATATAACACATGCATATGGCAAAGACAGGGAACAGAAAGCCCATCAGAAAGGCGTAGATCACAAACACAGCCATCCACTGACGCTCGGGCTCTGGCATCTGCATGTTGCACGCCACCGATCCGTCAGAGTTGGGTGCAGTGGTGGAGAAGATGATGATGGGTAGAATAACCAGGATGGAGAACATCCAGACCCCTAAGTTGACCATTTTGGCGATGGTGGGTCTCCGGTACCGGGCTGCTTTGATGGGATGCACCACGGAGATGTAGCGATCGATACTCAACACAGTCAGACAATAGATGCTGGTGAACATGTTAATGGCATCAACACTTAAAACCAGCCGACACAGGAGAGACCCAAACGGCCAGTGGTGAAGTAAAGAAGAGGTGACCAAGAAAGGCACACTCAACATGAGTAACTCATCCGCGATCGCCAAGTTCAAAATGTAGATATTCGTCGCAGTTTTCATCTTCGCATACCTGAAGATCACATAAATCACCATCGAGTTCCCACAGAGTCCCACCAGACACACTACGGAATAGATGAAGGAGATGAAGATCGCGCTGCTGCCATGAGAATCCCCGTTATGCGTCTCGTTGTTGGAGGAGTTTAACAGATACAAACCGTCCTCCAGGTTCTTGAAGGTGTCGTTGGGCAGCATTCCGACACTGTTTCGAGGCTTTCCGAGGCTTTAAAGTGTATAAATACGCGCTCAGAAGATGCGCGCATTGATGCTGCCAGACTCCGGAACGCGCATCCCGACGCTGCGGCGGTTTCAGCACCACGGACAGTTACTCCACATCCACATGCATCACATTCACAGACGTCACACGTGCAACATGACGCCATCGGCTCCTAATGGGTTTGTGAGCGCGTCTGAGAGGCAAAAATAGTTTCTTGACGACACCTAGACCTTCTTTCGGTGTCAATAAACTCAAAATAACAAAAACAGACATTTTCAATATCAAATAAAGCAATGCAAACAATGTTTGGTCTTTCTTTTTGCCAAAGTCAACTTAAAACAACACTCTTGATTGTATTTAGAAAGCTGTATCTGTATTAGTAACCTTTGTTTTTTAGATTTTGGTACTCTTTTTACTTTAGATTAATGTGGAAAAAAAAGAGAAAATGAAACTGACCTTTGGGTCTCTGGAGGAGATTTCATTATGGTCAGGTCATATCCTTAACGCTGTCAGAGGACTGTTCGGAGAATCCTAGAAATAATTGTGTTTCATTAAAAGTGCTTATGATTATATTCATTAGAAACCCAACCTATCTCCTCTGTTTAGAATAAAACAGGTAGGCTTAGTTCCCACACTCAGTTGAGTTTAAAATTCATAGGTTTTCTTCATGCCCTTTCCCTCTAAAATTGAATAAAACATGTTGTTCATTTTATGACAAAGGAGGAGGTTTTACAGGGCAAATGAAAAGCTCAGTATTTTGAATCTTGAACCCTGATATGGGCATCTTATGTGACTGTTGCCATAGTCTTTTCATAGTTTTCATATGCTGCACAATGCCTTATAATAACAACAAAACAGTCGTGAGTGTGAGGAGGAAGCTTATCTGTGTTTATTTCTGGCACCACCTAGTGATGGATGCAAAGCTAAAGAAAAGAATCCGGCTTCAGCTAAAATGAATGCTGTTTGAGGTACTATAGAGTTCAGGTAAAATACCAGGTTTCTGATCCATTTAGATGCATCGTTGCATGTATGTAGATGAACATTTTTATACAATACAACAACAATGAACTAACCAAATGCGGTATATCTGGTTAAAATGGCTTAATTTTCACTATTAACTCACTTAATATAATTCACTTAATATGAGTACATGTTTCAGAAATCAATATCCAAAATGTTTAGGTTAAACTCTCAGTCACTTCACTTATAGGGTTTTGAAGTACAGAGAACTAAATAAATAAATACAAATGAATACAATAAACAAATAGATAGATAAATAAATAAAAAATAATAGTTTTGTGTGTAAACACACACACACACACACACACACACACACACACACTACCAGTCAAAAGTTTTTGAACAGTAAGATTTTAATGTTTTTTAAAGATGTCTCTTCTTCTCACCAAGCCTGCATTTATTTGATCCAAAGTAAATAAAACATTTTTTTACCATTTTAAATAACTGCTTTCTCTTTAAATATATTTTAAAATGTAATTTATTCCTGTGATTTCAAAGCTGACTTTTTAGCATCATTACTCCAGTCACATGATCCTTCAGAAATCATTCTAATATTCTGATTTGCTGCTCAAAAACATTTATTATGTTGAAGCAGCGGAGTAGAATTTTTTTTAGGTTTCTTTGATGAATAGAAAGTTCAGAATAACAGTATTTATCTGAAATAGAATTCTTTTGTAACATTATAAATGTCTTTATCATCACTTTTGATCAAGCATTCTTGCTACATAAAAGTATTTATTTCTATAATTACTTTTTTTATATATTGCTAATTATAATTCCTTTGTTATATACTGCCTTGTTTTAAATACTAATAATAATAATAAAAATGTTTCTTGAACAGCAAATAAGCATATTAGAATAATTTATGAAAAATCATGTGACACTGAAGACTGGAGTAATGATGCTGAAAAAGTAGCTTTGATCACAGAAATAAATTACATTTTAAAATTATATTCAAAGAGAAAGCAGTTATTTTAAATAGTACAAATATTTTACAATATTATTTTTTTATAATAATTTATATAATTAATATTATTTTTCTGTATTTTTGATCAAAGAAATGCAACTCTTACTGTTCAAAAACTTTTGACTGGTAGTGTATATTGAGCCTGTTGCATCTTGTTCAGTCTGATCTGCCAGAAAGCAATAGGCTAAAGACAGTCACTTTAAAATGTCAAGTTTTCACTTTTAAATTATAGTCTGTTTATCAAAGGTATAGTTAGTGGGATTTTTGTTTTTATCAACAGCTGTGGAAAATCATTTACATGTATTAATTTAGCAGATGCTTTTCATTTAAAGTGACAACACAAACAATATGTCATCCATCCGATTTGTTAGAAAACATAGCACATTATGTCAGAGCAGACTTCAGGTGATGAGTTTAGTGGATGTTGCTTGAAAGTGGAAGAAAAATTAAGTCGATTTTTGCTAAAAAAATAAATAAAAAAAAAAAAATAATAATAATTAAAGTTTGAACAATTTCAGTATGTTGTAACATTCCCACAATATTTTATGCATTTAACAAGACAGCTGGTAAGACGTGTCAGACCTAAATAACCATTTCACATCTGAAATAATTTTATCCTCTTCACTTCAAGCCAAGACACTCCATCTCCAATTGCTCACACCTTGATATAAGAAGAGCAAAAACCTGAAACTCTTTTGTCAGAATTTGAGTGATACCTCTTTTTTTCTCACAGATGGAGACTCGTGTTGTCCTTGAAATGTAATGAGCCCAGTCAGAGCACAACATGTGAGGAACAGATGGCCGTCTTCACACTCTTCTCTCTAAAATTCTCTCTCTCTTTCTCTGAACTGGAGAAGAGCCAGATCATTCAGCAGGTGTTTCTCTCTTTCCATCTAGTTAAGACCAGAGTCTTCGCCTGGTGTCATATGAAGTGACCCGACCTCTTCAGGGCGAATATGATTTTAGACATCAGGTAGATACAGCTGTCCGGGGTCTGCTTATTAAAAGACATTAATTAGTAAGACATATGATTTCATTTTAGTCAGTAAATTAATTGTTTCGCAAGTAAAACAGATGGTAATTCTAAAAATAATTTCCTTTAATGAATAAATAGTCTGTTCTAAACCCCAAGTATTAAACTTCTGCTATTCTGATATATAATTGCTAAATGTACAGATTCCACTCAAACTCTTGTGGCATAAAAAAAAAACATCTCTCCATTGATGATCATACATTTTAAAAATTGCCAACATTTAGTTACATTATAGTTGATGTTTCACCAGTGAACAAAACTGCCTGTCCATGAAGGAAAGATGGCCTCCAGGTTGTGTGCTTCTGAGCTGCATGAATCAGCCAACCATCTGCTATTGAGATGAATGAGAAACTGCAGGTACTTTAGACCTCCTTGGCTGACAGAATAAAAGCAAAACAGGTACTATGCAGTCTATGAGGTCCACTCTAATTTTAAGGTCAGTAGAATTTTTAAAGAAATCAATACCTTTTATTAATAAGGACACATTATATTGATCGAAAATTACCCCAAAACATTTATAATGTTACAAAAGATTTTATTTCAAAGAAGTGCTGTTTTTTCACTTTATATCCAAAGAATCCTAAAACATCTATCACAATTTTGCAAATCATAATATTAGATAATGTGACACTGAATACTGGAGTAATGATGCTAAAAAATCAGCTTTGCATCACACAAATCAAATTTCATTTTAAAATAAACTGAAATAGAAAATAGTTATTTTAAACAGTAATACAATTTCACAATATTATGTTTTTTACTATACTTTGTATGTAATGAATGCAGCCTTGGTGAGCAAAAGAAACATTAAAAAAAATCTAACAGTCTACAAACCATGTTTTAATGAGTTATGTCTGGCTTATTCACTTAAAATAAAATTTCATAAAACATTAATTTAAATGATGTTTGATTAAACAAGGTTCAGGAGGAGCACGATCAGATAATCAACCCATTCGGCACAGGTGCAACCTGTTTAACCAATCATTCAATCAGCGCATCCTCTATATATATTACCAGCCGTCTTACCTCCATCCAGCGACAGTTTCTTGGTATTCGGTTTGGCGTTGGTCAAAATATTACAGTCAAAGACTAAACCTGTACCGGGGGTTTTGGATCATCCGTTGCAATCTGTCGGCCTTAGATTGACTTCGCCTCGCTCGACACCACTAGTACCGCACGAGACCCGGCTTTCGAGCGTCGCAGCGACAAGCCTCAGACCAGCCTGGGTCGCGCCCTACTTCTCACCGCAGCAAACCCGACTCGCTTCCCGCTTTGGTTCAACTATTCACCGCTGCCTTTTCCGGCCGCAGCGCTTCATGTAGTCAGACCACCAGCTCTCGTAGCAGTCGCTAGCGAGAGACGGGCCGTGTTGTTAATTATTTTTAGGTAAGTTTAGTGGACGGTATACGGCGTATACCCACTATTTAAAACCCCTTTTGATGTGCATTATTCAGTAACGTTAGTGTTCCGCATTAGCCAAAATCATGACAGTCTACCACATCCAGTCATATGTGAATAAATGTAAATATTCGCTAAAGACAGTGATAATGCAGCCAGGACCGTGGCGCCGGCTTGCTATGAAATGTATTTGATGATTGCGCCTAATACGCCCGCTCCCTAGTCATTTGAATCACTACAAAAACAACACCTTACAAAGAAAACTAGTAAGATTTTTACGATCAAACGTTTCTTAAACCAGCGAACCCCTGTAAACATTTTAGTCCAAGGATCCAGTAATGCGTTCAAATAGAAAGTTAAAAACGAAATTCATAAACGAAGCGTATGGCCACTTCTCCAGGCATTACTACACCACTTGTTAAGCCGCTAAAGGCAGTCAGTTGTTGCTAAAAGCCGATAAACAATGCGATGCATAATTTATTCATGTCATTTCGTAACCAGAACACAAATGAAATTATTAAACTTTTCTGTGCGTGATGTTTCAGTATTGTAGCTGGGTTTTTAAATTACACATTGTACTCCGAGATAAATAAGATAAGGATTATAGAAAATAAACTGTGTTCTTAAATTAACAATTTTGAAGTGGCAAACTAACAACTAAGGCGCATCATAAGGCAACCATTAATATTTTTGTTGAGTTCAACTATAGCAACCTACCGGTATTTAGACTTTTTTTCACACACACACAATCTCAAGGTAAAGTTTGTTCCGCTACAGGTCTGCACCTGTCGTATGCCCTCGTTTAAAATAATGCCTCTTACCTTTTCTGTTTATCAAAGTGTCGTTATCAACAAAGACACGTTTTACTAGTTTGTAATATACATGTTCATTCAGGCTGCTGACCGCTGACAAAATAATATGCTCAATATAGCGCCAGCTGGTTTCTGTTTTCAAACTCTGGTCAATTTGAGCGTGTTTTCTCAATTTACTCCGTTAAATTATTACAGCATTTATATCCAAATGCACATTTTTCCAAAGAATAAATTATACTTCTCCTGTCGATGCATAAATTTAAGAAATAAGCTTAACAAATTGTATTATGATTTTGTCATGTTTATTCCTGGGCGCATTATTCAACGTACATTCACACTGTCACGTTAATAATGCGAAGGAGAGCTCGTACTATACACAATATTTTAATAATAATAATAATAATAATAATAATAATAATAAAAAAAAAAAAAAAAAAAGTCATAACGCACAGCCAGCACAAATAGACAGAACGGTAAATAATGTACTTGATTATAAGCACCCATGTTCAGAATTAATAGACACAGTATCTATGATGACCCAAAGCCGACAACGTTTTAGAAGAAATGTTTGCTCTTTGAAGAAGTAAAACATCGGTATGTATCATAGCACCACAAACCACTCCCCTTTCCCGTGACCCAAAGCTAAAACAGCGAAAACAAACATAAGGCTGCCTCCGCAAGCTGTAAAGGCTGCACAGACTCTCCAGCATTTTCTTCCGCACATCTCAAGCTTCAGTGACCTACAGCTACAGCAGCCGAAACAAAAGCGAAGTTGCTTCCGCTTGCAACAAGCCTTAACATCTCAGTGTTTTCCTCCCGTTACTTCTAATCCCTTTTCCTTTTCAGTGGCCTACAGCTCCCATAGCAGACGCTAGTGCGAGGCCGCTTTCACTTGCTGTGCAGGCTACACAGGCTCTTCAAGATGTCTCAAACCGTACTCGCTTCCCAATGAAGGAGGCATGAGGCTGTCTGTGTTTGCCACCTAGGCCCACACATCTCAGACTTTTCCTCCTGTTACTAATAACCTCTTTCTTTTCAGTGGCATCCAGCTCCCATAGCAGACACTAGCCCTATTTAAGTATGAGGCTACCTCCCTGACAATTGCGGCCCATGCTCCTCTCCCTCACAGCTTTCTACTTCATTCAAAATAATGTTGTCTTTCTCCAGGTCAAGTTCTGGCTCTTAAGCATCAGGATGAAGCAGGTCATCAGCAAGCCTAGGCCGCGCCCCAGACTCGGCCACTCCTCACACTGCACGCTATCATGGCTTTTTCTCCTATATTTCCCATGCCTTTCCTTCTATCTCCTGCAGCAGACGCTAGAGTGAAGCTGCCTCCGCTGGCCGCTCAAGACCTCTTACTCTTACCCTCCTGCTACTCCTTTTCCCTATCAGTAACCAGGGGCTAATCCATGCGTGAGGCTGCCTCCACAAACTGTTATGGCACCGCCCTATCTTCATTCTGATCCTTCTTTTCAATCTAAACCTTGGTATTATTCACAGCAGTCCCACTACTTACTCCACTGAATGCTGTCGCTCTGGAACCACCCCCTGGGCCTAATATCATCAAGTTCCAGATTCTTGCAAAAAATTCAGAGCACTGGATCTGGAGGCGGGCCAATCGCCAACCCCAGTACCTCACTATTCGCAACTCATATTCCCATAACTCATCCCTTGAAACCGCTCCTTGACACGTCACTCGACTTTATCCTCCAAGCAATTTCTTTGGCTTGGAGATTTTCGGAAACCACAATAACGTCTAAATTCAACGGCATCAGATTTACTACAAAAGGCTACTACATTGACATTTAACCTCCTTTCTCTAATTTAACTTTATCACACCCCTTTTATTACTTTCAATTTGGGGACGCGCAAGCTAAATCTGCACTGTATCCTCAATTTGTCGTCGACTCCAACCACCCCGTTGTATGTTAAGTTTAATCATTGTCACCACCAGCCGTCAAATTCAATTTCTTATTTAGCATCGGACGGGGCTCCCCCTTCCGGTGCAGCAGGGCCACGGCTCCCTTCGGTCACGGCGTGAGCCCTCCGTCTGTCATTCGGGTTACGCTGCCTACTCGACGGCGGATGTGCTCTCCCTGCCGGTGCAGCAGAGTCGTGGCTCCCTTCGGTCGCAGTGGGAACCCCTCATCCGACGCTCGTCGCCTCGCAAGGGGGTCTCTCCCTTCCGGTGCAGCAGAGCCGCAGCTCCCTTCGGAAGAAGTGAGAGTCCCTCCATCAATCGCCTATTTTATTGCCTATCCAGCATCGGACGGGGCTCCCCCTTCCGGTGCAGCAGGGCCGCGGCTCCCTTCGGTCACGGCGTGAGCCCTCCGTCTGTCATTCGGGTTACGCTGCCTACTCGACGGCGGATGTGCTCTCCCTGCCGGTGCAGCAGAGTCGCGGCTCCCTTCGGTTGCAGTGGGAGCCCTCCATCCGACATGCCTCGCAAGGGGGACTCGCTCTTCCGGTGCAGCAGAGCCGCAGCTCCCTTCGGAAGAGGGTCCCTCCATCAATCGCCTTATCTTTATCGCCTATTCAGCATCGGACTGGGCTCCCCCTTCCGGTGCAGCAGAGCCGCGGCTCCCTTCGGTCGCAGCGTGAGCCCTCCATCCGACGCTCCCCTCAAGGGGGACTCTCCCTTCCGATGCAGCAGAGCCGCAGCTCCCTTCGAAAACAGTGAGAGTCCCTTCATCAATCGCCTATTTTATTGCCTATCCAGCGTCGGACGGGGCTCTCTCTCTTCCGGTGCAGCAGGGCCGCGGCTCCCTTCGGTCGCAGCGGGAGCCCTCCATCCGACGCTCCCCTCAAGGGGGACTCTCCCTTCCGGTGCAGCAGAGCCGCAGCTCCCTTCGGAAGCAGTGAGAGTCCCTTCATCAATCGCCGATTTTATTGCCTATCCAGCGTCGGACGGGGCTCTTCCGGTGCAGCAGAGCCGCGGCTCCCTTCGGTCGCAGTGTGAGCCCTCCGTCTGTCACACGTTACGCTGCGTACTCTACAGCGGACGGGCTCTCCCTCCCGGTGCAGCAGAGTCGCGGCCCCCTTCGGTTGCAGTAAGAGCCCTCCATCCGACGCGCCAACCCCCGCCTCGCAAGGGGGACTCTTCCTTCCGGTGCAGCAGAGCCGCAGCTCCCTTCGGAAGCAGAAGGGGTCCCTCCATCAATCGCTTTATTTTTACACATTCAGCATCGGAATGGGCTCCCCCTCCCGGTGCAGCAGGGCCGCGGCTCCCTTCGGTCGCAGTGTGGGGCCTTCCGTCTGTCACACGAGTTACGCTGCGTACTCGGCAGCGGTCGGACTCTCCCTCCCGGTGCAGCAGAGTCGCGGCTCCCTTCGGTAGCGTGGGGGCCCTCCATCCGACGCACCTCGCAAGGGGGACTCTCCCTTCCGGTGCAGCAGAGCCGCAGCTCCCTTCGGAAGCAGTGAGGGTCCCTCCACCAATCGTCTTGATTCATATAAAAAAAAAAAAAAATAAAAATAAATAAATAAATAAAAATAAAACAAAACCCGCCTCGCAAGGGGGACTCTTCCTTCCGGTGCAGCAGAGCCGCAGCTCCCTTCGGAAGCAGAAGGGGTCCCTCCATCAATCGCTTTATTTTTACACATTCAGCATCGGACTGGGCTCCCTCTTCCGGTGCAGCAGGGCCGTGGCTCCCTTCGGTCACAGTGGGAGCCCTCCATCCGAGGCACCTCGCAAGGGAGACCCTCCCTTCCGGTGCAGCAGAGCCGAAGCTCCCTTCGGAAGCAGTGAGGGTCCCTCCACCAATCGCCTCATATTTTGCCCATTTCAGGGTCGGACTAGGCCCCCTCCTTCCGGTGCAGCAGAGTCGTGGCTCCCTTCGGTCGCAGTGTGAGCCCCCTATCCGTCGCTCGAGTTACGCTGCGTACTCGACGACGGGTGGGCTTTCCCTCCCGGTGCAGCAGAGTCGCGGCTCCCTTCGGTCGCAGCTAGGGGGCCACATCCGACCATCGAATCGTTTATAAAAAAAAAAAAAAAAAAAAAAAAAAAAAAAAAAATTGGCACTCTCCTCCTTTTCCTTACATAAATTTAGTTCTACGCATATTTTGGGGGGGCTACCTAAATTTCTTGCTTCGTGGCAGCTGTCCTATGCATAAAAGCTTCTTTGGGGAGTTCTCTGGTTCCGGCCTGTATTCCGGCCCGGAACCCTTCCCCAGGACAGCACGCCAAAATATGCTTAATACTCGCTCAAGCAGATTAGATGTAAGGGCGAACTCGTGAAATGATGTTTGATTAAACAAGGTTCAGGAGGAGCACGATCAGATAATCAACCCATTCGGCACAGGTGCAACCTGTTTAACCAATCATTCAATCAGCGCATCCTCTATATATATTACCAGCCGTCTTACCTCCATCCAGCGACAGTTTCTTGGCATCCCTCCTCCACCCCTACTCCCCACTTCTAATCTGTTTCGATCCTACACTAGCAGGGGGAGTTCTCTGGTTCCGGCCTGTATTCCGGCCCGGAACCCTTCCCCAGGACAGCACGCCAAAATATGCTTAATACTCGCTCAAGCAGATTAGATGTAAGGGCGAACTCGTGAACTGAGGAATATTTTTATTGCAATGAAGCCGTTTCAGTGAGAAGATGATGTCTTGCTGTACTTGAATTTACAAGCTTACTTGAATCTACAAACTAATTTAGTTTTTCGAATAAAACAAATTACAACATTACTACATTATTTTTCATTTGCTAATGATATTTTTCTGGTGTTCAAAAAGAAATAAAAAATAAAACACTGTTTTATTTTAGTATATTATTATAATAGATGGTGTAAAAAACATACAGTCAAACCAAAAATTATTCAGACACCAGATATAATTTTTGATTTACTAGTGGGTGCAGGACACTATAGACATGGATGGGAAGTATTTCAAATACAAAATACTATTTTTCACACTTCCGTGTTTCTGGCTTCGGGATTGGCGCTTGCAGGGTAAAAGTTTTTCCGGTGACAGCAGCGGCCATACTTAACAAGCGTAAGTTTGGGAATCAAAGTCTATTTTTACAAATTAGATACTATGATACTATGATATATACCGGTGTTTTACTCTAAAAATTGCAAACATTTCTTCAAAAACTTTGTGTCAGCTTTTGGTCATCACAAATACTATGTTTATTTAATTATGAACGTTAGCACTTATAATACAGCACAGTTTTGAGTTTTGCCATTTTGTCTATTTGGTGCTGGCTGTGCATTATGACTCTTCACGTAATTTTTTTTCGCGATTATTAATATTGTTATTATTATTATTAAAGTAATATTGTATTTTCTACTTGCTCTCCTTTGCATTATTCATTTTACGGTGTAAATGTACGTTGCAAAATGTGCCCAGGGATAATAAAATAATATAATACTAAACAAGACATGACTCCAATTAATGGCTTTATTCCTTTTGGATCTGGATTACGTTGTTGTATTGAGTTTATGCATAATCCGGACATCCGTTTAATTTATTTTTGGGAAAATGTGCATTTAGATATAAATGCTGTCATAATTACCATGATGTAGTGATTCGAGGGAAATGACTGAGTAAATTGAGAAAATACGCTTAAATATACCAGAGATTGAGAACAGAAACTATAGCTGGCAATGTTGCGCATATTATATTGACGAGTCAGCGGTCCGAGTGCCCATATAAAATCACAAACAAGTAAAATGTTGTTTCTTTGTTGATTATATAACAACAACTTGGAAAGCAGACAAAAAAGAAAAGGTAAAAGGCATTATTTGAGACAAGAGCACATTAATATAATAGGCGCAGACCTGTAGCGGAACTGACTTTACCCTGCGCTGACGTAATTTCCGATTTTTGTGAAAAAGGCTAATTGTGTCGACTCAGGAGCAACTGAGGTGTTCTGTTGTTGTATGTAATAATGAAGATAGCAGTAGTCATTTACTCTATTTACTTTACATCTGAGCGACTTAAGAGGCAGATGACAACGTTACTTTCGTTTTTAAAAGGAAAGCGCCGATCCCGATCTACATATGCATCTATGTTTGTGTGAATCATCTATGTTCATATACGCATCTATGTTCGAATCAATCATGATGCAGCTTCAATTGTGATGCAGCTTCACCCACAGCAGAAGTGAGTATAAGGGTTTTTTTTAATCTTTGCAAATGGCCTATTAATAATGTGCTTGTTGGCAAGTTTCGCCGATAAACGCAGCTAAATGCGGCTAACTGCAGCTAAAGTAAACATTACAGCTTGTAATCGGGTGGGGCGAGCAGAGCTCATTTGCATTTAAAGGGCCCATGCAATAAAATGAGCTGATATTTTGCAGAGCTGATTTTGACAAGGTAAAAGGGTGTTTTTTACACTACTATTGAGAATTTTTAACCAAAGTATATTAGAGACTTTTCATTTAGACCCTAAAGACTCATATGAACTTGTGGAAAACGGGCCCTTGATGACCCTTGTAAAAAGATAATGTATTTTGCAGTTAAATACATTTGATCTTAATATTTTTGTATTTTCAAAATACATAAGGTACTTTAATTTAATATGCTCCTTTATACTTATACACATTTTAATATGTACACGTCAGAATAAGCATGTTGTCTGAAAATAGACACTTTACTTACATTTAATGTGCTTATATGGACATATAATCACTTTTGTAAATTTCTTTTGGCCATCTTAAAGTCTTTGACCCTACCATTTTCTAAACTATAGGGAATAAACTGTGACAATGTGAGAAACGTTTAAGGTATCTGAACAAATTTTGACTGTAAATTAAAATTGTCTGTCTGGATCTTGATTTTTAATGTAGTTTCCAACTCTAATTTAACTAATTTAAAATGATTCCATGCAGACAAAAATGTTCAACAACTGTGTTCCATTAGCTAATTTTAATAAACTAAGAAGCAAAAATCTAATTCTGTTCATTCTCCGACCCTGAGCAGCATCTCGAGTCCTGAAGCTCCACTGCGGTCCTGTAGTCGTCCAGCGCCTGCTCCATCCACCCCAGATGCCCCCGAACATCAGCCCTCAGTTTATAAAGAAGAGCATCTCCAGGCTGCAGCATCAGAGCTTCAAGAAACACACACACACACACACACACACACACACACACACACACACACAAAGATATGTTAGAGCAAAATGTCACTCTCACCTTCCCCAGCATTTATCAACCTGTCTTCCTGTTTGCACAGAGAGGTGTAGCATTATTTGTGTTGTCTTCAACACAACAGCTTTGTTCACAGTTAGACTCTCAGCTCTGTTCTTCTCACACAGAGACTGACGTTAATATTAGGCTAGCAGGCATCACACAGTACTTATTTGTGACTGAAACATCAGGCTGGGAGAGACAGCGAAAAGAAGGACATCTACTTTTTAGTTCAAACAAGAGGGACAATTTGCGAGCAATTTGCCATCTGCATTTGCATAAATTACCATCGCTCGCCTGGTACCTTTACAGACGTTGTTTTGCTTCAAAGAGCTTGCGCATGTAAAGGCCTTGATTCGAGTGAGATAATGTAGAAAAACCTCGCTTTTAGGGCTTATAGGATAAGTGTTCAATGTGTCTATTTACGGCTAACAAAATTAGATTGTTTGAAAGCGCACACTGGAATAGCAAGTGATTACTCCATTCACGGAGAACATACTCATTAGACACCAAGGGCCATCTGTTTCCTAATATCCCACCTGTTTCAGCCGCAGGCGGAGGGAATTAGGAATGGGCTCTAGGAAACTCTGGGTTTTCATATCAGAAATGCTTGCACATCCTTTCGTTCGACTTCATAAATATGCAGCCTGCCAAGAGGAAATCTATAATTGGTTTACACTGTAACCATAGTAACCACCTGTCTCTTGTTGTAGAGCAGTAAAGGGACATGGTTGCTGCATTTGTTTTCCTTCTGTCTTTTTTTTTTCTTGTCCCCAGGCAGTCATGTGGCTAAACTCATCATGCTCGGGTCCTCTTATGTGTGAAAGTGTGGGCTGAAAGTCTTCATCTACCTCACACACAAATACACACACACACTCAAGTAGACACTCTTTGGACTTTGAGTTTTAAGTCTGTTCTACACCACAGCTTGTTTAGGTCAAGTACTGGCTATTTAAAAAGGAAGAGATGTTTTTACATGGTGTTTAGCGGCAGTTGTAACTGAAATTATAGCACAATGACTGATGAAAAATGATGAAAATTCATATAATAATTAATTCATATTATGGCTAGTGAAAATACTGAAATAGCAGACAGTAAATATAATAAGCACTGATTTTTCAGATGTAACTTAAAAACTATATATATATATATATACACATACATACACACACACACACACTGCCGCAAATTCTGACTAACAAAAAGTTGCTTTTATTCAACCAGCAAGTTTTTTTTTTGACCGAAAAAATTACACAGGCTTCTCCCAAAAGATATTAAGATGATGTACTGTCACGTATGTGGTCATCCTGTCTTCATGAACTCTTGCACAACACATTCTGGACTGCATTCCCCACAAGCCACTGCACCAATCACTGCACACACCTGCTCCTCGTTTTCCACTGCACTGATTGCTGCACACACCTGTTTCACATTTACCCACATGCATTTAAGCCACAGACACACACACTTCCGGGCTAAGTCTTATTGTTCCATCTGGTCTTTATTTCCGAGCGTTTCTTTCCGTGTTTGTTTTCCCTGTGTTTGATTCCTGGACTCCTCCCCGTGTTTTGATTCTCGCTGCCAGCCCCGACCTTCTGCCTGTGTTTGACTACTCTTTGGATTATCCTCGTTGTTGTTGTTTGCCGGTGATTTACCCTGTCTGTTTACCACGCCTTCTAAATAAAGCCTGCATTTGGATCTGAACGTCTGTCTCCCGACTCCCAAGTGTTACATGTACAAGAGGCATCATTGTGGAAAAAATATTTCTCTGTTTTTTATTTACATTAGAAAAAAAGTGTCCAAAATGAGTCATACCCTTCTCAATAATCAATAGAAAAGCCTTTATTGGCTATTACAGCAATTAAACGCTTCCTATAATTGCTGATCAGCTTTTTGCATGTCTCCACTGGTATTTTTGCCAATTTATCTCTTTCAGTTCTTTCAGATCGGAGGGTCTCCTTGCCATTACCCTGATCTTTAGCTCCCTCCACAGATTCTCAATTGGATTTAAGTCAAGACTCTGACTGGGCCACAGCAAAACATTAATGTTTTTGTCTGTGAACAATTTTTTCACCAATTTTGCTGTGTGTTGAGAATTTTGATGTATTGCTCCTTTTTCATGGTGCCGTTTACTGTGATTAGGTTCCCTGGTCCACCGACTAAAAAAAAAACCCAAAAACATTAGGTTCCCACCACCATGTTTGACAGTGGGGATGGTGTTCTTAGGGTTGAAGGCTTCTCCTTTTTTACGCCAAATGAAGGCTACATCATTGTGGCCAAACAATTAAATTTTTGTTTCATCTGTCCATGAAACAGAAGACCAGAAGTCTTCTTCTTTGTCCAGATGAGCATTGGCAAAGGCCAAGCAGGCTTTTGTGTGCCTTATCTAGAGAAGTGGTGTCCTCCTTGGTCTGTGTCCGAGGAACCCAGCGGTGTGCAGAGTCCATTGGACTGTATGCCTTGAGATGTGGCCAACAGCAGAATCCTTGGATTTTTTTTTTTTACTTCTCTCACTATCTTCCTGGCCAGCACAAATAACTTTTGTTTTAATTAAAAGAGCTGCTTCAAACGAATCAGGGTAATTAGGATGATTTAGAACAGCTTGGACTATTTGGAATGGTATAGAACTTTGGATTTTCCCATAGACTGTGACAGTTTGCAAAGGGTATGAATAATTTTGGACATGCCACTTTTTGTTCAAATGTAAATAAAAGCTGAGAAATATCTTTTTTCACAATAATGCCTCTTGTACATCGTCTTATTATCTTTTGGGAGAAGCCTGCGACACCTCTGGTCAAAAAAAAACACTTGCTGGTTTTATAAAAGTAACTAAATCAGAATTTGCCAGGGGTATGAATATATATATATATATATATATATATATATATATATATATATATATAAATAATGCCAGCAAGATTACAGCTAATGGTTTCAACGTGCAATTTGCATCAGACAGTCAATGAGAGGACCTGGGATACGTCTGACTACGTGCTGTCTGAGACTACACTGTGAGTGTCTGGTTGGATTTGTTGAGGATATAGACAACTTTGCTATCTTTTCACCAGCTCTCCATTCAACATCTTGACAAAAGCCCTCCACAGAGATATCAGCCAGTGTTATCAGACGTAATTAAGTGCAGACGACATTGAAAGTGGGCCTGATGTACAAATCTCTGTGTAAAGCGTTGAATCATTATTGGTATAGTAATACCAGGATGTTTCAAAGTTGGAACATAATAACCTTTCTATATATACGCCAATGAAATCAAAAAACAATACACTTTGTAATCAGCTTTTGGCCCTGCTCTTTCATGACACACTGCATGATGATTAATGTGACCTTCAGTATTCATAGGAGAATTTGTAATAACTACGTACTACCAAATCAGTTGTTATAAGGTTATCAATCTCATGTTAGATTGAAATACAAATAAAAAAGAATTAAAAGCATAAGACTAAATAAATCATACAAGTTAGTTTAGTTTTTGTCTCTACAAAAACAATTATTTTGAATTGTAATAATATTTCACAATATTACAATTTTTACTGTATTTTTGTTTAAATAAAAGCAGATTTGAGCATAAAGACTACTTCAAAAACAACTAAAGATCTTTCATTATTCCAAGCTTTTTGACTGGTTGTGTATCTGCAGACTTCAGGGGACATAATGTTACACGAGTGTGGAATATCACTCCTTTAATAAAAGGTGGCAGTACTATGGCTCACCTTGCGTAAGGTCTTTCTCGGCTGACTGGAACTGTCTGAGAGAGCAGTACAGGCTGGCTCTGTTAAAGTAGGCATGTGCAGACAGCGGGTTGAGGCAGAGAGCCTCATTGAAATCCTGCAGGGATTCTGGGACCTTCCGCAGCAGAGCATGAGTGATGGCTCGGTTCAGGATGGCAGACTCATCTGAGGGGTCCAGCTCAAAAGCTCGGCTGTAGTACTCACATGCCTGTGTCACACAAAAAAGAGACTCGCTATATATCAGTGGCTCTCCTCTAGAAAGTCTCAAGAGAGTCAGTAGTGAATTGCTTCTGGTTTTACCTGCTCAAACTGTCCATTGTAAAAGAAGAGGTTGGCAGCGTTGAAGTAGGCGAGGGCATATCCCGGGTTGAGACTGATAGCGGTCTGGTAGTTCTTCATGGCACTAGCTTTATCCTCCATGAACTGTTGGATCAGACCTCGGTTTGTGAATAGCTGCTCTGCATGAGGGTTACACTGCACAGAAAGGGCAAAGACAAAAGATATTAGAGGAATAATTCACAAAAAAAAAAAAAAAAAAAATCACTTTCATTGTATGGAAAAGTGTGACCAATATTGTGAAATAATACCACAATTTAAAATAATAGTTTTCTGTTTTAATATATTTTAAATGTAATTTAGTCCTGTGATGAAAAGATGAATTTTTAACATCATTACTCCAGTCCTCAGTGTCACATGATCCTTCAGAAATAAATTGAATATGCTGATTTGTTCCTCAGAAACATTATTATTATCATTGTTGAAAACAATAGAAACTGTAATACATTTCTGTGATGAAAAGAAATTAAAAAAGATCGGCATTTATTTGAAACAGAAACATTTTGCAACCTTATAATTGATTATACCTTTTGATTCATCCTTGCTAAATACAGTTGAGGTCAAACATTTACATATGCCTTGCAGAATCTGCAAAATGTTCATTATTTTACCAAAATGAGAGGGATCATACAAAATGCATGTTATTTATTTTATTTAGTACTGACCTGAACAAGATTTTTCACATAAAAGATGTTTACATATAGTAAACTGTGTTTAATGGTAGTTGTTCATGAGTCCCTCGTTTGTCCTGAACAGTTAAACTGTCCGCTGTTCTTAAAATTGTTTTTTAAAAATTCCATCTTTTCACACTGAGGACAACTGAGGGACTCATGTGCAACTATTTCAGAAGGTTCAAATGCTCACTGATGCTTCAGAAGAAAAAAAAAACGATGCATTGAGAGCCCGGGGGTGAAAAGTTTTGAACATGTGAACATTTTTCACATTTTACCTAAATATATATTTTTTCATTCAGTACTGCCCTTCAGAAACTACTGACATGTTTCCCAGAAGACAAAATAAGTCGGTACTAAATAAGTAGGTCAGTAAATAAATAAAAAATAACATGCATTTTGTGTGATCCCTCTTATTTTGGTAAAATAATTAACATTTTGTTGATTCTACAAGGTGTATGTAAACTTCTGACCTCAACTGTACAAGTACACATCACTTTAAGAAATCTTTACTGACAACCTTTATAGCAGTATTTATATCTTGCAGGGCTGCAGACATGTTGCCCATCTGTAGGTTGGTGACAGCTCTGCCTTCATATGCTGCCCAGCATTCAGGGTTCACCTCTACAGCCACAGTGAACTGATTCCAGGCTCTCTGGAAGAATCCCAAAACCTGCCGTAGAGGACAAGATATCGACATGGATTAGTGGAAATCAATAGACTTGAGAGGCAACAGGCTGTCTGCAAGATACCGCTCCCTCTCTGGGGTAAAAGACAGAGATAATGAGGGCCAGGATGAATACCAAAAGAATCAGATACATCCTTGTTTGTTTCCCACCGTTGACCTGATTTCTGTGGTTTGTCTCTGCGCATTGGCCATTAGTACGTCTACATTTAATAATAAAGAAAGGTTTCTTTTTTAAAAGAGAATTCAGGAACAGAGACAGTGTGCACAGATAAAAGATCCTAGACCAGACAAAAGGCTTGAATAGAGGAGAATGTAGAAATAAAGATTACCAAGGTTAACAAGACTAAGATTTACCAAGTATAGATTATTTATAATATATACACTTGTGTTCAAAAGTTTAGTATCAGTATGATTTTTTTAAAGAGGTTTCTTATGCTCTTGAAGACTGTATCTGTTTTATCAAAAATACAGAAAAACTGTACTATAGTGAAATATTATTGCAATTTAAAATAGTAATTTCTATTTTAATATACTTTAAAATAGAATTTATTCCTGTGATGCAAAGCTGAATTTTCAGCATCATTACTCCAGTCTCCAGTGTCAAATGCTCCTTCAGAAATCATTCTAATATGCTGATTTATAATCAATTTTGGAAACAATTAATATTTTTTGCGACCTGTGATACTTTTTTTGCATTCTTTGATAAATAAAAGTTAAAAAAGAACACTGCTCATTCAAAATAGAAATTTTGTTCTACAATATACACTACTATTTAAAAGTTTAGGGTCAGTACATTTTTTCTTTCTTTTTTAAAGAAATTATATATAAATAAAAAGTGATAGTAAAGACTTTATTTAAGACTATTGTTAGAAAAGATTTCTATTTGGAATAATTGCTGTTCTTTTTATCTTTTTATTTATCAAAGAATCAAAGAAAAAAGTATCACATGTTGCACAAAATATTAAGCAGCACAACAGATTCAACACTGATAATAAATGAGTATATTAGAACGATTCCTGAAGGATCATGGGACACTGAAGACTGGAGTAATGGCTGTTAAAAATAAATAAAAAAATAAATTATATTTTAAAGTATATTAAAATAGGAAACCAATATTAGAAATTGAAATAATATTTCACAATATTACAGTTTTTTTCTGTATCAAATAAATACAGCCTTGATGACCATAAGAGATTCAGAACCCAACTTTTGAACGGCAAAGTAATTGCTTGTTGTCTACATTTCAAGCATTTAAAGAGACCACTCAAATGTTTGTAATCCAAAATATTATAGTAGTTCAGTAATTGAGGAATTCTAAAACAACTAATGGTGCTGTCACAAATTTATTGTCAGTTATGATTACTTTCTTGTGAGTTGAGTGTTAACAGACACACTGATTGCTTGCTGACATGATTATGTGTATTAAAACACAAAACTATGAAAAAGTGTATTAATTGTTGAGTAGAGGATATTGCTGCATTTGCTGCATTTGAGAAGAAACAAATACTGATGCCCTAAATATTGAAGCTTATTTCTGCCACAAAATAAAAACTTTGTTCTTCTCACAATTCTTAGAAACTAAGATATAATCTCACAATTGCAAGATAAACATTGCAAATTCAAAATTCAAAACAAGACTTTTCTTTTCAAAATTGCAAGAAAAAAGTCAGAATTGTGAGAAAAAAAGTCACAATTTACATAACTTTTTTAATTTTGTTGCAGAAATAAGCTTCCATACAAACACAAACGCAACAAATGCAATTTATAATACAGCAGTACTATGCAAACTTTTTATGTCACCCATAGAAAACAAAAAAACATTTCTCTACTATCTCCAGTTTAACCCTAGACAGTGAGATTAAATAGAGACTATTCAAATCTCCTGTTGCTTAGGTGTTCTACTAAGGGGAAAACAACAGTAGTCTTGTATGCGTTTCCTCTAAAGATTCGTTTTTGCCAGAAAACAAAAGTCTGCTGTCAAAATTCATTGACATTTCAAATCAAATTCTCCCAAAACCAAATTATCAAAGCTAGTATGCTATCCACACACGAGAGGTTTTTTTTTTTTTACTTTACTTTTTATTTCTCCAAAGGAGATTAAGTGAAGGATGTGAATAGATACTAAAATGAAGCATTTGGGAACTTCTCTAAGTCTGTTAAGCTGTGAAAAATCAACCTGTGAGAAATAAAAAGAAGCAAGACAATTATTTTTACACTACCTGTAAGTTGTATGCCAGGCTAATGCGGGCACTTGAGCAGAGTGGATTGAGATGCAGGGCTGAGAGAAAGTCCCTCTGGGCTTGTTTCCTGGCGTGATTGTGCCCATAATCCATGAAAACATTGCCTCTGCCCACATGGGAATCTTGCAAGAAGGGATCAAGTCTTAAAGCTTGGCTGTACGCATCTACAGCTTCCTGTAACTGGCTGAGCCTTGAAAACAGACAAAGAAAGCAGACTATTACACTCAGTGATGTGTCCTAATTCTGTTTGCACATGAATATTAGTTGTCAGCTTAATTATGAACTTTGCCTTGAATGCTCTGTAAAAATATCCTCTCTTGCTTACTTTTGAAGCATTGGATTACAAGCTGTGCAACATTCCTAGCGTGAGCAGTGAATTCCCCCAGAAGTCAGTTTAAAAAAGGAAAAACACACCCTGCAATTATTGTGGAGAGCCATTTATTTGAAAGTGCTCCTTTAAAGCAATGAAAATGTGCAAATGTCGACTTCTATGGATCTGAAAGCATTCTGTTCTTCTGTAAATGATAGTTCGGAGAGCAATGTGTCTCATCAGTGAGCTACTAAGATATTTTATATTATATAGTCCATGCAATGATATGAGATTTTCTGTCTGTCACAGGCTGTTAATCTGATTTAAATCGGTCTGAACATATTCTGGAAGCACAGCACCTTTTGAGTGTTGATCAATAATAATAACAGATATGCTGTGAATGCTCCATTTAAATGCAGATCTGCACGATAAGCGGCACAGCTCACCGAGAGCTTCAATAACTATTTACAAATGTCATACAAGGTTTTGGGACGGCATTAATAATGCAGTCTTTAGAGTGTTCTTCCACTCAAACTCTCTACTCACAGGACTATGAGAAGAAAAATACAGTATTTTTTTTTCTCTGACAAGTTCTTGAGCTTTAATAATAATAGAGCCATGGCATACATATTTTGAACTCTCATCCAAAAGTTTGGGGTCAGTAAGTTTATTTTTTTCTTCTTCAGAAATGATGGATTTAATTAATCAAAAGTGAAAGTAAAGACATTTATGATGTTACAAAAAATTTCAATTTCATATAAATTCTTTTAAATATTCTATTCAGCAAAGAATGCTAAAAAATGCATCAAGCCTTCCACAGTAAATATGGTAGAGTGTATATTAAAAGCTTGCTCATAAATTTGTCATAATTTAGGCATAATTTACTTTTGCATTTTCCTCAGGCATAATTTACATTTACATTACCCTCTTAGAATATTTTTTTTCTTTACATAAATCGGCATAATTTCATGTGTGTGATATTTTATTTTATTAATACATTTTTTCCACTTTAATATACAGTGCCTTGCAAAAATATTCATACCCCTTCTTTTTCACATTTTGTTATGTTCCTGCCTTAAAATACTTTTTTCCACACCAATCTACACTCCATACACCATAATGGCAAAGCAAGTTTTTAACATCTTTGCAAATTTATTAAAAATATGTATTTATACCCTTATCTATGACAGTTGAAATTTAGCTCAGGAATGTTTGTCTTGCTTGTAGATATTACTACACTTTGAGTGAAGTTAACCTGTGGCAAATTCAATTAAATTGGTATGATTTACAGTAGAAAAGACACACACATCATAAAAGGTCTAACAGCTCAAAATGCATTTCAGAGCAAAAACCAAGCCCTGAGGTAAAAATAACTGCTTGTATAGCTCAGAGACAGACATCTGGGGAAGAGTTGAAAAAAATTATTCTGCATTGAGGGTTCACAGAAGAATGTAATCTCTGTTACCCTTAATGGAAGAAGTTTAAAACAACCACAACTCTTCCTAGAGCTGGCCTCCTGGCCAAAATGAACAATTAATGGAGAAGGACATTGGCTAGAGTGGTGACTAAGAACCTGATGGTCACTCTAGTTGAGCTCCATCATCATATATGCAGATGGGAGAAACTTACAGAAGGTCAAACATCACTGCAACATTCCATCGATCTGGGCTTTATGGCGGTGTGGCAAGACTCAATCCTCTCCCCAGTGAAGACACATGAAAATAGCACCTAAAGGACTATAAGACTCAACTGATTAAACTCAATTCCAAGCATCATGTTTGAAGGAAATCAGGGACTGCTCATCACTTGCAAAGTACCATCTCAACAGTAAAGAGTGCTGGTTGCAGCCTCATGCTGTTGGGCTGTTTCTCAGTACCAGGGACAGAAGGACTTGCCAGAGAAGAAGAAAAGCTCAATGCACCAAATTGAGTAAAAATGAAAACCCAGTCCACAGCATTGAGAACCGCATTCAGGGCCGAAGGTTCACCTTCCAACAGTGCAATGACCTTAAGCACACAGCAAGAGTGGTTTATAGACAACTCTGTGAATGTCCTTGAGAGGCCCAGCCACTGGCTTTAAACCAATCAAACATTTCTGGAGGAACCTGAAAATGTCTGCCAGACTGCATCCAAGCTGACAGAGCTTGAGAAGAAAAGAGGTAAGGAGAAGAATGGCAGATAATTGCCAAATTGCCAAAAAACTTGAGGCTGTAAAGGTGCTTTAACTAAGTACTGAGTTAAGGGTGTGAATACTTATGCAATGTACTTATTTCTGTTTTTTTTATTTATTTTTTATAAATATATGAAGTTGTGACAGTTCTGTTGTTGCTTTGTTATTAAGGTGCATGGAGTGTAGACTGATGTGAGAAAATGAAAATGAGATTTTCTATAATACATCCTACAGATTTATACTACATGAATCACCTCTTTACTGTGGTGCATTCAGTATTTCATTATAAAGAGCAGAATAAAAAAACTCAACTAAATTCACTGAATTCCCAGTTCTCAAAGAAAATTCTTAGGCAATAAAACTGCATGACCTGCCATGATGGTCTCTCAAAGGGGCTAA
Source organism: Garra rufa (assembly GCF_049309525.1). Lineage (NCBI taxonomy): Eukaryota > Metazoa > Chordata > Actinopteri > Cypriniformes > Cyprinidae > Garra > Garra rufa. The sequence continues at coordinate 8,036,354 of NC_133381.1, forward strand.
AGCCTAGAGCTTTAATTTTTAACACAAAAGCAGTTTAACATGCTGTGGAGCAGTTATTATAACCTCACTGCCACTACTGAGTGAAAATGGTTCTCAGCTTAAGCATGGCAATTTAGCACTGTGAAATGGTCAATCATATTCAATAACAACTCAAAATAAATGCACACCTGTGGTGAATAACTCCCAGTGCATGATGAATTATTACATCCGCTGGTTGTTTCTGTGCTGCAGCCTTGAAATCCTACAACAAAACACAATAATTTTCACTAACATTATTTTTACCACTACTGCTTATATAATAATGCTACTAAAGTCAAAAACAAAAACGACTCCATTTACTTTAAAAATCGATTCCAAAACAGTCTCTAAAAGCCAACTGGCTTTATTCTTATATTTAATGTCTACTCTGACAATCCAATCAATTCTCAAGAGATGAACTGTTTTGCCCAGTTTTGTTTTTATCTCCAAAATGTCAACTTATGGACATAAAACTCAGTTGTAAATGGGATTTCATGTCGGCTTTGAAAACAAGAATAGAGGAATATGGAAAACCTCACTCCAGCATGATCAATATGCTTTCAAAATCCTTAAGACAAAGGGACGACAGGTCCAATGCAATCAATCCTTCTTATTTTATTCCTTATAACCGTGCATGGCTTACCTGAAGGGCACTGCCATAGTCATTCAACTCCACATAGAGAAGGCCACGGTTTATCAACACTTTCATCTCAAGCTCCATCTTACAGCCCAAGAGCAGCGTAATGCTGTAGTCTCTGAGAGCCTTGAAGATTAAAATGCAAATGCAGTGCAATTGTTATGAAAAAAAGCATCCTGCATTTGTATACATTTCAGTATATAAGATCCCGCATACAATGCTGGGAAATGAAAGGAAACGTCACCAGCTCATAATCCTGCAGCTTGTGAAAGCACACGCCGCGGTTGTAGTAAGCAAAAGAACAGGCATTGTCCATTTGGATTGCCATCGTCAGATCCTCCACTGCACTCTTGTATGCCTAAAACGATAATAAGTGCACAATATTTCTCTTGAACATTATAGAGATAATCAGTCTCAAGTGACAGGTAATTATGCTCAAAAGTGTGCTATTTTTACTAACTTTCAAATAGAATTTGAGAGCTCCTTTATACAAGTATGCTCTGATACTCTTGGGCTGGATCCTGACAGCTTCATTACAGTCGAGTACAGCCTTTGCATATCGTCCTTGAGCCCCATAAAGGGCAGCTCGGCTGAGATGCACCTGAAAAAAATGAAAAACATGTTTTAAATCTGAACCTAATGCACAGAAAAATATCAGTTCAGACAGACCATGCACTGAGCTGGAATCAAGGTATACCTGATAGAGGCCGGGGTTGATTTGGAGTGCTCTGTTAAAGTCCTGCACGCCTGTGGAGTCTTGTAGATGCACACGGCACAGGCCTCTCTGATGGTGAGCCTCAGCGTGGTCTGGATTCATGCTCACAGCGCTGTTAAAAGCATCCAAAGCCTGGAGGAGGAGAGAGTCTTCACTCTCCTGGAAAGAAAAAGGTGATGAGAGAATAGTGACAGATACAGGTTGTGTTTTTTTCCAAATGTGATAAAATGCTACATCCCTGTTAACATTTTTTGGACCACTCAGAAACGTGTTTCAAGAAAGTTAGAAAGTTACATTTTTAATTGATTCAATATTCCATTTATTACCTGTAACAAAAGCATTTGTTTCATGTAGCATATGCCGATAAAATAGAAGACCTCCGCAGCCTCTTGCGAAGTAATGAGTTTGGTTTTATTGGTACCCAGAAGTGACAGAGCCTTTGTGAAACTCTCCACTGCTTCCTGTGTACGACACAATATAAATCCTTAAAACTTGCAGCATTAATAGGTTAAAGTATTGCTTACTGACTGACAAAAAATATGCTTTAGAAGAGGTAATGAAAGTTACAGTATGCTACAACTTCCATTAATTCTTATAAAACACTTTTATTCAGCAAGGATGCATTAAACTGATCAAAGGTGACAGTAAATATATGTATAATGTTACAAAAGATTTCTATTTAAACTTCTTATTCATTGAAGAATCATGAAAAAATGCAGCAAAAGTGCATACATTTTGGTAGAATTTATGCTGTTTTACAAAAATGTTTATAAAATACATATTTAATGAAAAAAAATCCAAAATATTAAGCTGCTCAACTGTTTCAACAATAATAACAATAACAAATAATAATAACTGATAATAACAAATGTTTCTTGAGCAGCAAATCAGCATAATAGAATGATTTCTGAAGGATCATGTGACACTGAAGGCTGGAGTAATAAAAGCTGAAATTTCAGCTTTGCATCACAGGAATAAATTACATTTTAAAATATATTAGAGCTATTTTATGTTAAATTGTAAAAATATTTCACAATATTACTGCTTTTACAGTATTTATGATAAAAAAATATTTTATTAAAAATCAAATGTTTGAACAGTGTACATACACTACCAAAATACAGCAATAAAGTATAATTTAGAATCATTTTTACTATTTAAAGTAACTGTTTTCTATTTTAATATTTTTTCTTCCTGTGATTTCAAGGGTGATTTTTTTTTCTCATTACTCCAGTCACATGATTCTTCAGAAATCATTCTAATATTCTGATTTTCTGCTCAAAAACATTTATTATTATTATTGTTGAAAACAGCTAGATTTGTTCAGGTTTCTTTGATAAAATAGAAAGTTCAGAATTACAGCATTTATCTGAAATACAAATCTAAAATTTCTATAATTGTTTTATAAAACAACACATTTAACAACAAAAACAACAAATATAAACTGACTCCAGGCTTTGAATGGTATTGTTACAAAAGCTTTTTATTTCAGATGCTGATCTTTGGATCTTTCTATTCATCAAAGAATCCTGAAAAAAATCTACTCAACTGTTTTAAATATTGACAATAATAAAATGTTTTCTGAACAGCAAATCAGCATATTAGAATGATTTCTGAAGGATCATGTGACACTGACGACTAGAGTAATGATGCTGAAAATTAAGCTTTGATCACACGAATAAATTACATTTTAAGATATATTCAAATTGAAAGCAGTTATATTAAATAGTAAAAATATTTTATGTATTTTGGATCAAATAAATGCAGGCTTGGTGAGCAAGAAAGTATTTAAAACTGTAGAAATAACTGTAATGCACAGCCTAGTTTATCACTTTGGTGTATTTAGTGTCTTTGGAGAACTTTGGTGTTTTGCCAGCTTAGTTCTGCCAGACAGAGCTTGACTTAGATACACCCCGCACGAGTCTCGGACTCACTGTGAACCTGTGCTCCCTCATCAGCGTTCTCCCGAGAAGAATGAGGTGTGGAGGAGAAGGGCATGTATTGACCGCTTCTTCAAGACAGATGATGGCATTGGCATCATTCCCCAGGAACGATTGGACAACAGCTTGCTGGACCGGTGATAAACCCAGAGCTGTGACGGAAAGGAGGAGAGGTTTACAGCAGGGTCTAGTTGTTGTTATGGCAACATAAACCACATTTCCCTGCAAGGTTTACTTCACCTTCAGCTGGGCCAGGTGGCCTAACAAGATTTAATGATGCTCATTAAAAGATGGGCAGAGATAAGGGCTGAGATATTTCAGGAACTGAAAATATGCTTGCAATTTGCTGGAGAGTGAAATTAACTTTATGTGATCATTACCTGTTTTCATTTCCACTGCGTACCGTATACAGAGGGTAGCCAGGTCAAACTGTTTCATTTCGTACAAGTACTTCCCTCTAAAAACAGGACACAATAATTGAAAGGACTTTCCTCTATAGCAGATATTCACCAATTAAAGTCAATACATTATTTTTATAGCCTGTTGTCATGGAACTGAGTCAGGGTTGGATTTTTATATATGGACACAGATGAGTGACAGAAGTAAATTCCGTTCAGTAGGCTGTACTGGTTTAAGGTTTTAGGTGATGTCTTATTATTTTTAATGGAATTTTAGGAACACGTATTCTTATTAGCTGTAAGATCTATTGAACGAAACTCTACTTCTATCCTTCACAAAGTCCATTGAGGAAACATTTTAGGTTCTTAATCTCCTAAGAACTATACAGCAACTCAAGAACTAAAAAATAATAAAAGAATCAAGGACATGCAAAGATGTATCTTCAAATAACCTCATGATGTGCAGATCATAAGCGTCTGGCTTTATATGTATGGCTTGAGTCAAATCCTTCACCGCTCTGCTCAGATTATTCACCTGTGAAAAATACAAGATTAATGGTTTAGTTCGTTTTATACAAAATCTATGCTAAAATAAATATTTAAAGTGACCAAAAATCTCTAATTAACATGGACTAGCCATACCATTATCTATAATATTACTATGAAAATTAAAAATGAAATAATCAGAAGTTATAATAAGTTATAAATGGTGAGTCCATGTGGTTAAATGACCAAAGAAAATAAGACCAAAAGAAAAGCATAGTCAAATAAAATCACCAAGTTTTAAATTTAAAAATAAATGTAAATGTAGCAAAACATATTTGTAACAATAAATATTAAATGTGTCTAAAAATAAATTTGTTAAATTTATACACTGCTCTCCAAAAGTTTGGAAGCGCCATAGAAAAGTGAGGTTTTGGATAATATTGGCATGGATCCTTTTTAATTTGTGATAATTTTGAACTGATAAAGAGACAACGCAAACTACGAAAACATATTTTATTACATACACAGTTTATAACTTAAAATTTTGATTCATCAAAATATCCACCATTAGCCGCTATTACAGCTCTGAATAACCTGGGCATCCAAGCTGTCAGCTTATTCAAACATTGATTATTACTCCAAGCCTCCTGAAGGATTTCCCAAAGACCTGGGCCAAATTTAAACCAGTAACCAGGCATCACAGTTGGCGAAGGGGAATGTCTAACTTTGGCATTATTATGCAATCAAAATCAATCTTCAATGATGATGTCAACTTACTTTATTGTATTTGCACCAAAAAATGATAAGGATTTATGCTGATCATCCAAAACCACACTTTGCCAGGGGTGTTTCCAAATTTTTGGAGGGCAGTGTATTTCTTAAAAATTGTCTTTACACAGTGTTGCCAAGTCTGCAGTTTTTCCGCTGAATTGGGCTACTTTATCACTGTTGCCACGGGTTGTTTTTCCATGTGCATGATATTTATACCCTGGAATCTGAATTTTACCAGGTGAACCCTGCCAAAAAACACACATTTTTTCCTGCGGAAAGCAATTTTTAACTTTGAGCTAGTTTTAAGTAGCAATTAGTGGGTTTTGTTGTGAAAACCTGGCAACCCTGTCTTCCGGTTAATTCGCTGCCATAGTATAATTATTAATAAAACTAACAACACGCAGTAAACAGTAATACTGTTAGCAGTACAAACACGTGTGTGGTTATAATTTTGATAATACATTAAAAATAATGTGGTAAGACACACCAATGTGCAATATCAAGCAGCTAAACAAGCTGTTTTGTACAGCTAAAAATAGCTGGACGCGGATGAGATCGGAAGCCAGACCCATTTACAAATGGCCATGTCCGCTCTTACGTGAGGTGGATACACCTCATCCAATAGAAACAGTGATACTTTTTATTTGAAATACATTGATAACTTCATTGACAAATCATCCATATAAAATCAACTTACATTGTAGTAGGCTCTGGCCCGGCATACGTAGGCTTTTACAAAGTTGGGGTCCTCTTTTAGTGCATTGCTGAACCTTTTGATGGCCTCATAATGTCGGTCCATATTCAGCATACAGATCAGTCCCAAACTGACGTGAGCAGTAGCTGTAAATCTGCTGTGACTTTAGAGAGGTGCACACAGAGAGAAAAGATGATGACTCAGATACGATTCCATTGATTTTAAATAAGCTGCTCCGAGACTTTGTGTCACTTTTCTTCCAAGAAGAGATCTTTTGAAAAATAACTTTCAAAGAGTTTCATGCTTCAATAAATTTATCCTCAACTACGGCCTGCTGCACTGGTGCAACAAAAGAAAATGAAGGTCTTTTTGTCACAGAGTGGAGAAGGCTGGGACATCACCTGTCAAGTTTGATCACAGCTTCAAAGTCATCCATAGCTTGCCGCCAGCGGCGGAGTGACATGTAGACCAGACCGCGATGCAGGAACGCGCTCAGGTTTTCTGCACTGTCATTGATGATCACTATAACACATATAAAGATAAAGCTTGGCTAATTAGAGGATCTGGCTTTGAAAGCATGTGGTTTTATTTCTCAGCACAAAGTTCTGGCATATAGTCTCTGAGAATCTCTAATGTACCACTTTCATTATCTGTGTCTGGCAATAAATTGCAGTGTAGTTACTGTAATAATGCTGACACGAGCACTGTATGGCTCTATAAAAAAAGATAAAAGTGATTTTTGCATTACTGCTTTACATGTTTAATTAATCACTGCAATACAGAACAAAATAGTTGGCCATCGAGAATTAATACAAGAATGATCAATATTAAATCTAATTTATATTTACAAATTATAAAAAAAATTGCTGATTTGCAAGAAAAGTCTAATTTGACATATTTTGAATTTGAAAAAATAACAAAAACTTTCCATCACATACAGTTCTTGTCACAAAATAAGATTTATCAGCTTTAATGTATATCAAAAGTTTAGGTTTTAATAACAAAACGAAATATTCAAAATCTATTATTTACCTTACAATCAGAAAAATCAGGATTAGGTATAAAATTATGTCTTCATAATCATGCATGCATGTGAAAAACGGCAGAGGATTAAACAAATAGCTGTAACCTGGCTCAAGGAAGTTAGGAATCATGTATTTGTGCCAAATATGGAAAAACAAGACGCCTTCACTTTACAAATGGTTTTCAAACGGCAAAATGTTATGAAATGCATTATATTTTTTGAGGAAGTGTGCGTGCTAAAGCAAAACAGGCAGCATTTTTTTTAAATCAGCACCTCAAAAAAGTTTAAGAAACGAATATTGGGTTTCATCCAGCAAATATGTGACCAGGGACCACAAAACCAGTCATAAGGGTCCATTTTTTAAAACTGATATTATACATCAGCTAAAAGATGGATAAATATGCTTTGCATTGATGTATAGTTTGTTAGGTAAGGAAAATCTGGAATCTGAGGGTGCTAAAAAAAAAAATATTGAGAAAATAGCCTTTAAAGTTGTTCAAATTAAGTCCTTAGTGATGCATATTACTAATCAAAAATTTAGTTTTTATATATTTGTGATAGGAAATTTACAAAATATCTTAATAGATCATGATCTTTAATTACTATCCTAATGGTTTTTGGCATGGAAGAAAAATTGATAATTTAGACCCATAAAATGTTTTTTGGCTATTGCTACAAATATACTGTAGGATTTTGGGTTATGCAAAAGCGCAAATAACGATCGAATCACCGCATTCCAGGAGAATCAAAATGATTTTCCCTCCCAACCAGTTGTCGATCATGAAAATCAGTCAAGGCCCCCACACGATGTCAGCTAGTCTACTAGTCTTCCCTAGTTTTGACCCGGCCTGCCCGGTTAACATCAATCCACGTCAGCAGCACAGGAGGACAGTAATTCACAGGACACTAAAACAGTGATAACGCGACTTACGCGACCAGAGAGCAGAAACCGCTCTTTGTCTGAGAGCACCCAAGAAACAGGGGCCGGATTCACGAATATCTTCTTAAGAAATAAATTAAGAAATTTAAATTCGTAAGAATGTTCTTAAGTGCAATTCTTGAAAAAATCTTAAAATATTCTCAAATATGTTCTTAAGAACATCTTAATTTCTTTCTTCAGAAAAAAAAAATGATACATATGATACATATGCACATGCGCTAAATACGGCCAAAGATTATGTCGTATTTTTATTTATTTTTTTTATTAAATCTCCCTATCTGACTCGATTTTGTCGAGTTGCTACTAAGTTTTGATGACGGCAAAAAGTAGGGTCATACACAGGCTAATCATGACAGATCATTGTTTACATTATCAGTCATTGCTCTCACTTCAGCGAACTCTTGCTCATCTCTAATAATAGTCCTAATATGTATTATATGTAGCTAGTAGTGTTGCAATGCTTAAATATAACAGTTAATTTTTAAATAACCCAATCAATTAATTAAATAATTATTACTATTTGGGATTTAAGACAAGTCTCGGGCTATCCTAACTTTAAGAAGTTATTTACGATGGTTTTTAAGAAGAGTCTTTTCAAGAATTTGAATTTTCTTAATTTTTGTCTTAAAGTAAAAAGATAAGAATATTCTTAAGATGATTTTTTTGGGAATACAAAATATTCTTAACTTTTTTCTTATTTTAAAAAATAAGAAGAAAATGGCAGTTAAGAAGAAATTTCTTCTTAAGAATGTTTCGTGAATCCGGCCCCAGATGTCCAGTTTTCTCCTGACATACATTTCAATCATATAAACAGAAAAGGACAGATTTACACGAGCCTGAAGGGCACAGGATCCGTCCAGCGTGACTTTTGTGACCCCCCTCCCTCCGGACATTCACTCAGAGGTGGAGCTGGACATCAAGAGAGGTGGAGCTGGAGGCCATTTGGCTCTGCAGTGAACAGTACTTGAAATCCAATGACTCTAATAGTTCGTTGCTTTTTGCTATTGGCTGGTGCCATTGCTTTTGGCCATTGCCTTTCGTCGTCGCTTTTGGTCTTTCGCCTGCCATGGTTTGAGTGCTTTTCACCTGCGCTCGCCTACTCGACCAAGCACGCGATTGTGCCATCAAAACTCTACAGAACAAACTGAAACTTTGTGACTGCCAAACTCTTCAAAGTCTTGCAACTCCGACGCAGAAGAGCTCCGAGCGCGTCAAACAGCGTAACCAGGCAACTGAAGACCGGCTCCAGCAACCTAATCCTCAGCTCCGAAAGATCCCCAAAGACGTCATCCAAAGACCGACCAGCAACCAACCAAAATCTTTGCTAAGACGAGCCCACAGAAGGGAATTCCCATTCCCGGCACAAACGCAAGTAAACAAGGTCTCCCTTTTCTGGCTGAACCTGGTGCTAGATTGTTAAGTTAAATCTCTGCTTTTGTGGTTTTCTAAGGTTGTGATCTAAGAACTAGTTAAGAAATACTAGAACTTTGGGATTCTCTTCAATTCAGTAATTGCTCATCCCCAGAAAAGTATGAGTGTAAGTGCGAATGTGTGTGTGTGAGTTTGTGTCTTAGTAGATTAGTTTTGTGTCTTAGAGTAGTTCAATAAATCATTGTTTCATTAAAAGAAGTGTCTTGACTTTATGTTCACAAAAGTTCTATCTGTATTTAGATCCAAGCTGCCTCAGCTTTAAAATTTCCTAACGTAATATTTTGGTTTATTTGTGATCTTGGCCAGGAGCATAAATTAAACCTCAGAGTTGATACAGTATACTGAATTAACCACTTCGCTGGACGAATGGTTAAGAAGCTTAATCTATTAATTCTGAATCAATTTAATCAAGTTTCGAATCTTTCGATTCGATTCATTATTTGAATCATTATAAATTTGAGCTAAATCACTACAATACCCAAGCTACTTATGACTGGTTTTGTGGTACAGGGTCACATATGATGAACAGTGTTGTCATTTATTCACATGAAATAAAATTCAAAGTGCTTCTAACTTGCATCAGCCCTGACGATGGGTGACTGGTTTGTGCCAGTATTTATCTTGCTTCATATACTGCAAAAGATTGTATAAATAAATCAGCTTAAACTGCATTTTCTGCTGAGTATTTTCTGCATGGTACATGTCACAAAAATAGGCTCAGTGCCGAAGCTCTACTCACGCCTACACTCTTGTTACACAGCACCACAGTGCTTAGGTGGGCAGTGTGAAACACTTTACTGATGAAGCTGTTCAGTTTGCAGTAGACAACACTGACAAAATATCCCTGCAATCTTCAGAGATCAAAGCAGCTGCCAAAACCATAGAAGATAAGACTTGATGGCTCTTATTTGTTCTGCTGGCTGAGTCGTGATATTAACATCCTCATATGACCTGATTCAACAGATGCAGCTGTCTGCAACGAGATGTTATGAGAATGGTCCCATTGATGCTGCATAATTGTGTGCAGAATGGCTTTCTTTAAAGATTTAGATCAAAGACATGGAGAGATATTACAGAAAATAAGAATTCCCTCCCCAGACCATTTATGAAATCTAGGCTAAAAATGGGTCATTCAGAAATCTGCATGTTTATGCCATCACAACTGAGTACATTGACAGCTGACAGCAGATTTTTTCTTTCCTGTGGGCGTCCTGAAGAAATCATATGAAAAACAGTCAGGCGTAACTTTTGAATTGATTGTTGAACAACCGTGACTGAACCATCTGTTTAATCATCCTGCGTTTTCGACAGTCAGACCTTAACATTTTACTTAAACATACCCATGGGAATTTGTCTTCCTCAAGCCCCTTAAAATGTCTTTATATGGAGAAACTGTGAAACAGTGAAAATTTGCACATTTTCAAGCATGTGCATGTTACCAGATGTGCTGAGGTCCCTTAAGGCCATTTGAGGCATTATCTCCCTCAGCAGACACCCTCTGTGATAAAATGCCAACCAGCTACTGGGATCCAAGTGCACAGCCAGAGACAAGTCCTTGATAGACTTCTCAAACTGACCCAGCTTGGAATAGATCCTTCCTCTGTATGTTCTGCAGTGATCAGAAAAAAACATAATTGGATTTACACATCAGCGAAGATTATATTTAGTGGAAATCAAAAACTGAGCATGCTGAATGAGCTATATAAACCTCATAATATTTCTGACCTGGCTGTAGCATTTCCAGGTTCTTGCTTCAGCAGTAAGGAGAAGTCTTCAAGGGCCTGCATCCATTTGGAGGTGTTGAAGTGCTGTATTCCATGGATCATCATTGCATCGGTTCTTGTAGAGTCAACGGTGAAAGTCTGATGATCAAAATGTATTTATTTGAAACTCTTCTATGTTCCATGCAAATTGTAATGACTAAGGCAATGACTAAGCAACAATTTTCTATAATCAGCACTCAACAGATTTATATTTACAGTGCAAGATGTGCCTGCCAACTGCTCAGATAAGCTTTGAAAAACTGACTAATTCTGTGCATTAAAAATAATACAAGCTATTTATAGTGGTTAAAGAGTGCAAAAATAACACCTGGTAAAAAAAAAAAAACACTAATTCAAAAAGCCTTCTAACATTGCTTGCAACACATACACATACAAATGTACAGATTCCATTCAAACATTTTTTGTGTCAAAAATAGGTCAATTCAGTTTTTTTACAAATCCATTTGCCATCTTCTCTCTGACCCTTAGAGTTAAATGGGGCATTAAGCAGCTCATTTTTGCAGCGGTGATTTGACAAAACATCCCCCTTCACGTGTGAAATGAGAAGCTGCACTTTACTGTTCTCTCTCCGGATGATTTTGACTCTCCCAACAGCCTTGTTGCAAAGCCTGTATCACATTCTGACAGGTTCACAAAACAATTCATGCTGAAATGTGTTGCACAAACTGCCAATATCAGACTGCGTAAAGGATATGCAGGTGCTACACACAGCCAGGAACAAACTCGTGTCTGCATTTCCTCTGGTGTTAGAGAATAATAATTATAATACATTTTAACTGTACAGCACCTTTCATATATTAAATGCAGCTCATAGTGCTTGACAGATTAGAATATAAAAAGAATAAGAAATAAATATAAAACAATAAATATAACATGTATAAAATAAAAGAGATATAAACAGCAACAAGCAACTAAAATCAAAAAATTGTGGAAGGAGGAAAATGTATCTGTCCTACTTACATCACCTCATAGGGATTTTAAGATAAAAGAGTTTATTGCACAATGAAAAAACACTTTCATAACTTATAACTCAAGAGTTGTTTTTGCTGCTTAATTTTAATATGTGGTCTTGGGACTGGGAGGAGTTTTGACTTCTGAAAGTTAGAGTACTGTGTATTTTCATAGTACTCTGTTATCACAAAAGATCAAGGAAAATTTAATTCCGGATGATAGGAGAAAATAATTCTTAAATATATTTTTTGTAGAATTTACACTGCAAAAATGCTTTTCTTACTTAGATTTTAGATTAGTCTTGTTTCCAGCCAAAATATCTAAAAATTCTTAAATCAAGAAGGATTTTCTAGACAAGTAAAAATTATTTTCTTGTTTTCAGAAAAAAACAAGTCAAAATTAAGTTTTTGCATTAAGTTTTTACTTAGAACAAGCAAAATAATCTGCCAGTGAGTTAATTCTGACTTGTTTTTTTTTTTCTGAAAACAAGAAAATAATTTTTACTCGTCTAGAAAATCCTTCTTGATTTAAGAATTTTTAGATATTTTGGCTGGAAACAAGACAAAAAAATCTAAGTAAGAAAAGCATTTGCAGTGTAATGATTAAATTTCAACCTACATGACAAATAAATTCAGTATTTTGCATAGTTAATTGTGATTAGTCTATTAGTCTAAACATTGGTACTTCCTTCTGGAAATGCAAATCTATTTCTATTGTTTTAATGAGCTCACTTTGGCATAGTCCTCCATGGCCAGCAGTATCTCGCCCATCTTTTCATACATCTTTGCCCTCTTAAAGTAGATCTCTGCATCATCTGGCTTGACTTTGATGGCTTGGGTGTAGCTGAATAGAGCCAGTGTGGTTTCCCCTCTTTGTTTGTAGATTTCTGCTCTAGACATGAAGGCGTCTGGAACACAATTGGCATCAGTCATGAGCATCTATACTTTCTTCTGAGGGAAGTTTTGGGCACCAAAAATATAATTATTTATCTTTATATGAGCATTTTAGATTCTCTCTGACCTTTACAGGCTGTTTTTAGCCAGGCTGATGAATACTGAGTATGCATCTACTGTATAGACCAATTATAGGTTTGTAAACATTCAGGAGTCATGTGCATCATGGTTGCAGAAAACCCAGGAGAGATAGCCTTTATGGCTAGAGAATTACACGGATACAGATTTTAAAAAGATTATAGATTATATTGATTAGATGTCATTTTTAAAATGTTCTCCACTTATTACAAGAGCTTGTCACCCAGCGATAAGCACCGTTATTCAACGAAATTGATATTAGATATTAGATTGAAATTAGATAGTGGGATAGTCTTACAGATCCGAAACAGGGATGAATAATAAAAATAAAAAAATAAATAAAATAAATAAATGTTATGTAAAAATGTTAACAGTAATAGGTTTAAATAATATTTCATGCTGTAACTGTAGGGCTTATACAACCCGTCCCCTATGAACAGCATATGTGAACATTATGTAGACCTATTGTTTAAATCAAATTTATGCTTTAAAAGTAGAGTAATCATAGCAGTTTTAATTCATAGTATGTCCGTTTATGTCTGCGTTTAGCTTCAAATGGAGTCTTTGATAACAGTATTCTATAAAAAATATTTGCTTTCTGATTTTGACATTAAAAGGCACAAATAGTCTTATTTCATTTCATTTTCATTTTACCCATTTACCTCCACTTGTTACCAGTGTTTCTCTGCAACCACTTTGCATGCACATGATGCTACTTCTTACTCTAAAGTGGCTGGTCATATGTTAATGTACTTACAGTTATTACATAGACAAAACCAAAGTAAATCCTGCGTTATGTGTTTTAGGACCTCAATGTATCGTCACAAGCCACAGGGTTTAATTTGATTTTGTCTGTGTATGTTTTTTTAATCTTAAAGATTTGGTAACCATGGACTGCCATTATATGACTGACAGACTGCAAAAGGTTGAGTTAAAAATCTTTGTTTGTGTTCTACTGAAGAAACAAAGTCACCTACATCTTGGATGCCCTGGGGGTAAGCAGATAAACATAAAATTGTCATTTTTGGGTGAACTATCCCCTTCATTTTTTATTCTATTCTTTTTTTTATAGTTTTGTTCTGAAAGACCAGTTTTTGGAACTTAACTTTGATTTCTGTGAACAGAGGAGGAAGCTTAGCATTGCGTTGGAGTATGTCTATGTTAGCACATCAAATATTTTGATTTCAAAACATGACAGGGTTGTTTTGATATGTGCCCTTTAACCGTACAGGTTCTGTTTTGTCCAATACAGAGGTCAGACAGCACACACTAGTATTGCATCAGTATCTTGTCTCCCTGCTGTCTGGTAATGTAAGTGGACTCATGCACACACCTGCATGCTTCTTGTTGTTCTTAACGATGACGTTTAGATCGTCCAGAGCTCTATCGGGGTCGTTTCTCAGCAGGTAGATGCAGTGTCTATGCCAGTAGGCATCCAGTAAATGGGGCTCCAGGGAGATGGCCTTTAAAAATAGAAAAACAACAGATCGATCATTAGTACTAAATAAACTAAGCAGAAAATCAGGTCGCATCTGTAGAACGTTCTGTTCTGGTTTGTTTGGATAATGATTTTTGAACCCTTTTGTAATGAACACAGAAAAAAAAAAAAAAAACTTGTGAGCAACAGTATTAGTTATGCTTACCTTAGCATGCATCACTAATGACAGACAAGAAAATAAGACTTACAGCATTGAGATCTTCAAGAGCTTGGTTGAGATAACCAAGTTTGATGTAAAGTGCTCCACGACGACACCGGTCGAAGGCACTGTCGTTTCTACATTCAGTCAAAGTTTGGGACAGCTTGGCCACTTCATGCTCCAAATCAGCGGTATTGAAATCTTCATCCAAAACCACTTTGTCCAAATCCTGGATCTCATCCTGTGGAAGCTGGTTCTCCTCCAGACCACCAGGGAGAGAGTCTGCGCTCTGAACAATTTCCAGAGGGGGAAAGACCTCGTCAAACCAGGCATCCCATATGTCTCTGACCCACTCTCTGGGTGGGGTCGTGTCAGGTATCCCACCACGATCTGTGGCAAAGGTCTCAAAATCTAGTAGCATTGGCAGACTCTGGCAAAGGAGGGATGAAAATTGCACTTTCGAAGTTTTGGACTCCCTTGGTAAGTGACACAGAGACTCGCTCCTTTTAGAGAATAAAAGGAAAGATAAATGCATTATTAATACAAACATCATAACAGACTTAAAAAGTTCAAGAAAGATGTTCAAAACTGTTCCTTTTAAAATACTAATGGGACATAAATATTCCTTTTAGAATATTTATGAGATACAATCTAACACAAGATGTTTTATATCATAAATTGCTGTAAAAATTATTTTTTTAATCATTGGTTTACATGCAATTTCATGCAATTAAAATTAACATGCAATTAACCTTGTTAGTGTCCGTGACGGCTCTCTCAGTTTTTTCCAAACATAGGCCATCTTGACAGAGCTGAGCTTTCTTCCTTTTTTCTTGGCCCTGCTTTTGAAACGGGACACACTTGCCCTCTCTTTGCCTTTCTTCTTCCTGTGGCAGGGTTGCTCTGAAGAGTTGGGCTCTGTGTGAACCTCCTGAGGCTTTGTCTGTTTGGCATTGGATGGAGATTCTCTGGCCAGAGCTGCACAGATTGAGTTCTGCTTCCTCTGCCACCGCACATGCTCCAGCTCCTGGGAAAGGCTGGTGAAGTCAGACTGCAGCTGAAGATGGGGCTCAAGATCTGGGGTTAAGTGCGGGGCAGAGTGAGGCCGTCTGGCCTGGAACCCCGAGGGGAGACAGGATATTAGAGGTGAAAGTCTGGTTGCATCCAAGTGTTTTATTAAAAAGACTGAACTGTTAAAGTATCGAATACAATATACACACAAAATAAAAATTAGGAAAAACATCTGTTAGTAGTAGAAACTAAAATTTGCAGATCTCAAAAGGTGAAAAAAGTTAAAACTAACTCTCAAACAGTGGCTTGGAAGAACATAAACAATTCTAAAATCTTACTCAGAGTCTAGCTTTATGTATGAGACAAGGTTAACTAATAAAAAGGTACTAGGAATTCATAAATTCTCCATCATCAAAACTAGAGTAGTCTTTCAACCTGTTCTGCTGAGATGAACCCAGAGGGAGTCCGTGAGGCCGTTGTTCTGAAGTCTGCCACAGACTTACACTTAATAGGCGAGACATTTTCCTGGGGACAAGGGCAAGTTTTTAGAGAATGTCCAACACAATGTTATTCAGAAAACAGTCTTGAGAATTCACAGAGGTAGTGACATGAATGCAAACCAACACTTCTTTATTTTCTTGTTTTTTCTATTTATGCATGTATGGATACTAATATGAAAAGTTGGCACAGCAGCTACAGCAGTGTTCTGCTTTGTGGTATTACAGTTTTCGAATTGTGGTATTAAAAACTATGCATGCATAGCCTAAATAATATGCATGTAGAGACTACATGGAATACTTACCATATATTAAAAGGTGTTTACTATTGTTAAAAAATGTATTGATTGGGATTGATTTTTAAATTTTTTAAGGAAGTTTCTTATGCTCACCAAGGCTGCATTTATTTGATCAAAACACAGTAAAACATAATATTAGGAAATACTACTATTTTAAAAGTACTGTTTTTAGTTAGATGTTTTTCCTACGATGTCAAAGCTTTTCTGCCGTCATTTCGTGTTCAGTGTCACAAATCATTCTAATATACTGTTCAAGAAACTACTCTTATTATCAGTGTTGAAAAAAACTGAAAATATGCTAAATATACACTACCAGTCAAACGTTTTTGAACAGTAAGTTTTTAATGTTTTTTGTTTAAGAAGTCTCTTGTGCTCACCAAGCCTGCATTTATTTGATCCAAAGTACAGCAAAAACAGTACAATTCTGAAATACTTTTACTATTTAAAACAGAGGTCTTAAACTCAATTCCTGGAGGGCCACAGCTCTGCAGAGTTTAGCTCCAACCAGCTCCAGCTCACACCTGCTTAGAGTTTCTAGTAAGGGTTGGAGCAAAAAGTGCAGAGCTGTGGCCCTCCAGGAATTGAGTTTAAGACCTCTGTTTTAAAAAGTAAAAATATTTCTAAATTTTACTGTTTCTGCTGTACTTTGGAGTTTGAGACCAAGTTATTTGTGATTTAAAATAACTTTTTTTTTAATATATTTTAAAATGTAATTTAAAATGTGATTTCAAAGCTAAATTTTTAGCATCCAGTCATGATCCCTCAGAAATCATTGTAATTTGCTACTCAAATTTGCTTTTATTATTATTATTATTATTATGTACAATGTGTAAAAATAAATAAATAAGAAAGTTGTTTCAACCTAATATAATTTGTTACCCCGCTGCCTTAGAATTTTTAGTTCAGTCAACTTGAAATTTTAAGTTACTTAATGTTAATGTTAATTTAAGTGACAACTGCAATATTTTAGATGACTAAACATTTTAAGGCAGCAGGGTAACAAATTATTTTAGGCTGAAATTTTTTCAGGTTTCTTCGATGAATAGATGAACAGAAGAACAGCATTTATCTGAAATAGAAATCATTTGTATCATTATAAATGTCTGTATCATTACTTTTGATCAATTTAAAGCACCCTTGCTAAATAAAAGTATTAATTTTGGATCTTTCTATTCATCAAACAATCCTGAAAAAATGTACTCAACTGTTTTAAATATTAATAATAATAAAAATAATATTAAAAATGTTTCTTGAACAGCAAATCAGCATATTAGAATGGTTTCTGAAGGATCATGTATTACTGAAGACTGGAGTAATGATGCTAAAAATTTTGTTTTGATCACAGGAATAAATTATATTTTAAAATATATTCAAATAGAAAACAGTTCATTTAAATAGTAAAAATATTTCAAAATTATACTTTTTTTCTAATTTGGATCAAATAAATGCAGGCTTGACTGGTAGTGTAATTTCTAAAAAATATTTTTTCATGATTCTTTGATGAATGGAAAGTTTGATGAGTAATGATTGAAAGAGGTTTTTCTAATTTTTCCAAATTTGTTTTCCAAAACTTCCTCTTTAGACTATCTTAATTAAGGTTAATTAAATAAACAAACCTCAGAAGTAACCTGTTCTGTGTCCATCACATGGCTAACTGACTCCACTACATCATGCAGCTCATCCGACAGATTCTCTTTGCACAGGTCTGGCTGGGTTATCTGAGGATACAAAAATTAATAAAACTATAAGATAAAGCATGACTTCATGGCATAAAAGCATATAACAATGAATCAAGATTTCCCTTCAGTTATTTTCCTGATCAGAAGATAACAGAGGAATTTAACATTACCAGCATGGCCAAGCTCCAAGGAAATATCTTTAAGAGTACATTAACAGCTATAATTTATGTGAATTGTAGTCAAGTGCTCATTTTTTATTTAAACTCTTGACAAGATTATTCTCAAGTGCTTCACCCCATTTCTCTTTTATTATGTGCTTACAAGATAATTGCATTCAAATCAAGATAATAACAGAGCGAAAGCATGTGTCATTGTTAGTGTACAGACACAGAGCTGCTCTAGGTTCTACTCTGAATGCAGAAGTCTACAGCATAAATTCAGGAAGCTGATGGGAGGAGGCATGCAGTGATTTCTGCAGCAAAAAGGTCCTGTTAAAAGTCCCAGCACACTGGGAAAGAAACACAGGACTGGTTGGTAATGGTGCCGCTGTACCTGGTATTTGGGGAAAAGTGTGTCTTTCATAACACAGGGGGCACAGATGAATTTAGGAGGCGCTGGGCTCCAGAACATTCTGTGCTCACTGGGACACAATGTTGCCTATGAGAAAATAAAGAAATACAATAATTGGATGTTGGAAAGAGCTGTTGGAAATCAAATACAAGAATTCAAGTGATGATTAGATGGCTTGATGTGAAATTTAAGCACCAGTCTACATTTAATATAACCAAGGAGAACATTAAGAAATGTGAAAATCTTTAATTCACCTGTTAATTCTATTAGGAAAATAATGTGTGTTTAATGCCATCTAGTGACAGGGTATTACAAGTACATAATTTGACTTTATTAGGTTCAACTATGTTTGAATAAACATATACAGTGCCCTCCACAAATATTGGCACCCTAGGTAAATATGAGCAAAGGCAGATATGGAAATAAATCTGCATTGTTTATCCTTTTGATCTTTTATTCTTTTTTAAATCCCAAAATTCTAACCTTCCATTGAAGTAAAAAGATAAAAAGTGGGGAGGAAATCTCATTATGAAATAAATGTTTCTCACTAGTTAACGTTGGCCCCAATTATTGGCACCCAATTATTGATTGATGGAATATCTAAACAAATCCCATTATAAGATTTCTAACAGTGGCAGTTAGGTTTAGATTTTTTTTTTTTTTTTTATCTCTTAGTATTTGATAGAATCCATGATGCCATGTATCTAAACAAGATGTCTAGGATCTCTGGCAGAAAAATAGGCCCAGAACATTAAAGATCCAGCAGTTTATTTCCCTGTTTACACCAAACCCATCTTGAGTGTTGGCTGCCAAAAAGCCCTTTTTTGAGTTTCATCTGACCATAGAAGCTAGTCCCGTTTAAAGTTCAGTCATATCTGACAACTAAATATGCTGGAGTTTGTTTTTTGATGCACTTGGATGTCTTGTTCTGCACATCAGAACTATGTTCTTTGGTTTTACTCCTTGTGATGGACAATTAAGGGAATTTGGCCTTTGTGTTCCCCATATTTAAAATTCTGTGCAACAGGAAGTTATTGCTGGACAGTTTCATGCTCCTACCTCCACCCTGGTGTGCTAAAAAATGTAAATATGAAAGGGAATATATTTCACAGATATTTTAATCCTAACAATTTCTAGGGGTGCCAATAATTGTGACCAACATTGTGACAACTAGAGAAAAACATTTATTTCATAATGAGACCCCCCCCCCCCAATTTCCATTGTTTTACTTCAATAAAAAAAATAGAATTTTGTGAATTTTTTAATGAAAGATCAAAAGGATAAACAATGCAGATTTATTTCCACAGGTGCCTTTGCTCATATTTACCAAGGGTTCCAATATTTGTGGAGGGCACTGTACATGTGTATTATCATTTAGGCCACAGATTTAAAAATTCAGTTTTAACTAAATCCTTCCTGCATAATGCACTAAATACCATAATTATCCTATCATATATCACCGACTCTGTCAAGTGAACCAGTTTTGCATGTACTTCCTTAAAACCAGAGCCTTGGTTTTAATTAAACATATCGAGTTGTCAATGTCACGCATTAGTCACTTTGATGAAACCAGTTAAGGAGAGTCATAAAATAATAGATCTTTCTTACAGAACGTCCACACATCATAATCCTTGGTCTCTCCACGTAATACTCTGCTATTCTCTGCCAGTACTCCAGAGTATCTGACGTCTGTTTAGGCATCTGGGAAACGCAGTCTGTCTGTGGTGAAACCTCGTTAGAATCAACAGAAACACCTTCACACACCATCCTACAATGAGTAATAAAACATTAATGACACGTCATTGGATGTTGAAATGTCACATTGAGCTTGGAAATACATCTTAAGAGTGACTCAAACAAATACAGTGTTAGAACCTAAATGTTCACCGGAATTCATATTGAATTAGTTTTAATGAGAATCATTCTAAAAGAAACAACAAAAGCCAGGCTGTAGATTATACCTCTGTGTGTCAGGATGAGATTTGTGTCCAAGTGCTGTCCTCTGCTGGTTAAACTGTGCTGTTGCAGTGATTAGGTTTTGAGTGTGGCAGATTCGAGAAGCAAGTTGTAACTCAACAGGCACGACTTGACTAGCAGGCCTGGTACACAAATGGTGGATGGTTTTATACCCTTCTGCACTGTGAACAAAACAAACAGAGATAAAAAAAAAATTGTTATATGCTTTAGGAAAAAATGCAGAAACCCTAACAGGCCATGCTTTACTACTGTTCAAAAGTTTGTGATATGTAGCTTTTATTCAGCAACGCTGCATTCAAGTAAAGTGACAGTAAATACACTTATTTGCTTTAGTTCTTTACACTTCAGTTCGTTTTAACATTAAATTTTTTTTTTGAAATAATGGTTTTCTATTTTACCATATTTTAAAATATAATTTATTCCTGTGATGCGAAGTTTGCGAATTTTCAGCATCATTACTCCAGTCTTCAGTGTCACATGATCCTTCAGAAATCATTCTAATAGGCTGATTTATTACTTTTATTATCAATGTTGGAAACAGTTGTGCTGCTTAATA
Organism: Garra rufa; assembly: GCF_049309525.1. Classification (NCBI taxonomy): domain Eukaryota; kingdom Metazoa; phylum Chordata; class Actinopteri; order Cypriniformes; family Cyprinidae; genus Garra; species Garra rufa. Next base: position 8,057,400 of record NC_133381.1, read on the forward strand.
TATATTTTTTGGAACCTGTGATTTTTTTCAGGATTCTTTGATGAATAAAAAGTTGAAAAGAACAGCATTTATTCAAAATATAAATCTTTTCTAACAATAAATGTCTTTGCTATCACTTTTTCTTAGTTTAACACATCCTTGGTGAATAAAAGTGTTCTTTTTTTTATGGTAGTTTATTTGTCACAAAGGATTTCCATTTTAAATAAATTCTGTTCTTTTCATTTTTATTTATTAAAGAATAAAGTAAACCAGGTTCCAACAAAATATTAAAAATAATAAAAACACTGATAATAAATCAGCATATTAGAATGATTTCTGAAGGATCAAATAAATGCAGACTTGATAAGTATAAGAAACTTATTAAAAAAAACTGATTCAAATCTTTTGCACTGCGGTGTATTAAAATGGTTCTTTTAAACTGTAATAATAGTTCACAAAATTATTGTTTTAATGTGACTATATATATATATACAACCCATGCATCATGGCTAAAAAAGCAGTAGAGATCATAAGAAAACGTTATGTTGAGATCACAGGAAAATGTGATCAGAAGAAAACAAGACAGAAAAACAATAATTTATGGCCTCTTCCATTGCAAAATGACAAAGGCAAAATAAAAGCATTTCCATTAGTGGTCTCAGGCTTCTGAATACCATTGTATGTACAAAATGATGCTTGCTTGCTCACTAGTCTCAGTGTAATTAATGGTTTCAAGGTTCCAGTGTATTTAAAGGCCTGAAATTCAGTTTCATGACCCAATATAAATAAATACATTCTCATTACAGAAATAATCTTGCCATTCTGGTATCAGGGTCCCACAGGAACATTAAATGTAAACCGTTTTGGATGCCAACTCAATGTGATATAGGCCTCATGTTCTGCCATAAAAAGATGACGAGTCAGTCTATTTGCACAGATCGTCTCTGCCATAAGTTCACACCACTGTTTGAACTGTAGACAGCGGGAGAAACGACCTCAGAACTGACTTTGTGTGTGGGCCCTTTGTGTTCCTCAAACTGCAGACAGGCAGGAGAGGCCCTCCGCCACCCACGTCCCCTACGGCTCCACTGACAGTGCCAATTTATTGCGTACGTTTCGTTCACTCTGCCCTGTGACAGGCTAGATTTATCACCTCGCTCTGGTACGGTTAAGCCTCATCGAAAGACCTGGAAGGTCACACCAAAGTCACTGGCCCTGCCTGCGCTGAAAAGAAACATTCCTGAACCGTAAGGAGGAACCTTCAACCTGCCCCGCTATCCATCTGCCCCGTAGGCAGGCGGCGCTCATATAAAGCCTCTCAACCGCATCCAACAGGAACCTTTCAGTGACCCTGGTGACTGGAAAAAGCTAGTAATTAAAAGGCTCTTTTTCGAGAGTGAGGGAGTGGCGCAGGTCCAGCCGCGCAGGTAGTAAATCTTGTGTTATCAGCTCTCAGGTGAGTGCTGGAGAGGTCGGGAGGAGGGATGCGTGGGTGCGCTGGCTCCAGACAGACCCGCAGCACAGATGAGTGGAGTAAGTGACGGGCAATTACTCGCTGTGTTACTGCTCCCTAAATAGGGCTGATGACAGCTTTGGACACTCTTCTCAGGTAGCGTGAAACTAGATGATCATTTGCGTCCAAGGCCACCCTCTGCGCCCTTCCGCTAGCGATGCGTTGAGAGATTGACATGCTGATAGCAAGTGGAACATGCCAATATATCAACACATAGATTAGTGAACCTTAGTGCCATAAATGGAGTACACAAAAGTCTCAAAAGTATTTGAACACTGATGTCTCACTTAAAAACGTCATTGCATTAGATACAAAATATCAAACCACCAAAAATCACCAAAACATTCTTAAAAAAGATCCTGCTTCATTTGAGCACAGATGAATGCAGTTGCATTTAACAATTTAAGTGTGGATTAAGTGTCCAAATACTTTTGGGTGCAAATGTATATCATAAAATATTTTATAACTTTTATACTCTTTTTTTGGTGTCCAGGTTGCCAGTAGTGAAAGGCCTTGAATGGTTTTGGTCTGATAGGATGTCCTTTCTGGTCTCTGAACCGGTGTCAAGCCACATCCAAGTGCCATTATTATGTCTTCATTGGTCACCTTAAAAATACATGGAAGAAAATTCTAGAAACATCTATTGAATCTAATACTTTAAGCATCACTAGTGCTATTGCTATTGCTCATGCTTACTTAAATTCTAACTTCTCAACTTTTAGTGGTTGTACAATCAAATAACCGTTTTGTTTACCTGAGATAAGAGATCGCGTTCTCTACCATCACAGCCAATCTCAGAATCCTTTTGTAAAACTGACTCAGCCATCTTGTAGACAGGTGGATGGCACATTGGCCTTGGGAAACTTTTCTCTTGTGGTACTGAGGTGTCTCTTTGAGTTGGTCCCTGAGGGAAAATACACATAAGTGTTCCTCTAAGAGGTTTTCATTTCAAACCTATGACTTTACCCATTAAAATGTACTAACAGGAAATACAAAAGACTTCCTCACTGCAATGAGACTCAATGCACTATATCATCACCACAAGCTCACTGGAGCTTGGAAAGAAAACAAATGTATTGTTTCTTTGTTGCCTCTGGGGTTTTTGAAACATGTTATCTTACACTTGTTGTGTTTTATTGTAGCACTTCAGATGGAAGATTTATGCTGTGCATGTTGACGCCACCCGTAAGCAGTTTGGCTAATGTTGTACAGTATATCTTATTATATTGACATGTTGCACATGCAGTGGTCCTAAGAAATATTTGCACACTTAAGCCACATTTAAATGTTAACGCATTAGATACGAAATAATAAAATCAACACATCTACTGTATCAAGTTAAACATTTCACAAAAAGTGTGTGTTAGGTTTTAAATGATAAAACAGTAAATATAATGTTCAAAATGAACTATCTACTAATAATAATTTGTTTGGAGATGCCATTATTTTACACATTTTATAAAAGAATTAAAATAATAAAGAAATAAAGCTAACATCATTAGAACTGCAGATATGTAACTTCTCTTTCCATATAAAATAAAATAAAAATAAATAAAATAATTACCTAATGAAATAAAATAATAAAGAATGAACAGCCAACCTCATCCGAGCTGCAGCTGTGTCCAACTCAACTACAAAATAAATAAAATAATAAACTATACTAACCTAATAAAATAAAATGAAAATAAAACAATAATAAATAAATAGCTATACATTTCTATAAAAAATATAACAAATAAATATAAATGCGATAAACTATTAAGCTTATAAAAATTAATAAAATATGACAAAATAACATAGAATAAACAGCTAACCTCTAATTTTAAAATTAAAACTAAGTAATTAAACAAATAAAATAAAATACATCAAATTAATCAGCTAACCTAATCAGAGACACAGCTGTGTCCAAATTAGCTTTTTATATCTAAAAAATAATAATATAAAATATAATAAAATAATATATAATAAATAGCTAACCTCATCATCAGAGTTGCATCTCGGTTTACCATTCATGTACAATAAAATAAAATAAAAAACAAATAAATTAAACCAATAAAATAAAATTAATCAGCTAACCTCATCATCAGAGCCACAGCTGTGTCCATCTTCTCCTAATAAAATAAAATAAAATAAAATGCTAACCTCATTATCAGTGCTGCAACTATGTCCAGCTTCGCTTTCCATAGAAAGTACAATATTTTGTTTAGAAAAAGTGGCACCACTATCATCCTCTATGTGCCCACTTTCCATCCCTAATGTGTCTGCCAAGGTTTCATTTGGCGCCCTCTGCTGGTCAACCTCATCTGCCAGCTCGAGTCCAGCAACGAGTCTGGCTTCCTCCAGCAGCTCAGAGGTGGATTTGACACTTTGGATGGTGCTGGAGCCAGCGCTGCTGTTGTGACTCTGGGAGCTGCTGTGTTTGGATAGAATTGGATGTTTATGAGGCTCCCAGAAATGTTCAATCTTTCCCCTCTGTGCTCTTTTATGCCCATTCTGTGCTGAATTCACAGAGCCTGACACCTCATTGTCATTACAGCCGCCCGAATCCGGCCGGTTCTGTCCTCCAAAGAAAGTGGACTGTTGAGTGCTGGAGTTTGTCGTCTCCTCACCTGAAACCTGCTGAGCAAGTGTGCGAGGTTTGCAAGATCCACCTGCTGATAAAGGCCTCTCTGATCTGGGCTTAGCAGGAGGTTGTGGCCTTTGGGACAAGGATACTGCTTTGGTGGTCCCTGCGAGAGAGGCTATGACGGGCTTTCTGACAATCCCATGCCTGGCTTTAAGTTTTGGAAGAGCCATTGTGTTCCCTGGTTTGTCTATGGAGGAAATGTTTGGGCTTGCGCTCTGACCCCGGCTCATTTTGTAGGTCTTTGTTGAGACATGGATTTAGGGGGCAGTTTGCTGAGGAGAGGAAAGTGAAAGTCTATTTGAGACTCAACACAGCTGGGTTTTGTCAGGATGCGAGGGAAATCTGAGATGACAGGGCTCACCTGATAAGGTAAGAAAAAAGTCTTCTGTTCTGATTGGATTCATACAGACGCTTCATATATTGGAAATTACGGAAATTAAGCTAAGATTTCTGAAATATTTGCTTCCACATACAGTTGAAGTCAAAAAGCTTACACACACCTTGCAAAATCTGCAAAATGTTAATTATTTTACCAAAATATTAGGAATAATACAAAACGCATGTTATTTTTTATTTAGTACTGACCTGAAAAAATATATTTCACATAAAATATGCTAACATATAGTCCACAAGAGAAAATAATAGTTGAATTTATAAAAATGACCCTGTTCAAGAGTTTACATACAATTAAATTTTTAATACAGTGTTGTTAACTGAATGATTCAGAGCTGTTCTTTTTTTTATTTATTTTTTTAGTGATAGTTGTTCATGAGTCCCTTGTTTGTCCTGAATAGTTAATCTGCCCGCTGTTCTTCAGAAAAACCCTTCAGGTCCCACAGATTCTTTGGTTTTTCAGCATTTTTGTGTATTTAAACCCTTTCCAAAAAAGACTTTAATTTTGAGATCCATCTTTTCACACTGAGAAGAACTGAGGGACTCATTTGTAACTATTACAGAAGGTTCAAATGCTCACTGATGCTTTAGACAGAAAAACAACTTATAAAAAGCATATATATATATATATATATATATATATATATATATATATATATATATATATATAGAACCTTCTGTAATAGTTGCATATATGAGTCCCTCAGTTGTCCTCAGTGTAAAAAGATGGATCTCAAAATCATACAGTCATTGTTGGAAAGGGTTCAAATACACAAAAATGCTGAAAACCTGTGGGACTTGAAGGATGTTTCTAAAGAACAGCGGGCTGTTTAACTGTTCAGGACAAACAAAAATATCATGAACAACTATGACTTAACAAAAAAACAGCTCTGAATCATTGAGATAACAACGCAGTGTTAAGAATCAAGTGTATGTAAACTTTTGAACGGGGTCATTTTTATAAATTCAACTAGTATTTTCTTTTGTGGACTAACGTTATATGTAAACGTCTTTTGTGAAATATCTTACTCAGGTCAGTACTAAATAAAAAATAACATGCATTGTGTATGATCCTTTTTATTTAGGTAAAATAATTACCATTTTGCAGATTCTGTAAACTTTTGACTTCAATTGTAGATTTAAATGATTTATTACAGTAACTGTTATCCGTTCAGTTCTATCAATTGAACTTTGTAATGTTGCATTATTTATCCTTATTTTCTATTCTGAGTCGAAATAAACAATCATTATACATTATCTTTACACGTTTGTGCTACTTATAAAGTCAAAAACTTGTAAAAAGTTTCTAACTCTAACGTTAATTTACGGATCAAAGCCATAAACGCTAACGATATATAGTTAGCCAGCTAAGTTAGCTTGCGGTCTCAAAAGTTGCTTTCTATCATGCTGTGACACAACAAATCTTAACAAAACCATTAAAAGTATCTCCAACGTATCTTACCTTTTCATAAATGTATTTCCGCCTTGAAAATGTACTCTAAATAAAAATGTAACGTTACCGGCTGAAACATAACTTCAGCTTTTTACCTCAGAAACTCAAACAGAGAAACGCCACGTAGCGTCTCCTAGCAACCGGCCGTAGACGTGCGCGTGCCAGAGCTGCCAGAGAAAATCTGAACATGGAAATAATCAAGCAGATTATGTTGATTTTAATAATTGTTATTTTTCAAGTAAGCATTATTATTTATTTTATTTATATTTTATATATTTATTTTGCAGACTTCAGCCACCTAAATGTTCAGATTTTCCAAAAAAAAACAAACAAACAAAAAAAAAAAGAATCCCTTTCCATTCACATACAATCTTAGAACAGAGAAAAAACTAAATGTGAATACAAAATGAAAGTTTTAATTAGAATGAAAATGGTTTTACATTCTAAAAAGTACATTTTAATTTCTATTTGTTTTTAAGAAAACCATATTTTAAACCTACTGATCTGAAGAACCTATTGAGTTAAACTATATAAAAAAACAGCCAGTTTGTATTAACTTTATAAATCAAGCATTAAATCTACTGACAAGGCAATGATGATACTCTCTCTCCCTCCCTCTCTCTCTGTGTCTCTCATGGGGGTTTTGACATGGTCTAATGTTCTTTGCTTCAAGGGCCATTTCATTCCGTCCTGTGAGGAATCGATCTGTGCTCTAATGGTGTGAGAGATCACTGGAGATAATCCGCTGTAAGTGGATGATCAGTGCTGTCATTCGCTCATTAGCAGGTGTACAGTGGGAAATCTGACCTCTTGTTTATCTGAGCAATAAAAGGAGGGAGATGGTGGGGTTTCCAGGTCCTTTCTAAATGCAGAACTCACTATCTAAATTAATAGCTTCTAAAGTGATTAATTGTAATTCATTTGCTTTACTATGAAGCTTGTTCAGTTTTGGTAACACTTAATAATAATTACAATTTAATTAAAAAAAATCATGTAATATATTTCAATGTATTTTTAAGTGTTAAGAATTTGTATTCAACTATACAGGCTTAGTACAAAATATTTACAATTCATATATTTTCATACATTTTGATATTTAAATATACATGACACAACATACACCTGTATTATTTTGGTAACATTTTATAATAACTTTATTAATATCTATTATAAAGTAAAATTGTAATGTTAAAAATTTAACAATTGTGACCCAGGACCACAAAACCAGTCATAATGGTATTTTTTTTCCAAATAAAGCTGGATAAATAAGCTTTCAATTGGTGTATGGATGTAACTATTTGAAAATGCAAAAAAAAATTAAAATATTGAGAAAATTGCCTTTAAAAGTTGTCCAAATTAAGATTCTAGCAATGCATATTACTAATGAAGAAAATGAAGTTTTATATATTTACGGTAGGAAATTTACAAAATATCTTCATGGAACATGATCTTTACTTAATGTGCTAATTATTTTTGACATAAAAGAAAATTCGATAATTTTGACCCATACAATGTATTGTTGGCAACTGCAACAAATTTTGATTGGTTTTGTGGTCACAATTTAAATTGGAAAATTCTTGCAACTCAGCATTAATACTTTTTAAGAACAACATCAATATAATCAGTATTACTATATTAAAAACAGATCATTATTTAGGTACTGTATATTCATATGGGCCCAGTAAGAAATGTTATAATTCATATAGATTTTGTATAAACATTTTCTAAAGTCATATTAATAAAGGATATTATAAAGTATTAGAAACATATGTTATGCATGTTATTCTACATTACATTAACATACATTTAAATATTTCCTCAGATCACAAACTAGTTCCAATGTCCTGAAGCTTGTTACTTCACATGATTTCAAAATTAAATACACTTGTGTTGTAAAAACATTCTAATGTTTAAAAAAAAATGTTTCCTTAATTAAAACAATTATTAAGTTATTTTGCTAGAAATAAAAATGAAAACAATATGCAATAAATACAAAAATGTTTTGAATATTCGGATATACAGTATTTGTTATTATACCAGTGGTGTTGATATTAAAACAACATTCTTTTATTTGGAACTTTGTTTCACTGTGAATATCATTGTGCAATAAAACACACGGGGCATTCCTGTTTAAAAACAGCAGAGACGTGTTCCTGGAAGAAGGAGAGAGATCCAGGCAAATGAGACATAGAAAGTGGGCTGTACCGTGTTCTACGTAACAGACAGGGGAAGATCTCCAGTTCAGTCCCAACATTTCCTCACTTTACCCAAAGCCGCGCACAACATCCCACCAGTGACTGAGCGCGGTGCCAGGACGCGCGCACACACACATTCTCACTCACACACACACACGCTGTGAGTCTGCGAACTGCATGTGCCCGAGCTGCGGATTTCCTCCATAATGTTGGGCGCAGTGAAAATGGAAGGACACGAAACTCCAGACTGGAGCAGCTACTACAATGATGCACAAGAGGTGAGAGACGATTATTACTGCCATTACTGAGCTGCTGGAATGGTCAGAAAGTTTGTAGCTGCATGCATGCAAATACTATATTAGATTGAAACCGGTGCAAAGGACTGTTTGAAAGACTGAAGAATTAAATGTAAGATATATAAAGTGTTGTCTGAAGCTGAGAAAATATCAGCCATTGATCAACCCACTTGGTGGCAGTAGTGATGCCATTTTAAAGTGGGTCACAATAGTGTGATATTGAAAGAGTTCAGCAAAAATAATTAATATGAACGATTTAAAATCGTTAACTATTTTATTCAATTTATTACCGATTAAGGGTTAAACAAGTGCACAGGATTCTATTCGGTCTCGTTTAATTTGAGTCATTGCAAAATTGCATTATTAACTTAAATTCTATAAAACAGCTCAACGTTTATATATTTTTTAAACACTAAACATTTCGATATTTTAAAAAAAGATCAAATTAAAAATGAAAATGTTCTTACATTTTAAAAAAGATTTTAATGGTCTAAAATTACTCTTGTTATTTTATTTTATTTTACGTACTAATTAAATAACTAATTCTTAGTTTATACTGTAAGTATTTAAATAACGAATTGTTTTTTGTAATGATGCAAAATGCATTCTATATGAATAAAAGTGCTGAATACAATATATTCCAGACCTAAACGCCACGATTTATTTATTTCAGGTCTATTCTCCCATGACGAACAGCAGCATGAACGCTGGGCTGAGCTCCATGAATAATATGAACAGTTACATGGGCATGTCCACCAGTGGGAATATGACTTCCAGTTCTTTTAACATGTCCTACGCGAACCCAGCGCTGAGTGCGGGACTGAGCCCGGGCACCATGGCCGGGATGCCCCCGGGCGCCACCGGCGCCATGAACGGGATGAGCGGCGGCGTGTCGAGCATGGGCACCGCGCTCAGCCCGTCGAACCTGAACGCCATGACGGCTCAGCACAGCTCCATGAACGCGCTAAACCCATACTCCAGCATGAGCCCCACCATGAGCTCCATGACATACGCGCAGCCCAACTTGAACCGGGCCAGGGACAACAAGACTTTCAGGAGAAGTTACCCGCACGCCAAGCCACCCTACTCGTACATCTCCCTGATCACAATGGCTATCCAGCAGGCGCCCAGCAAAATGCTTACCTTAAGTGAGATTTACCAGTGGATAATGGACCTGTTCCCCTACTACCGTCAGAACCAGCAAAGGTGGCAGAACTCCATCAGGCACTCGTTGTCGTTCAACGACTGCTTCGTCAAGGTGTCCAGGTCGCCCGACAAGCCGGGGAAGGGCTCCTACTGGACTCTGCACCCTGATTCTGGGAATATGTTTGAGAATGGCTGTTACCTGCGAAGACAGAAGCGCTTTAAGTGCGACAAAAAGTTGTCGGACGGAAAGAGGTCAGACGGAAAGCGAGAGCAGTCGAGCGGCTCGGGCTCGCCGGCCAGCGACAGCGCCAGCAGCAAACCTGCCCACATGGACTCGAGCTCCATAACCTCCTCGAACCAATCGTCCAGTCCTCCGAGTCTGGACCACAGGAGCGGTAGCACCGCCAACTCTGAACTGAAGAGCACCGGCCCACAGGTGCACCCGGTGTCCACGTCCCTGTCCTCGCTGCACTCGATGGCCCACGAACCCCAGCTGCACCTCAAAGGAGACCCCCATTACTCCTTCAACCACCCGTTTTCCATCAATAATTTAATGTCCTCTTCAGAGCAACAGCATAAACTGGAATTGAAAGCGTATGAACAAGCGTTGCAATATTCCTCCTATGGCTCAGGGATGTCTTCCAGTTTGCCCATGGCCGGGAGAGCCAGCATGGACCCTTCGGCTTTAGAGGCCTCTTACTACCAAGGTGTGTATTCCAGGCCTGTTCTTAATACATCTTAGTCAGTTGGCGACGAGAAAAAAACAAAAACAAAAAAAAACTTATTTTATTTTTTGCATGCACTTGGTGCAAAAGAACTGTTACTTTAAGATATAACAAAATGTGTATGTGTATAATAAAATATTGTAAAGTGTTCCCAATGATTGTATATCCCAGTTATAAATCATTGCTAGTGTATTTAAATCATTTTGAGCTTGTAAAATACTTGTTGTGATCCCCAAACCTGTAGTTCCCCTTTGTGTTACAACGTGCACGAATGAAGGTCAACTTTGGTCCTGTTGCTGGTATAAAAGCGATGCCCCTGTCTGTTGCAGATGTATTTGAATGTTGTCATTTTACTCATTATTTTTGGGGTTTCCTTACCTCGTTTTGACAAAAACACTTCCCAATCTTGTATTGAAATAAATTAATCCAAGGTGGAAATGCATTGTGAATAAAATATGTATTTCTTAATCAAGCAAAACGTTTGTGACATTTTTATACGAAGAGCTGAAATTAAAAAGGCGCATTTCATTCGCAACTGATTTAAAAATCTTGATAAGAATATCTGTTATGTATTTCGATTCATTTTACTTTAAGAAATATTTTTTCTATTTCCTTTATTGCGTTTGCATTATTCTGTGTTCAGTGCATGCTTAACAGTGACTTGAAAAGAAATACAAATAGCTGCTATTTTAATCAAACTGAATTCTCTGCTTTCAAAGCCAGCTTTTGGCTGAGCCCGTCTGGTTTTGACTCGCTGTTGGTAAAAGACCAAGAGAAAATCCAAGTCTAACACACGCGCAGCCTCAAAGACTCGCTTCATAAAAGATCCGATCTCGTTTTAAATGGGATTTTAAACAATATCATAGAGAGGCCAAATCATCTTTTTGTGGAGCGTAACCTACATGATGGGCACGTGAACCTGAACAGATTTGACTTTGATCATGGTATTTTGTATACACGCATTTTGGCTGAGTAGCCGTGAAATTCATTTAATTATCTTGTAATTCCCCCCCGATGCGTAAATAAAATGGATAATTGACTTCAGGCTTGAGAAATCTCGATATGTGCAGCCTATAAAATAAGGTTAAATAGCTGATATTCATGCTTTTTATTTTTAATTCGATTTGAAAATAAAGAAAACATTTATCCTCAAATAGGATTCGATGCGGTCCATTTAGCCTATAACTGAAAGTGAATTACAACTCGCGACGGAAATATTTACCATGTAATAATTGCAATAATCGAACTGAAATTTATACAAATATAATAACTTAAAATATTAGAAAATAAATTTTTACTTTTTTTGCACAACGATTTTCAAGTTTAATTATAATTTAAAAACTTGCTTGCTTTATATAATCTCTCTTTCGCACGACGTGTGCATAATAGACATAAAACATCGTTTTATATTTTAGATATATTTAACTAAAATGTCTGAATATCTAAAAAAATACCTGCTCACACATAAACAAAACGTGTGGTTTTCTAATTGATTTGCCTAAATAAAATGCAAATTCACTAAACAAAGTACTAATAATTTGATTTAGCTCATTTAGCATCAACATGATTAGTTTATTAGAGTTTATTATTAAATAAATCACATCGTTGCCGTTAGGTTTAGATTTGATTATGTAGCCTATATTTGGTTCTCACATAATCAAATGCGTTATCGGAAACAGTTTAATTTAAATCATTTCTAAATCTAAATTTGTGACTCGAAATCGTCAGCAAAACTGATAATGAAAGCAAAGCAACATTAATTCGCGCTGCCGAAAATCAAAAAGCAAACCAAACAGTTTACAAAAAAATATTTAACAGTTTTAGAGAACATCTCTTTACGAGTGCATTGGAAGGGATAACAGAAAGCTCGTTTACTTCCAATATAATCATATAATTTAAACACTGGCATGTATAATTTAGGCACGCAATAATTTGCATGGGAATTTTATTGTTTGTAATTGACGCAGTGATTGTGCAGAGCAACATTATTCGGTTTTATGTCTATATAACGCTTTTGGACATTTATATGTTGCCTTGCACAATTAGTGCACGTCTTTAAAACGAGCTGGGTATAACATATGCGATCAGCAGGCAGCGTTCAAACTTATGTGGCATTTCTCGTTCCCCCATCAAAAGCTCTGGCGCTTTCTTCAGCCTTATGGAGCAAAATTTCGACAACAATGCGCACGGCCCTTTAGTTCAAAGCGCCCATCAGCGGGTCTACCCGTAGACCTTTCTTCTCCCTCTTTTCATTCGGAGTTTGGAAAAGCACTACAGGGCCAAGGCGCTCCTAATACCTTCTGATGGGGATTGAATTAATTATCTCCAATAACACAATTGTGCTTGGCCAACGAAAAGAGCAAAGCAATACCCCTTCAGAATCACACACACGAAAGAAAGGCCCTTTCAAAGGGCGAGAGAGAGAAGAGGGAGAGATCTCTATCCGACATCAGCTTTAGAAGCAGCTGCTTTTCCATTAAAAATGATACGGGAGAAGTTTATTAGAGCTTTGTGCCCCTCTAATATGCATCGACCATGTCAGGTTGGTGGTCTCCCACTCCCCTCGTGGTGTTTCGTGTTTTGTGTCTTCATTATTCTACAGCAGGGGCTCTTGGAGAGAAACGGCCAGTTGCTTTCGTTGGAGTTTCATTGGGCGGATGCACAGTGCATTTCTTCTCCTTGTTATTTTTTTATTTATTAATTATCCGATTTGAAATAACGCAATATTTCAAATTTGCACTCTTGAAATTAAAGGTTCTTTATTGGCATATAGTTTCGTAAGAACCATTAACATCCATGGAAGCTTTCTAAGTTTCTTTATAGTAAAAAAAAGGGGGTTCTTTACATTATTAAAATATTTTTTTACACTACGGAAAAAGGTTATTTTAAGAACTGTTCACTGAAAGGTGGATCTTATATTTTGGAACCTTTAATTAAATTTCATCTCAAAAATATAAAAAATGGTTTTATTCTATCATTTATCAAATGAAATATTAAGCTTATCCAATTCAACAATGTACAATTTGATTCAACCAACACAAATTTATAAGCTCGATCAGAACCTGGGAAAAGCAAAAACGTCCCATAGAAAATGTCCACTATATTTGTATAAATAAACAGCTACTATGAGAAGAACAGAAGCAGACAGAGAAAAAGAGAGAGCTTGAAATATTTGGTGTCGTTATAGCAACCGGATCAGTGGTGCTTTTCTCTGAGGGTCATTCAATATGTGCAGGCGAAACACGGTTTTAATTAAAGCGTATAAAAGTTTTTTTGTAAGTCGATGATCACGCACATTGAATTTGGGGGTGCTAATGGGGCATTTCACTCGGCATGCCCCGATAAACACAGCATCCAGCCTCCACACCCGCTCTGAACATCCACATATCAAACAAATCATTTACAACACGCACATCTCAAACAAATCATTTAAGAACGCGCATCTCAAAACAAAAACTTTGGGCCCGAGGAAGAAAAGTTGCGCCATCAAAGGGCAAGCGTTTTCCATAGGGATGTGGCGGGACACCCAGGTTGTGCCATTTCCACGGAAACCTATAGGAGGAAAATCGACAAGCTTGTCCTGGTGTCGGCCGTTTATTTGAGGGGAGGGACACTCAGCGGCACGTCTGGCCTAAACAGCCCTTTCTTTATTCACCGGTGCATCTAACATATTTCTGAGTACATAATCGATCAGGCTGAAGAAGAGCTCTGTTGAAGGACGGACAGGGAAAGGCAACATTAAGCATGCTTATATAATTGTTTGGGGTATCTAGTCTTCGGTAAAGGTCGACATATCTCTTTGGCCCGTTTTATGTTTGTAAATTATCAGCATGCAAAGCACTTCCCATTAAACACTCGCAACACATGATGAAGAATTCAAAGAATCATTAGGGTTTTATATAGTTTTTTTTAAATACACAGACCTGGATATATATATAGAGAGAGAGATTTTGTGCTTCCAAAAATTTGCTGATTTTCATTATTAATAATTAATAAAAAAAAAAAATTGGGCTGTGATTTTAAAGTTACTAAAAGCAAAATATCTTAAATAATTAAAAGTATTAAAAGCAATGAGCAATTGCAAATATTTTAACCCAGCACAACATTTAGTGAATGTAACTCGAATTGTTGAATTGTTGTGTTTAGAACATGATTATGTCGTTTTAAAATGAATTTTAATTAAAAATATTTTTCCTTATTTCATATTCACTCAAATTATTACACATTAATAAGCAATACATTTTTGAGTCATGTAAAAAACAAAAAACAAATATTTAACTAATTTGCAACTATATTATCTATTAGTGGATTACACAATTTGATTTGATTTGATGTTTTTTTATTTTAAATGTGACCCTGGACCACAAAACCAGTCTTAAGTAGCACGGGTGTGTTTGTAGCAATAGCCGTAAATTATTTTATGCCAAAAATCATTAGGATATTAAGTAAAGATCAGGTTCCATGAAGACATTTTGTACTTTTCCTACTGTATATCATAATGTAATTTTTGATTAGTAATATGTATTGCTAAGAAGTTTCAAAGACGATTTTCTCAATATTAGATTTTTTTGCATCCTCAGATTGCAGATTTTCAAATAGTTGTATCTCAGCCAAATATTGTCCTATCCTAACAAACACATCAATGGAAAGCTTATTTATTCAACTTTTAGATGATGTGTTAAAAAAAGACCCTTATGTCTGGTTTTGTGGTCCAGGGTCACAAATATATTTAAAAGATTTATTCCTCAATTTCTGTTATTACTATATCTAAAAACACTATTTGATAAATCACAGAAAGAATTTTTTATTAAATAACATTTAAGAGTAAATACCGAACAAGCGTTAATCATAAATACTGATTGTGTCGATTGCTACACCTTATATTGTTGTTTTAACTCCCTTTATTCATTTGGGATAAAAGTCAAATATCTATAGTCCAGTCTGTCCATCACCAAATCCAACACAAAAAAAATCAATCCCAGCTTGATCCAAAAATAGCTGGCTTTCTATGAAAAATAAAGTCTCAGTACCTCACAAAGTAATTGTCCAGTCAAATCTCCCTTGTTTAACCAGACTTAACGTCACAGTGTAAGTAAAAAATCGACCGAGGTGAGAAGAAAGCAAGCAAGAAAGAAAACCTTTGGAGTAGCAGATAGAGTGTGGAGGTAAAGGGCTGGCAGCAGTAGTTTCATTGGTGACTGCGGAGAGAATGTGGTTAAACATTTACGATGGCGTTTCTGAGCCTGGGCTGGAATGAGAACAGGGCTGAGAGAAAGAACGCCACTTCCAGCCTGTGTTTGCCCAGGCCAGGCTTCGGCTGTTTGCTCAGAGTTAAATGCTGCAGCCTGGTCACCAGATGTGGCCGTCTGCTCGGGTCGCCCGACGGCCAGTCGAGTCAGATGACTTTTCGGACACTGCCAGTGCCCACTTTCTTCCGTAACACCTCCACCAGCCGCTCCAACCTGAGAAAGAGAGGGAAGGCAGAAATAAGTGATTGTGTAAATGAAAGAAGAGCAAGACAAACGCAGGCCAGCTCTTAGCTGTTTTCTCCTCACACAAGGGCGCTCTTGGAGGAACCGAAAGTTGCGGAGAGTGGATGTAGACACTTCTTAAAGTGGGTGAGACATCCATGCTGGTGTCAATGCCCAAATCCTCCAAATATCCGCCTGCCTTTACTCCGGCAAACAGAAGCCTGTGTGTGGTGTCATGTGATTGGTCGGGGTGAGTAAACCTGTGCTTATGAGGGCGATGATCCCACAGACTCTGTGGAAATGGAGGGAGATCTAGATGGGTGAAGGGATTCTTCAGGAGCAAATGAATAATGGCGAACCAAGGCAGACCTGCTTCTCTCCATCCAAACAAATGCTGGTTCTGCTCCAAAAAATATACTCTTCAGACACTTTCCCATTACTTCGATTCATGTGATAATATGCTAAATAATGTGACCATATGAAAAATAGATGCCAGGCATCTTAATTTAATGTTTATAAAACAAAATCACTTTAAACTAATACTTAAAAATATTCAAGCTACATGAAAATTTAAGGCGATTTTCTCAATATTGAGATTTTTTTGCACCCTCAGATTCCAGATAGTTGTGTCTCAGCCAAATATTGTCCTATCCTAACAAACCATACATCAATGGAAAGCTTATTTATTAAAAAAATAAGGGTCCAGGGTCACATATTTTCCACATACATTTTATTTAAATGTAATTAATAGAAGTTATTTGTGTAAAAATGACCAAAAACACACACAATAAAACTACTAAAACCATAAACATCTTAAAACAAATATAAAATCTATAAGCAAATCTTAGATTTGTTCAGGTTGCAATTTCTGAATTAAATGTGACAGACACATACACAAAAATAGAAAACTGTATGCACAAATTTCAGTAATCGATTTTAGACAATGCATAAATTATACAAGATTTTTACACTTTATCAAGAAACTATGTCACCCTGGACCACAAAAAATAATTTTTTCAAAATCTGGAATAAAAAAAATAAAAAAAAAATCTAAAATTGCTTTATTATCCTATCCTAAGAAACCACACATCAATGGAAAGCTTATTTATTCAGCTTTCAAATGTTGTATAAATCTCAATTTAAAAAAATTGACCCTTATGACTGGTTTTGTGGTCCAGGGTCACATATTTTCCACATACATTTTATTTAAATGTAATTACTAGAAGTTTTTTGTATTTTTGTATGTTTGTATGCACAAATTTAAGTAATCGATTTTAGACGATGCATAAACTAAATTGCAAGATTTTTACATTTTATCAAGAAAATATATGTGGACCTCCAAAAAAATCATTATTTAAAAATCTGGAATCTGACGAAAAAATAAATAAATAAAAATGAATTGCGACAGACAGACACATCCACAATGTGACAGACACATAAATAAAAAAAAAGAAAATTGTATGCATAAATTTCAGCAATTGATTTTAGACAATGCATACATTTTTACACTTTATCAAGAAATATGTGACCCTGGACCACCAAAAAATTATTATTGGAAAATCTGGAATCTAAGGGTACAAAAAAAAAAAAAAAAAATACTGAGAAAATCACCTTTAAAGCTGTTTAAATTAAGTTAGCAATGCATATTACTAAATCAAAAATTAAGTTTTGATATATTTATGGTAGGAAATTGACAAAATATCTTCATGGAACAAGATCTTTACTTAATATCCTAATGATTTTTGGCATAAAAGAAAAATAGATAATTTTGATCCATTTAAAAGACCGGTTTTGTGGTCCACAGCCACATTTGGTGTTTGTGTATCCAATTTTCAGTACTTACTCAGGGATCTGAAAATCAGACTTGAAATTTAAGTATTTAATAAATGATTTACATCATGAATGAAATGCATGCATGACAAATGCAGAAGGTTATTGAAAGCTCAGGATTGTTAAACCCAAGCTTTTTCAAAGAAAAAGAGCTGATAACATGGAGTTCAAGCGGTCTTCCAACAACAAAGCAAGCCTAGCTCTATCAGAGCCTTCATAGAAATCCTGATAAGACGTGCTTAGCATAGGCAGTGCTAGTATTGTCTACTGAGGTTTCTCAGTCTTATCAAGTGAGCATATGGGAGTGGTCTGACCCAAGCCTTGCTCCCGCCGAAGTCTCCACCTGTTTTCCCGCACAGGGAGACTGAAGAGCAGCCGCAGGACCATATGTACTTCTCAGAGGCGCTCTACGGCCGAGAGAAATGCGTCACTTTGGGGGGAAGACGAGGGGGATGGGATGGTTCAAAACAGCAGACTAATATTTATAAAAGGTCACTGTTGCTAAATGAACAGGCCACGCACATGAGCATATATACATACACAAGCAAACAGCCTTCATATCGCACATGCGATCCACTTCCACCCAAAACACACAAACATGCAGACAGACACCTCAAGACTGTCTCTCTCCTCCATAAACATGCACGGAAACACCTTTCCCCCTTGTGTGCAAATTTTTAGCGTTTTAAATATATTCATTAGCCTCCCTGTCATGTTTGCACAATTAACAGGTCTGCCTTTCCGTGGCAGGATCTCCAAGGTGTGCCTGCGGGCTGGGGAGGATTTGGTGAACACTGTTTGCAGAGAGTGGCCGTAAACCCAAACATACACGCGAGGGAAGAGCCGGCAAAAGCGCAAATCCCGATTAAGAATTCACCGAGTCGCAAAACCAACAATTCCAGCTCAAATAGCACAGAGTAAACAGCAGCCGTGCATAAATTCTAAACAACAGCACGTTTTATGTATGGCACGACAACATATCCATGTTTCAATGCAAAAGAAGATCCTGTTCGTAATCTATAATTATGCCATGACAACGCCTGACAAAAACGCTTACATGAAATGCTATAAGATCATGCTGATAACTCGGCTGTGGTGGGATTTTTAGCGTTGCACAAGATGCAGAACTGTACAAAAAGAGGCCTGTGACAGATAGATGAGCCTGTGAGGCTGTAGCAGCATGAGACCAGTTTTTATTAATATATATGCTTTTATTTTGAATTTAAAATATAAATATATATTTATATATAGTTTGTATTAATATCCTAAATTAGCTTTATTTTTTTCATTTAAATTTTAGTCAAAGTTTTAGTAATTTTGTTGTCATTTTTATTATTTTAAATTATTTTTAAGTTTATTTTAGTTTTTTTGTAATTTTTTTATTAGTTTTTGTTTTTTATACAAAACCTAATAAAAATGTATTTCAGTTTTAGTTAAAAAAATTTTTGGTACATTAATTTAATCTACAGTCAAACCAAAAATTATTCAGACAACAGGACACTATAGTAGTTCTTCATACAGTGGACTACCAGTAAAACTGATCAAAATTTGGGACCAAAAATTATTCAAACACTTTGACCTGACCATGTTTTGCATTAGTGTTTTTTCATTAATTGCAAATGTGACCTTTTCACATCACAGACTGAACAAAATTAAGAATTGCTTGGTAATTGGTCAACAAAGTATTGATAGTTGTGTAAATATTGTCATACTAACAGTTGTCTGTTTTGGTTGATTGTAATCCATTGCATACCTTTCTATCAAAGATATCTGACATTATCAAGATGAATTTGTTCTGACACACAACTCTGAGTTCTATTTTATTACCATTTTTTAAAC
This sequence comes from Garra rufa, assembly GCF_049309525.1. Taxonomy (NCBI): domain Eukaryota; kingdom Metazoa; phylum Chordata; class Actinopteri; order Cypriniformes; family Cyprinidae; genus Garra; species Garra rufa. The sequence continues at coordinate 8,076,866 of NC_133381.1, forward strand.
TATAGCGAATAAACTGTGATAATGTCAGAAATGTTAAAGGTGCCTGAATGAATTTTGGTTTGACTGTATCTATCTATCTATCTATCTATCTATCTATCTATCTATCTATCTATCTATCTATCTATCTATCTATCTATCATCTATCTATCTATCTATCTATCTATCTATCTATCTATCTATCTATCTATCTATCTATCTATCTATCTATCTATCATCTATCTATCTATACTTTTTTTATCGTTTCAGTTAGTAAACATCCTTGTAGTCAGTAATAACCCTGGATGAGATGTACCAGCCACAGCCCATTTGTGGGCCGTCGGGCCAATGAAAAGGTCCTTTGTACGCTTCTCACGGCCAAATTTGATTCAGCAGGTCATTAGACATTCAGCTCAGCTCCTCCGTCAATGGGTCTGGAGGACCGCACTCAGGTGCCACATTCTGGGCTGGCGCTGGGCTTCCTCCTCCCCGGTTCGCCTGCTGTGGGAGCCCAGAGGCCGGTCGCATCACCCCTGCATTCTTCTCACCGTCATGCGACGAGGCCCACGTCAGAGCGGCTTCCCACAGGCTGCCCGGAGCCCGGTGAGTGCAGGGCATCCATCTGAATGTCAGCTAGCGGTCAGGTGTGACTAGCGCGATTCCCCTCCCGCTTACTGTGGACGATCCTAGTTGTACAGACACGTAGAAGCTGACACTCATGTTATCCTTTGCTCTATGAGACAAAATAGCTGTCACCTCGACCCTAACCATCACCATCAAGAAAAATGTGTTGTTTCAACAAAAACTCAACACAATACACAAAAGGAGGAATAAAAAAAAAAATCTTCATATTTCACATTATTTTCCATAAAACTTTATTTTCCCCTAAAAGGTTCATAGTAGTACCTTAAGAGCACATATTACTACTCTAAAGTACAAATATACAGCTTTTAGGGGTAGATAATGTGATAAGATAGAAGTAGATAAGTTGCTGTTGTATGGCTAAAGGTACAATATTTGCACATTTGCACATTGAGTTTTTATGGCTAACTAAAACTAAAAACAGGAAAAAAATATTGTAACTTGAAATAAAATGCTAAAAAAAAATTACTTCAGCTAGTTGCCAAAGCAACATTTCTCATTTCAATTAATGTGCTAAAATAACTAAAGCTTAAAGTAAAATAAAAATTCATACTTACTAATAAAAACTGCAAACTTTAACTAAGAATTAAAAAGAAATAATGTAATGTAATATAATATAATATAATATAAAAACACTTGTGACCCTGGACCACAAAACCAGTCATAAGGGTCAATTTTTTTTTTAAATTGAGATGTATGCAGCATCTGAAAGATGAATAAATAGTCTTTCCATTGATGTATGGTTTGTTAGAATAGGACAATATTTGTTTGAGATACAACTGTTTGAAAATCTGGAATCTGAGGGTGCAAAAAAATCTAAATTGAGAAAATCACCTTTAAAATTATTCAGATCAAGTTCTTAGCAATACATAAAAAATGATAAATATAAAAAGTTTTGATATATTTACAGTACCAAATTTACAAAATATCTTTATGGAACATGATCTTTACTTAATATCCTAATGATTTTTGCCATAAAAGAAAAAAACATTTGACCCATACAATGTATTGTTGGCTATTGCTACAAATATACACATGCTACTTATGACTGGTTTTGTGTTTCGGGGTCACATTTTATTATAATGTACTTACTCTCATGTCATTTCAAAGCAGTTTGACTTTCTGTGTAACACACAAGATGATATTAACATTTTTTTCCCACGCAATGAAATTCAGTGAGGTCCAACATTTTAAAAAATATCTTCTTTTGTGTTCCACAGAACAAAGAGAGTCATGAGCGTGAATAAATGATGTTCATTTTTGGGTGAACTATTCCTTTAAGAACTGATCTGGCACTAATTCAGGGCCTGGAGCAATAAATAACATGCTGATTCTCAGAATACAGGGAACTTGTTAACTTCCAGTAATACTACACAGAGACTCTTCCAGTAGTCCTGCACAGGGGTGAAATGAGCTATGCTGCAGACAGTAGTGACTCACACGACTGAACCTTGCACTGTGCACGCCGCTTGGTCAGACCAATGTACACAAACAAGCTGCTCTGATACACACTTGCTGTCTAGGTGAGGACAGCAGTGCCGGTCAAAGCAAAGTGCATTGTGGGATATGGAGTTTCATGTCATGCAGCAGAGGCTGTGTGATCTCACCTCTGAAAATGGAAACCCTTCAGAGCGGGATGTGTAAACAGTGCACTAAAGTTCTGTCATTGTGATGGGGTGGTAGGGGGTTCTCTCTGTGTTTTGAGCACCCCCTCAGCTCAGCATCTCCACCCCCTTTGGTTAATTCATCATGTAAATAGATCAGCAGGCCAGCCTGTGTTTGCTTTGCGTGGGGAGCCCCCCATGCGAGCGAGACAAGAGGGAGAGAGAGGGAATATCTACCAGACAACCAGTTTTTATAAATGTACAGAACAGATCAGGAGGCCAAGGTTAGGGAGACTAAGAGAACAGGCTTTAAAAATGTTCAGTAAGTGCAGAAATATCTCCAAACAGAAATAATCAGGCTTCTTTAATGGAACACAAAAGTAGAATTTTTGGAGAATGTTCATGCAATTGGAAAAACACCTGCAAATTAAGAAAACATCATCAATTTGACAACACACATGCTGCAAATACTTACAACGTTAAAAAAAATACATAAAGCATGCCTACTCACAACAGAACCGAAAACAGAAATGCGCTGCGAGTACTCATAACACAACCAAAAACAGAAACACGCTACAAATACTGACAACACAACCAAAAACAAAAATGTGCTACAAATATAACATAACCAAAATCAGAAACACACTGCAAGTACTCATAACAACTAAAAACAGAAACATACTGCAAATACTCACAACCAAAAGCAGAACATGCTAAAATACTCACAACATGAGTAAAAAATACAGAAACGTGCTATAAATACTCACAACATAAAAACAATGTACTGCAAATACTCACAACACAACCAAAAATAGAAACACGCTGCAAAAGCAGAACGTGCTACAAATACTCACAACACGAGTAAAAAGACATAAACGTGCTACAAATACTCAACACAACCAAAAACAGAAACACGCTGCAAAAGCAGAATGTGCTACAAATACTCACATGAGTAAAAAAAGACAGAAACATGCTACAAATACTCAACACAACCAAAAACAGAAACACGCTGCAAGTACTCACAACACAACCAAAAACAGAAACGCACTGCAAATACTCACAACCAAAAGCAGAACATGCTAAAAATACTCACAACATGAGTAAAAAATACAGAAACGTGCTATAAATACTCACAACATAACAAAAACAATATACTGCAAATACTCACAACACAACCAAAAACAGAAACACGCTGCAAAAAGCAGAATGTGCTACAAATACTCACAACATGAGTAAAAAAAGACATAAATGTGCTACAAATACTCAACACAACCAAAAACAGAAACACGCTGCAAGTACTCACAACACAACCAAAAGCCGAACGTGCTATAAATACTCACAACATGAGTAAAAAAAAATACAGAAACGTGCTATAAATACTCACAACATAACAAAAAACAGAAATGTGCTGCAAATACTCACAACACAACAAAATATTAAAATGCGCTGCAAATACTCTCAACATGAAGAAAAATACAAATACTCTCAACACAACCAAATACAGAAACGCACTGCAAATACTCAGAACACAACCAAAAACAGAAATGCTCTGCAAATACTCACAACACAACCAAATACAGAAACACACTGCAAATAGTTTTTGGGATATTTTTTGGAAATGAACCATGGTTTTGTTACACTATCCATAGTTTAACCGTGGTATTTACAACTGTGGTTATACAAATGGTAAATACATTTCTGTATTTAGTTGTGTTGTGAGTATTTGCAGAGCATTTCTGTGTTTTGAGTATTTTCAGCGTATGTGTTGTCAAACTGATAAAGACGGTGATTCATCTATTTGCATGTGCTTTCCTAACGTGTTGAACTCTGTCAGCCACTGTCCAAACGAATGTTGATTTGGGATTATGGCCTATTTTTAAAATGCTTTCACAGTACTTTTTCATTTTCATGGAAAGAAAAATAGCAGCATGAACATTCTGCATAAAATCTCCTTTTCTTTTTCAAAGAATCAAAGTCAGTCATGCAAGTTTGGAACTTGGAACTAATGAAAAATAACTGACTAAATGAGAGTTAATTGGTTTTTAATTTCTAATTAATTAAAAATGTTTTTTTTTTTTTTATTCCTGTGGTGCAAAGCTAAATTTTCAGCATCATTACTTTATTGTCACATGATCCTTCACAAATTATTCTAATATGAAAATTTGCTAGTCAGGAAGCAAATTATCATATTCTAATATGGTAATTTTCTGCTCAAGAAACATTGAAAATAAGAAATCTTAAAAAAAAAAAAAAAAACTGAAAATCCTAATCATTCTGAACTTTTGACCAGTAGAGTGGAAGTTTAACATGGTTTTGGTATGTTGTTTTTTTGTGACCAGCAGCGCACGTGTCTGTACTCACCTCTGCACTTTCTCATTGGCCTCTTTCTCTCTCTCCTGGGTCAGACACAGCTGGCTCTGAGCGCTCTGAAATTCTGATGTCAGCTGCTGCAGACGGTGCAGCAGGGGCTGAATCTGGGTCTGGGTCTGACTTGAGGTGGCAGGACTGTCCGGACTGGTCTCATCAGACTGATGCAGCACACTAAAAACACAAAAAAGTTTTGATAGATAATTAGTGATAGAGTCAGACATGAATTAAGAGTGTTCACTTGACTGCTCAAATAAAGTGTAACCAAATCTTATGTCAGTATTCAAAAATTATACATCCCCAACTACTTGTTTTAATAAATTTTAAATAATTCCATTTGGAAATGTTTTTGCTGCTTCAATAAAATACTTTTAACTATTAAAAGTTCACCATATTTAAAATCATTCAGCAGAATTCTGCACATTTTCCACTTTATTAAATATAAAATAATGTGAAAAAGGGTACAAATTATGCAAGGGCCAAGTTGGCATCTTAAAAACATCAAACGGTAATATGAACGATAATATTTTATTAACAAAGCCTACACTCTAACTGCAATTGCTAACTTTTAGAGCTATATCTACCTGATTTAACCCATAAAAAACGTTTGTAGGTAAAAATTAATGCATTTAGTTTGATTCAGTGATATTAACTAATTTTTAACTTGATCTTAACTTGAACTTGATTAAATTTATATATTTAGGTTACTATGTTTTCAGTGCATTCTAACAAATGCAGTAGGCAAAGATTATATAATTGTTTATGAATTAAAAAAATATTAACTAATATGAACTGAACTGAATTGGCAAGTGTGTTAATTTCCAAGTAATATCAATTTTAATGCATATAAAAACTACAAAACGACATATCTTTGTTATCCATCGCACACTTCAAAAGCTCCTCGGGAAAGACAATCATCAAAATTACAAGAACAATATAACGGCTGACTGACGGTGTAGCATCAGGCTCATGTTTCATAAGCCAGGAGGAGAAATGCCAATGGTCAAATTTCTTACACAAACATGAAACTTGACCCAGACACAGCGAGAGTATGCTTGCAGTTTACCTGGAGGTGGGAATCATAACTCTATATCAACAGACACATCTAATATTCAAACGGAATGTCAGTACAAGAAACAATATCTGGGGCTAATAATTCCTCAGAATGTCAGCGGAATACATTAGCGCTCTCACGGCGCTGCATCCAACTCGAGGTGAATTTCAGACAGGTGTTTTTCAACAAGGCGTGAGATAACGAGGGTCAAGATAAAAACGGAAAGGTAGGGGCGACGATAGATACATATCAGTCTAACCAACGAACACGAGCAGAACTGTACAACTACTGCCAAAAGCTCAAGTAATCAGCATACATTGCAATGCCACTAACTGTCATAAAAAACAAACTGACTTCTTGAGAAAAGCAACGTTTTAAAGAATAAACATTTCTAATGAAAACATGATGCGGATTTCCTTTGCAAAACAAAACCACCGAAATGCTTAAGTGCTGCCAAGGCTTTGCTATATTTGACATGGCATTTACATTTCAGGTGGCTGCACTCATAAAATGCCCATGCCAATGTGCAAAGATGGCAACAATCAAGAGCTTCATGCAGCAATCTAACAACTGTCATTGAGATGAACAGAATTGCTAATAGATAACATTCTCCACAACATTTTTAATATAAAAGCAGTTATGGCTGTTTTTAACTTGAAATTTGGCTGTTGTCATTTTTATTGCTCATCAGCTGGAAAACTCATTTTAAAAGTGATTCAAAAGAAACTGTTCCTCTGTAACATTATCGTTATATTTGTGGTGTGAACTCTACTATTCTTTTAAATTAAGATTTTTTTTTAATCATAATCATTTTAATTAATTAAAAAAAAAAAAAATTACAGATAATGTACTCCCCGTTTTCAACCAAAATGCTAATTTCTTTCTTTCTTACGTCATATAGAAATTGTTTTGTTTTTTTTGAGGAAAACATTTTAGGATTTCTCTCCATCTAGTTGACCTCTATGGTGCCACCGAGTTTGCACTTCCAAAATGCGTTTTAAATGCAGCTGCAAAGAGCTCTAAACGATCCCAGCTGAGGAATAAGGGTCTTATTTAGCTAAACGATCTGTCATTTTCAAAAAAAAAAAAAAAAAAAAAAATTATATACTTTTTAACCTCAAATGCTCATTTTGTCTAGCTCTGCGTGCAATCCGGTTCAACAGAATTAGGGTATGTCGAAAAACTCCTATCTCATTTTCTCCTCCAACTTCAAACTGCGCTTCATCGCTGAAGTACCGACCAAGTGTTTACAAAATGAATGTGCAAAGAAGGTCAAATCACCCGTTACAAAAAAAGTAAAACAGCGAGGTAGAACGAGAAAATGAATTGGGTGTTTTTTGACATACCCTAACTGTCACGATCAGCAATACACAGAGTATGCATACACATGGCAGAGCTAGACTAGATGTGCATTTGAGGTTTTAAAGTGTATACATTTTTTTTTTTTTTTTCAAAAAATGACTGATTGTTTCACCTTATGCCTCGGCTGAAAATGCATTTTGGAAGTTCAAACTCGTGGGCACCATAGAAGTCCACTATATGGAAATAATTCCTGAAATATTTTCCTCAAAAAACATAATTTATTTACGACTGAAGAAAGAAGGAAATTAACATCTTGGACGACAATGGGGTGAGTATATTATCTGTAAATTTTTGCTAAAATTTTATATAACTAATAGTTATCATCCTAATTTACCAGTTGATTGATTACACTGATACTGTAATTGCAAACATTTTTTCTTGTTTCATTTTTTTGACATATTAAAGTCAAATGTTTTTACAGAGGGGATTTTGTCACTCTATAATTCAGAAAACAAAAAATTCAGGATATAGACAGGAATAAAAATGTAAAGTTTGGTGTGTGTAAGTACTACTGAAGTGGAGATTTATGGCTCAGTGTAGAAGAAAAAAATAATTTTGAGAAAATGGCCTTTAAAAATATGTATTGTAATTGAAATCTATTGACACAAATAGATGAAGTGCTATAAAAGAAACATTTAACAGTGTCTTTTTTGGATATTTTCTTTCCACTAGTCTAAAAAAAAAAACTTTATGAAAAACCAAAACGCCCAAAATCTCAAACTTGACAGGTGCATGAAAAAACTGTGTTTATAGCGCAAATAGTTTGACCTTTTACTGGACCTTCTTATTCTTCTAGTATCATTCAAAGAAATAGCTTGCAAAATAACCTGGATAGACTTCCTTGGTTGTTGTGTGGTTACTTACTGTATATCTAATAGATTTTAATCACCTGTATTATTGTCCGTCAAATAAAAAAAGTTATTTTGCCTCCTCTCAACAATACTGTTTTCTATGCTTCAAGCAGGGTTGCCATGTCCATGGTTTTCCCACAGAATTTGGGATACTTTTAAACTGTTGCCATGGGTTAATTTTTCCCCCGCGGTTTAATGGTTTGACATATTGCATAAAGTATATTTGACTGAAATGCTTGTACGAAAATATTTGATATTATACCAATTATAAAACTGCAGTAGATGTTAAATTTTGTGAAGGAGGGCCACTGGTAAGGAGCTCTTGAGCTGGGTTTATGATCACTACGATATATGTGACCCTGGACCACAAAACCAGTCTTAAGTAGCATGGGTATATATACAGCAATAGCCAACAATACAGTGTATGGGTCAAAATGATCGATTTTTCTTTTATGACAAAAATCATTAGCATATTAAGTAAAGATCATGTTCCATGAAGAGATTCTGTAAATTTACTACCATAAATATATATTAAAACTTAATAATAAAAATAATATGCATTGCTAAGAACTTCATTTGGACAACTTTAAAGACGATTTTTTTTAACCCTCAGATTGCAGATTTTCAAATAGTTGTATCTCTGCCAAATACAAACCATACATCAATGGAAAGCTTATTTATTGAGCTTTAAGATTATGTATAAATCTCAATTTCCAAAAAATTGACCCTTATGACTGGTTTTGTGTTCCAGGGTCACATATTGGTTTTCGACAGTAAAATATGTACTTTGCATATTTAGAGTTTTAATATTTGGACTACTTTTGTTACTCATACCTGGCAACCCTGGCTTTAAGGTGCTTAAAAAGCTGTCAACAAACTGCAAGGGACTAATATGCTTTAACATAACACAAAGAGCATGGAGATGTCAATATCAGGTCTAAATAATGATGACACCTGCTCCCCTTTTCATTCAAGCAGAAACCAGATGAACGGCTGTAAAAACACACACAGGTACACCGTGCTCACCTGCGACCACAGACATACAGAAAACCATAGCGCTATTAAGTGGGCATTCATATTAGCCAGGCAAACAATGCTTTTAATACAATGGCACGATTAGCTGACAATACAAAACGTCTGTCTGGCTTACATGCCTGTATGTGACAGAGACATCAAAAGTGATTGGCAGCAGTTTTTGTCTTTTGGCTGTATGTTGTTGCCCTGAAGTCATATTACTCATTCAGTCTTGCTAATTAGTTCCAGGAAGGTTTGCATGTCAGGTTCTTCCTTTAAATTTTTTTTCTTTTTTTTTTTAAGGCAGGAGGTAATCAATTCTGATGCGATATTGATGGTCGAGAAAGTGATGTAAAGTTGTGTGCTTTGTTTAATTAAATGCAAACATATTGGGTACAAAGGTCCAATGACAGTGACAAACAAGGGCAGAGAAGCATTGCCACACTATGGATTATCTTATCTAAGTCCACCCACCCCCCCACAGACACAACTGGTCCATCCTGGTCCCCACTTTATGAGAATCATTATAGCAGGATATATGACGATCATGTCCCGCTCAGAGAAACGCCGATGTTTACTACACAGAAGCTGTGAAGGATGTGATTATACTACAGTCTTAAAAATAAAGGTTCCAAAAGGTGTTTTTGCAGCAATGGCATAGAGGAACATTTTTTTTCAATTAGTGCAAATTATATTTTAATAATCTGAAGAATCTTTTTTTTCCACTAGAAAGAACCTATTGTTGGAATGGATGTTAAAAGTTCTTTGTGGAGCCTCAGATTTGAATTAAAATCCATTATTATTAAGAGACATACACAAATGAAAATTTGCTAAACACTGACAAACTCTCAGGGCATTCAACATGTAGATGAGTTTGTTTCTTCATCAGAACAGATTTGGTGAAATTTAGTATCACTTGCTCACAATCGATCCTCTGCAGTGAATAGGTGCCGTCAGAATGAGAGTCCAAACAGCTGATAAAAAAAAAAATCACAATAATCCACAACCATTCCACATGACTACAGTCCATCATTTAATGTCTTGTGAAGTGAAAAGCTACGTTTATAGTAAATAAAAAGTCCAAAGCCTCAGGCCATTCAACATGCAAATAAGTTTGTTTCTTTATCAGAACAGATTTGGAGAAATTTAGCATTACTTTGCTCACCAGTGGATCCTCTGCAGTGAATGGGTGCCGTCAGAATGAGAGTCCAAACAGCTGATAAAAAAAAACACAGTAACATCACATCTCCAGTACATCACATAACATCTTGTAAAGTGAAAAGCAGCATGTTTTTAAGAAACAAATCCATAATTAAGGCCTTATAACTAGCAGAAAGCAGTATTATGGATAGAGGACTCATACTTAAAATATAAAGCCCTATTAATGAATTTATTTACTACAAACATTTAGCTTTTCACTTCGCAAGATGTTAACGGATGGACTGGTGTAGTGATGTAGACTACACTGTAAAAAATGTTTTTGAAAAAAAGTAGTTTCAACTTAAAAAAAATATTTGTGCTGCCTTAAAATTTTAAGTTTACTCAACTCAAATATCCACATTTTCTCATAGTACAACTTAACATTTCATGTTGACTAAACTTAACATTTTAAGGCAGCGCAAACACTTACTTTAAGTTGAAACAACTTTTGATTTTTTTTTTTTTTGGACACTCATTCTGACCCAGAGGATCCACCATTGTAATGCTACATTTCTCCAAATCTGTTGCAATGTTGAAACAAACTCACCTACATCTTGGATGGCCTTGAGTAAATTTTGAGCAATCGATTATTTATTCATTTATTAAATTTTTTTTGGGTGAACTATTTTACAGGGTTCGTACAGATACTGTAAAATGAAATTCCATGACTTTCAAAGACTTTTCAAGCACTACTTTTTTGTTTTTTTTAAGGACTTCAATCAGAGATCTCACTTATCAAACAATGTCTTCTCTTTCAAAATAAAATTACGGTTAATTTTCTTAAAGGAGTTGTATTTGTGTATACTTTCTTTTTCTTTGTTTTGTTTTTATAACTGTACTGCCTTAATAGTTTGATGTTTTCTACTGTACAAAAAAAAAAAAAAGAAAAAAAAAAGATACGCGAAATCCTGATCTGAAACAACTGATTTGCAAAACGCATTCTGAAGTCCCAAACTGAATCAAATGATTCGCTAACCTGCACAGAAGTCTCGATCTGAATCAAATTATTGGCGAACCGCGCTCCAAAGTTCTGATGTGAAGCAAAGGATTTGCGAACCTGCTCTGACGTTAAATTAAATAATTCGCAACACATGCTCTGAAGTCCCAAAATGAATCAAATGATTCGCAAACCTGCACCGAAGTCTGGATTTGAATCAAATGATTTGCGAACCGCGCTCCAAAGCTCCAATCTAAATCAAATGGTTTTGAAATACACGCTCCGAAGTCCCAAACTGAATCAAATGTTTCGAAATACAGGCTCTGAGGTCCCAAACTGAATCATATGTTTCGAAATACAGGCTCTGAGGTCCCAAACTGAATCAAATGTTTCGAAATACAGGCTCCGAAGTCCCAAACTGAATCAAATGTTTCGAAATAAAGGCTCTGAGGTCCCAAACTGAATCAAATGTTTCGAAATACAGGCTCTGAGGTCCCAAACTGAATCAAATGTTTCGAAATACAGGCTCCGAAGTCCCAAACTGAATCAAATGTTTCGAAATACAGGCTCTGAGGTCCCAAACTGAATCAAATGTTTCGAAATACAGGCTCCGAAGTCCCAAACTGAATCAAATGTTTCGAAATACAGGCTCTGAGGTCCCAAACTGAATCAAATGTTTCGAAATACAGGCTCTGAGGTCCCAAACTGAATCAAATGTTTCGAAATACAGGCTCTGAGGTCCCAAACTGAATCAAATGTTTCGAAATACAGGCTCTGAGGTCCCAAACTGAATCAAATGTTTCGAAATACAGGCTCTGAGGTCCCAAACTGAATCAAATGTTTCGAAATACAGGCTCCGAAGTCCCAAACTGAATCAAATGTTTCGAAATACAGGCTCTGAGGTCCCAAACTGAATCAAATGTTTCGAAATACAGGCTCCGAAGTCCCAAACTGAATCAAATGTTTCGAAATACAGGCTCTGAGGTCCCAAACTGAATCAAATGTTTCGAAATACAGGCTCTGAGGTCCCAAACTGAATCAAATGTTTCGAAATACAGGCTCTGAGGTCCCAAACTGAATCAAATGTTTCGAAATACAGGCTCCGAAGTCCCAAACTGAATCAAATGTTTCGAAATACAGGCTCTGAGGTCCCAAACTGAATCAAATGTTTCGAAATACACGCTCTGAAGTCCCAAACTGAATCAAATGATTCGCGAACCTGCACAAAGTCTTTATCTGAAACAAATTATTTGCGAACCACGCTCCAAAGTTCCGATGTGAAGCAAAAGATTTGCGAACCTGCTCCGAAGTTCCAATCTAAATCAAATGATTTACGACACACGCTCTGAAGTCCCAAACTGAATCAAACGATTTGCAAACCTGCACCGAAGTCTGGATTTGAATCAAATGATTTGCAAACCACGCTCCAAAGTTCCGATGTGAAATCCTGCTCTGAAGTTGCAAACTAAGTCAAATGATTCACAACACATGCTCCGAAGTCCCAAACTGAATCAAATGATTCGCGAACCTGCACAAAGTCTCTATCTGAAACAAATTCTTTGCGAACCACGCTCCAAAGTTCCGATGTGAAGCAAAAGATTTGCGAAACTGCTCCGAAGTTCCAATCTAAATCAAATGATTTACGACACACGCTCTGAAGTTCCAAACTGAATCAAACGATTTGCAAACCGGCACCGAAGTCTGGATTTGAATCAAATGATTCGCAAACCACGCTCCAAAGTTCCGATGTGAAAACCTGCTCTGAAGTTGCAAATTAAATCAAATGATTCACAACACATGCTCTGAAGTCCCAAACTGAATCTAATGATTCACGAACCTGCACCGAAGTCTTGATCTAATTCAAATGATTCGCAAACCATGCTCCAAAGTTCTGATGAGAAGCAAAAGATTTGTGAACCTGCTCCAAAGTTCCAATCTAAATTAAATGATTTACGATATGCACTCTGAAGTTCCAATCTAAATCAAATGATTTGCGACACACGCACCGAAGTCTCGATCTGAATCAAATGATTCGCAAACCTGCACCGAAGTCTCGATCCGAATCAAATGATTCACAAACCTGCACCGAAGTCTGGATTTGAATCAAATGATTTGCGAACCGCGTTCCAAAGTTCTGATGTGAAGCAAAAGATTTGCAAACCTGCTCCGAAGTTGCAAATTAAATCAAATAAATTGTGATACGTGCTCCGAAGTCCTGTTCTGAATCAAATGATTCGTGATACGCGACCCAATTGAAGCGCTTCAAAACAGTGAGTCACTTTAAAAAAACTCAGTTTCACTCATCACTACATGCTTTTTATTTGTTTTTGTTTACTAGTTTTACTAACTGAAATAAGCGGAAAAAAGTATTTTGTGCATGAATTTTGTGTAAAAAGATATTAAAGATATATAAAACTTATTTCATAGATACACTGTCTTTCAATAATTCAAGCACTTTTTAAGTACCTCTTCAGGAATATTGCTTCGATTAAATTTCAAAAAGTCAAATTCAAGTACTTCAAGCACCTTGTACGAACCCTATATTTAAGTATGAGCAACAGTAATAATGACTAGATATAAAAGAAATACTAACTCCCCTTGTACATTGTGCATTCAACCAAACATATGCTACTCGTTAAAAACAGTGTATGTTGGTCTAGTTATAAAGGTTGCCAGACAAGCGACCTGAGGACTGTGTTAAACATTAACCAGAACCGTAAGATACCTGATCACAGGGGTGGGATCCCAACGAACCTGCCCTCTAACTCTACAGGCCAGTTAAACATTAACACCACCACAAAATGCTATCAGATGGGAAATGTAAAATAACCTTTTAATAGAGCGCATTTATCTACAGGCAAAAAAGTACATAGAGACTACCGTCAAAGCAGAGACAGACATTCTACTGACAGATGTCTATAGCAACCTGATGTGGATGTAAACTAACTACCGACCACATCCCACTGTCAGCCATTCCTAACCCCAATCACTCATGCTGACAGCTGCTGATAAAGGCCGTGGTTGTTTCAATATGTCTCGTTCCCTCAATAGAACACAGAAATATGAGAACACACCCAATGGCGAACACAAACAGCAAAGTTGTGATCACTCGTTCATGAAAAAACGAATTTCTTGCACTGAGCCCAGGCAGGAACGCTGCTGTGTGTATGGATAAAGCAGCCACTGCTTGCTGGGAGGGGTTCCATGCAATCTACGAAATGTATTTTGCTGCACAGAACGGCGAAGGCGGCTAATGCAGCGGCTACAGTTTGCTCTGTTTTGGGGATAAAGTCTGTTAATGCCACAGGCGCTATAAATATCACATAAATTCAAAGTTTCCATCTAGCAATGTGGCATAACTACTGGTGTTATCAACATCCAAGGATTTCCGAGAATAAGTAATTTCAGCTCAATCGGCGGGGGTTTGAACCAAACAGGGAAAACACAAGAAAATGGAAATAAATGCCACTGATAATCAGTTCACTGAGAGCTGAATGATTAGAAATCTCTGTAAAGATCAGACAACTTGCTACTGTTTTACCTCATATACAAAGTTAATAATAAACACAAATATCAAACACCAAAATGAGGGAGAGACTCCAGAAAATGACTGTGGCTCAAATCG
>NC_133381.1:8091997-8133396 GCF_049309525.1 Garra rufa
CTAAAAATTCAGACCATTGCATCACACGAATAAACTGCATTTCAAAATGTATTAAAAAAAATAGATAATTTTATTGCAAAAATATTTCACAATATTACTGCTTTTACTGTATTTTTCATCAAACAAATGCAGCCTTGCTGGGAATAAGCATTTAAGAAAACCTTAAGAACCCTAAACTTTTGAACAGTAGTGTACTATTGTTCATTTTTAATTCATGTTTGTCCAACTTAAAATGTCAAACTAACATGAACGCAGAATAAAACATGGTGTAAAAAACACTTAAATTTACTGAACAAACTGAACCTTGTTGCAAAGCGATACCAAAAGTTCTCCTATAGCATGACTGGTTGGTAAAACCCTTTTGGAGCAAAACAAAAAACGCAATCATGCATAACAAGATGAGGAAGAGATGTAATAAGATGTGACAAATGCAAATTGAATGTCCTTGATACACACGGATGTACATCTCGGTAAAACCGGACGTAGCTCACTTAACCAGCACGACCAGTTTACGAGCCAAATGTATTTACTTCATATCGTCTATCAAAGCCGTCTTCACTGACAGATAAACCCCAAGTAAAGCAAACAAGCCCTCTGGCTGGAAGACAAGAACCGGGGAGGGTGGGTCTGCGGTAGTCCATCACGACCACTGGGAACGGTTTGGTTTGGTTATTTAAGACCCCGACTATCATTTTAAATAAAACCTTAAATAAGCACAAAGTTCAACTCGCAGGCCAAAACAATCAGATGTTAGGTAGTGCTGAAACATTTGCGGTTGGTGCCTCTGGAGGCTTTTTGTGCGCTGAGAATCCCCGCATGGATAGATCTCTGACAGAGTCTGCAGGAGACGTGGCTCAAGATCACAACTTCACAAATGCTCCAATTCTTGAGATCATGAGTTTGCGGTCATCTAATGACTCACTGCACTTAAGTCGAGCGATTTATTGTTCCCTGGGCAAAGCAAACAAAAGACATAAAAGGCAGTTTCAATGTTCATAATCTGTTATAAAGCTGGATGATGATGACTCGATGCATGATGCATGTTTTCTGCTTCGATCAGAGGTGAAATGAGTGACATGCAATGAGGGTCTTTCATTTATTATGGAAGTTTTGTGATAGAGAAACCACCTCATTAACAACTATTCTATGGCTGGCTGACCAAAAATAAGGAGCTAAACAAGAAAAAAAAAGCTAAAACCTAAACTCTCAAAAATAAAGGTTTAGAAAAGAATAGGTTTCATAAAACAACCATTTCAGGTTCTTTGAAGAACCTTTAAGTGAACAGTTCTTAAAAAGAACTATTTTTCTTAGTGTGAAGACCATTTTAATAAGCTAAAAAATATTTTCTGCTAAAAAGAACTTTTTGTACATTTGAAAGATTCTATTGATGAACGCAGCTTTAAACGCAGCTTTAAAAGGATTCTAAATGATCCCAGCCAAGAAAGAAGGGTCTTATCTAGTGAACTGATCAATTAAAAAAAAAAAAAAAAAGTACAATTTATATTTATAAAACTCCCGTCTTATTTTCTCATCCACCTTGAAAATCGTCCTACATTGCGGTTTTACCTTTTTTTTTGTAAATTGCGTTTGACCTTCTTTGAATTTTTCCAATCACAACGCACCGGATAGCTGGCCAATCAGAGAACACCTCGGTTTCAATCAATGATGAGTTTTGTAAAAAATTGAAGCGTTTTAGAAAGGCGGGGCAGAGAGGAGCAACAATAAGTATGTTGAAACCGCATAAACACATCGCTTTATAACAAATACACAAAATAGTATTTTTTTTAGCAACATCATATGACCCCTTTAATTCATCTCATTCGCAAAAAAACAAACAAACACAAAACAGATTCAGTATTCATCAAAATGAATTAAAAAAAGTTAAATGCAAACTCAGAATCTAAATATGTTAAATAACACAAATATCATGTATGTATTTAATTCATTTTTTAACCAATGTCTTTGCTGCTGACCTATGATGATCTAGGTCAACCATACTAGCAAGCAAAATGACTTTAGAAAAACTTACATTTGTGATTCAACTTTTTTATATTGCTGAAGAGTGTTGAACCTTCTTCTCCTGAGTTCTACTGTACAGACATGATTTTACTTTTCCTTCAGCCTGAGGTTTACTCTTGGAAGAGTCAGCACATTTTTTAATATGACTCCTAGCTAATTTTTTAGGGAGTAACGCAATATTGTAATGCATTACTTTCCCTAACACTGGTCGTACACGCGCTCACAAGAGGGTGGCGTTACAGCAGATGACATAGCGTAAGCTCTGTTGCAAATATGCTAGTTTCATGAGAACTAAGTTTTGTTTACAGCAAAGGAAAACCAGTCTCCTCTTAGCTTATATCAAAATTCTCTGACATTTTTCTTTTTAAATCCTTGTTTTGTACAGTCGTGGCCAAAAGTTTTGAGAATAACACAAATATTAGTTTTCACAAAGTTTGCTGCTAAACTGCTTTTAGATCTTTGTTTCAGTTGTTTCTGTGATGTACTGAAATATAATTACAAGCACTTCAAACGTTTCAAAGGCTTTTATCGACAATTACATGACATTTATGCAAAGAGTCAGTATTTGCAGTGTTGGCCCTTCTTTTTCAGGACCTCTGCAATTCGACTGGACATGCTCTCAATCAACTTCTGGGCCAAATCCTGACTGATAGCAACCCATTCTTTCATAATCACTTCTTGGAGTTTGTCAGAATTAGTGGGTTTTTGTTTGTCCACCCGCCTCTTGAGGATTGACCGCAAGTTCTCAATGGGATTAAGATCTGGGGAGTTTCCAGGCCATGGACCCAAAATGTCAACGTTTTGGTCCCCGAGCCACTTAGTTATCACTTTTGCCTTATGGCACGATGCTCCATCGTGCTGGAAAATGCGTTGTTCTTCACCAAACTGTTGTTGGATTGTTGGAAGAAGTTACTGTTGGAGGGTGTTTTGGTACCATTCTTTATTCATGGCTGTGTTTTTGGCCAAAATTGTGAGTGAGCCCACTCCCTTGGATGAGAAGCAACCCCACACATGAATGGTCTCAGGATGCTTTACTGTTGGCATGACACAGGACTGATGGTAGCGCTCACCTTTTCTTCTCCGGACAAGCCTTTTTCCAGATGCCCCAAACAATCGGAAAGAGGCTTCATCGGAGAATATGACTTTGCCCCAGTCCTCAGCAGTCCATTCGCCATACTTTTTGCAGATGATCAATCTGTCCCTGATGTTTTTTTTGGAGAGAAGTAGTTTCTTTGCTGCCCTTCTTGACACCAGGCCATCTTCCACCAGTCTTGGCCTCACTGTGTGTGCAGATGCGCTCACACCTGCCTGCTGCCATTCCTGAGCAAGCTCTGCACTGGTGGCACTCCGATCCCGCAGCTGAATCCTCTTTAGGAGACGATCCTGGCGCTTGCTGGACTTTCTTGGACGCCCTGAAGCCTTCTTAACAAGAACTGAACCTCTTTCCTTGAAGTTCTTGATGATCCTATAAATTGTTGAGCCACAACATCCTTGCCTGTGAAGCCATTTTTATGCAACGCAATGATGGCTGCACGCGTTTCTTTGCAGGTCACCATGGTTAACAATGGAAGAACAATGATTTCAAGCATCACCCTCCTTTTAACATGTCAAGTCTGCCATTCTAACCAAATCAGCCTGACATAATGATCTCCAGCCTTGTGCTTGTCAACATTCTCACCTGAGTTAACAAGACGATTACTGAAATGATCTCAGCAGGTCCATAAATGACAGCAATGAAATGCAGTGGAAAGTTTTTTCGGGATTAAGTTAATTTTCATGGCAAAGAAAGACTATGCAATTCATCTGATCACTCTTCATAACATTCTGGAGTATATGCAAATTGCTATTATAAAAACTTAAGCAGCAACTTTTCCAATTTCCAATATTTATGTAATTCTCAAAACTTTTGGCCACGACTGTATATATCCACTTCTCGCCTACATCATCTGCTGGAATGCCACTCTCTCGTGAATGAGTGTACAACAGTTAGCAGAATCAACTGTATTTGTCTGAAAGAAGAAAGTCATATACACCTAGGATGGCTTGAAGGTGGTTCATAGGGTAGTTCTCATTTCATCATCAGTTCTTCACGGAACCATAGATGCCAATAGAGAAACTTTATTTTTGAGAGTAAAGGTCTTAGTCTCAAACTTAGATCACCTGATGCATATTGCACAAAAAAAAATTGATAGTGGTCTCTAAATTGAACATTTGAGGAGTAAAAAAGTTAAAAGTCTGGCTAGATCAAACTATGGTTCATGCATAAACCAGAATCTAGAGATGATGGACTGGACCTAAAGCAAAGACCTCCTGGTTCCTCGCCACTGGAATGCCATGCAAATACTTTCCCCTAATTCCTGCACTAACACCAACAAGTTATCCATCACCTGAGTTGTTATAATCCTCCAGAACACCTTGCCCCGCACCTTTGTTTATTTGCAAGTTCATTGAACACTTACGGCATGTCACAGCAGGTTTATGCCCCACCACAACTCAAACAAACTATAAAACGCATCAAGTGAGTGGTTTAAGGAGTCATTTCTATGCAGTGTAAGGTGAGGTGTTTCACCTGTGATACCTGCGTAAGGTTTGCAGCTCCTCTTCCAGTGTGTGACTCTCCAGCAGGGCTTTATCTCGTTCTCTCCGGGCTTCCTGAAGCTCCTCCTCAAGCTGTGGAGATTGGAGAAATGCATGTCAGATCATAACATGTTCTGTTACAACACACTGTTCATTTATGGACAGCTCAAATGAAAGAACTAAAAAAGAGAACAGCACAGCCGATATGGGTTTTACAAGCGGAAAAATATTAAAGATAAATAAATAAATACAAAGAATTCTGTGAGAATTAGCACACGGTCAGTATGAGTTTTACTAATAGCAAAATAAATAAATACACACTAACAATCTACAAAAAATAAATAAAAACAATTAATGCATAAATAAAAAATGTTAAAATAAAAAAATAATATTTAATTAATATTTACTGTATTGTTTCCTAGCTAAAAAATTAAAATATAAATAATGCGTTAAAATGTTGAAATAAATATGTAACATTTATGCATATATTTATTTATGTATTAACCATATTTTCTAACTGCTGCTGTGAAACTGACAATGAGGATCTTGTAAAATTAATTAGCCAAGCAGACATGATTTCTCACCAATCCATAGTCAAAAAATTGCCAAATATTTAATGATTCATTGCCTGATATATTGATCTATACAAATAAAAATAAACACAAAACACTAAAGGTACACTACCAGTCAAAAGTTTTTGAACAGTAAGATTTTTTATGTTTTTAAAGAAGTCTCTTCTGCTCACCAAGCCTGCATTTATTTGATCCAAAGCACAGCAAAAACAGTAAGATTTTAAAATGTTAAAATAACAGCTGAGTAAAATTTGTGTATGTTTCTTTGATAAATAGAAATTTCAGAAGAACAGCATTTATCTGAAATAGATATCTTTTGTAACATTACAAATGTCTTTATCATCACTTCTGATCAATTTAAAACATCCTTGCTAAATAAAAGTATTTATTTCTATATTTCTTATATTTATATTATTTCTTTGCCAAAAAAAAAAAATATATATATATATACTGGCTTTTGAATGGTATAGTGTATAATGTTACAAAAAGCTTTTTATTTCAGATAAATACTGATCTTTGGATCTTTCTATTCATCAAAGAATTCTGAAAAAAAATAATGTACTCAACTTTTTAAAATATTGATAATAATTATTATAAATGTTTCTTGAACAGAAAATCAGCATATTAGAAAGATTACATACTAAAATATTCTATTTAATATCTAAAACAGGTATTTTAAATAGTAAAAATTTGCTTGGTGAGCAGAAGAGGCTTCTTTAAAAACATTAAAAATCTTACTTTTGACTGTGCTTTCGTCAGTACGTAAACACAAGAGAAACGCAATTCATAATACGATGCAGGTATGTGCCACATTTTTAGTGTTCCCTTGCACTATTGCGAGCATTACTTAAGCAGTTTCTCCTACTGTCACGTACAGCAAACCGCTCTAATGAAGAGCAATCAAACATTAAATAACATCATTTCATATTTATAGACTCATTTCCTTGCTTTCTCCACATCAGATGGGGCAGAACTCAACTTTTATCCCTCGCCAATGTCAGACAGATAACCATCTGAACTCCAACTGAACTTCATTCGTTCGTTCGTGTGCACACAAGGAGAAATTCAGTCTGAGGGGGATCCAATTGACTCCATTGTCTCCTAACTCAGCACCTACTCAGCAGCGGTGTGTCGTGAGACTGAGGGATCCCTGGGCCGATGGGTGCGGGGAAGGCCGGGTAAACACCGTCCCCGACCCTCTCAGTGCATATACCTGCGGCACAATAAAGCCCCTGCTAATGACCTGCCGTTGAAACAGATGTATTGATGGGCTCATCCTATCAACAGCTGGGCGAGCAGACAGACACAATGGAGACTGTCTAAACAAACATGACAACCTGCGCTACTGTAAAGGCCTGCAATATACTCCTGAGAGACGAGGGGAGGACAAAGACAGAGAGAGTTGGGGAGATAAACAGAGAGGTAAAGACAAGAGAGGGGTTAAAAGAGGATCAACATGTCTGTTTTCTGGTAAAGAAATAGTTTAGCTAAAAATGAAAATTCTGTCATTTACTTACATGTTATTCCACACCTGTATGTCTAGAGGAGCACTAAAGGAGACATTTTCAATCTTCAAATAAAACAAGTGAGCACTTAAAGTGCTTGTGTGCTGTATTCAAAATCTTCAGAAATCATACGATATATTTGAGTAGAAATGCAAATGAGATTTGAGAGTGCAAAGGTAATATTTTTGGCAAATACTGAGGTAAACTGGTCTGTTTTTTTTATATAAAGTAGTTATATAATTTCAGAAAATGTAAAATACAGAAAATGAGACTATATATAAAAATATGGCCTAAAGTAATGTTAATATGAAGAAATAGTCCGTAATTGTTTTTTTCCAGCTGTTTTACCACATATTTTGACTGATGCATTGCATAGCGTTTCAGTATTTTTAACTATTAACTTTATAGTTCATGTGAACTGGCCTTTAAACATACTTTTTTAGTGCTTTTTATCCCATTAGTAGAGCCAAACAGAAAACCTGGACCACAAAACCAGTCATAAGTGTACATTTTTTTTGAAATTGAAATGTATACATCATATGAAAGCTGAATAAATAAGCTTTCCATTAATGTATGGTTTGTTAGGATAGGATAATATTTGGAAATCTAGAATCTGAGGGTGCAAAAAAAATCTAAATATTGAGAAAATTACCTTTAAAGTTGTCCAAATGAAGTTCTTAGCAATGCATATTACTAATCAAAAATTAAGTTTTGATATATTTACTATAGGAAATTTACAAAATATCTTCATGGAACATGGAACACTTAATATCCTAATGATTTTTGGCTTAAAAAAAATTTGATAATTTTTACCCATACAGTTTACATTTAAACTCACAAGTTATATCAACTGATTTTTATTGTAATAAGTTAAAATGACTTAATGACTTAAAATGAATAAGCTGATTTAACTTAAAAACTTAAGGCAGCTGCTGAACTTACGTTTTTAAGTTTAATCTGGTAAAAACTTTTTACAGTGTATACCAGTGCTACTTAAAGACTACTTAAAGGTTTTGTGGTCCAGGGTCACATATGTTTGTCATATTGAAAACAGCAGCTTAGACATTCATCAAAGTGTGTCCTTTTGTGTTCCACAGAATAATGAAAGCCATACAGTTTTGGGATGACATGATGGTGAGTAAACAATGACTTTGTTAAACTATTTCTTTAAATGAATAGAAGATTTGGAGTTATCATAAGCGCTGAAGATGAATGACTCTACACCAGCTTTTGCTATAGTCTAGGGTTGTTGAGTTGAGGTGTGTCGTCGATAGGCTTGGAATTTTAACAGTTTTCTTCAGAAACACATGAATGCCGTCCGTGCCTTATCTTCGGGGTGTATCATAAGCTGCGATAAAGCTTGAAAGCTTTCATCCTAGTGGATGCATTGTCTGCAAAACACATTCAGTGTGGCACCTGTTTGAAACCGAGCAGTATCTTATCAAATGCACTGGATAGGAGTTTCTCTTTCACAAAAATCAACTGGAGCACAATAGCCAAAATCTGCAATGCTTCACAATGATGTCACTTGCAGGCATGCGACATGCCCAGCTAATAAAAAAGTATTTTAAGAACGTTTCGCAAACGATCCCATTAAGATACGAAAACTTTGTTTTTGAATGTTCTCTGAAAATTCAAAACACTGAACACTTTTTTATGTGGATGTTTGAGAAAACATTAAGGGAAAATTCCATTTTAAAATTCTGCAAACATACTTAACGGAAGCCAGGGATTATGGTTTATCAAGTTTTAAACTTGGATATTTTTATTTTACAAACGCATCGATTTCCTTAAGAAAGTCTTTATTAACTCCTGGAGCCTTGTGGAGTACTTTTTATGATGGATGGATGCACTTTATTGTACTTAAAAATCTTAAACCCTATTCAGTCCTATTACAATGCTTGGAAGAGCCAGGGTATTTTTTTTAATATAACTTTGACTGTAATTATCTGAAAGAAGAAAGTATACACCTAGAAAGGCTTGAGGGTGAGTACATCATGGGGTAATTTTCTCGTCGTAACTTTCATTTTTGGGTGAACTATCCCTTTAAAAACGGTAGATGCACTAAAATAACTAAAAATGTAAATGTTTCAGAATAAATTCCAAGAATGATGGAGGCACAGTTTTAAACAATATGTTCTAAGAATGTTCTGCTAACGTTCCTATTAATTTATGAAAACATTATTTCGAAAGTTCTCTGAAGGCTTAAAATTTCTATTTTTTGAATGTTTAAAAAATGTTAGACAAACTAAAATAACTAACAATTAAAATGTTTCAGAAAAAAACATTCCATGAACAAATATTTAAAAATGTGTTCTAACAATGTTTTGCTAATGTTCAAATTCAAATAAAGCCATAATTTTTGTTTTCTTTGCGCACAAAAAGTATTCTCGTAGCTTTATAAAATTATAGTTGAACCATGTCGCATGGACTATTTTAAGGATGTCCTTACTACCTTTCTGAGTCTTGAACGTCATAGTTGCGTTTCTGTTTGGGCAGGGTCAGAAATATATATCTTAATTTGTGTTTTAAAGATGAACAAAGGTCTTACAGGTTTGGAATGAAACGAGAGTAAGTAATTAATGACAGAATTTTCATTTTTGGGTGAACCCAAAGAAACTAGTAGGTAGCAACATTTAAAACAAACATATATTTTAGAAAAACATTTCTAATGCATTAATAATGTTTCCGTCATAACACTTTGACAACATTATTAAAAAAATAATATAACTTTGAATTAATGTTCTATTACCATTACTACAAAAGTAATTGTTCATAACTTTGAGAAACCTTGCCAGAACTTTCTGAGAACATTCCCTGTTAGCTGGATGAGTGCATAAACCGTTATATTCCTCTGATGCAGCCTTTGATTAAAAATCTTCAACTGCAGGCTAAAGACACAAATGCAAATACGATCTTTGCATGCTATAGATAACTCTGCGTGCTTTTTCACCACAATGCATGACTATAACGGAAATAGGCCTGTGACTCGAACGCCCGGTGCATTTAAATCCCCGAAACACTTTTACCCATAAGCGCATGCAGCTTCCGTGGTGTGGCCCCAATCATTCTAATTACTGGAGCGCAGGTCTCGCAAGTCAAAGAGAACATCAAAAAGCCTCAAACCTCTAAAGTCAATATGTACTTTTCTCCAACTGGGAGGGGAGCTCGACTTCAAAGCGCAATTCTTTTAATCTTATGTATTTTATCAGCATTCATTACAATATTATCCAAATTAGGTTCCCAGAGTAACGTGTTAACCTGTAGAGATTAAGCCCTGCAAAGGAGGGTCGCAGCCTTGACCTTTATGAGCGAGCGTTTGGTGGGGCAGAGGTGGGCTGGTCGTGGCCTTTCTGACCCAGTGGGGAGAGGAGGATGTGATGGAGGTTATCAGCGGTGTCACAGTCCGCTCTGCCGCTCTGACTGGAGCTCATTTAAAGCTGCACGGCCCGTATCATGTCGGAGGTCACTAAACGCTACCAGTTATACCATGGAAAACATAATTGTTCTTGCTCTTTTAAAATGCACTCTAAAGTTAAGCAAATTGCATTTAATATAATTTGCACTATAATGCATTCTCATTTAATTGCAATTAACATACAGTTGAAGTCAAAAGTTTACATACACCTTGCAGAATCTGCAAAATGTTCATACAAGGGATCATACAAAATGCATGTTATTTTTTTTAAGTTTACATAGACTTGATTCTTAATTCTCTCTTTTTTTTTTAGTGATAGTTGTTCATGAGTGAGCTGTTCTTCAAAAAAAAAACAGGCAAATCCCACAAATTCTTTGGTTTTCCAGCATTTTTGTGTATTTGAACCCTTTCCAACAATTACTGAATGATTTTGAGAACCATCTTTTCACACTGAGGACAACTAAGGCACTCATATGCAACTATTACAGAAGGTTCAAATGCTCAATGATGCTTCAGAAGGAAACACAATGCATTAAGAGCCAGGGGATGAAAACTTTTGAACATAATGAAAATGTGTGCATTTTTCTTATTTTGTCTAAATTTCATTTTTTTTTTTCATTTAGTACTGCTTTTCAGAAGCTACAGAACATACTTACATGCTTCCCAGAAGACAAAATAAGTTAAATTTACCCTGATCGTCACATTCAAAAAGTTTTAACCTCTGGCTCTTAATGCATCGTGTTTCTTTCTGAAGCATCAGTGAGCGTTTGAACATTCTGTAATAGTTACATATGAGTCCCTCAGTTGTTCACAGTGTGACAAGATGGATCTCAAAATCATAGTTATTGTTGAAAAGGGTTCAAATACACAAAAATGCTGAAAAAATAGAGAATTTGTGGGACCTAAAACTAAACAAACAAAAAAACACAGCTGTGGATCATTCGGGTAACAACACAGTATTAGGAATCAAGTGTATGTGAACTTTTGAACAGGGTCATTTTTATAAATTCAACTATTATATTATATGTAAACATCCTTTATGTGCAATATCTTATTCAGGTCAGTACCAAATACAAAATAGCATGCATTTTGTATGATCCCTCTTATTTTGGTAAAATAATTAACATTTAGCAAATTCTCCAAGGTGTATGTAAACTTTTGACTTCAACTGTAAGTCTTTTGAACTCTTTTTAAAAGTATGCTAAAGTGTACTTTTTTTCACAAGGGAAACTGTTTGCTGTCAGACTACACTTTTACTAGATGCATTAAAATATTTGCTAAACTATTAAGCAAATGAATAATACCTAGTCTAACTGTTGTGAAACGCATTACCCATGTAACACAACTGTGCACTGGACTCAACAGCCGCTTTATTATAAGGACTAATCCTGTGAAACACACGCACCCTTCTCTATTTCCGAGCCTGTGTCACCTGATGATGTCTGATCAAACATATTCAGTTTGACAGGACGGAGACAAAAGACTCGCATCCTCATCTGACAACAAAGAGCCCAAATACATGAGAGCCCTACTCCACAGAACACACTCATAAATCTCTCTCGTAACACAGTCAGCACAAAACAGCAGAGCTGATGCCCCTGGCTTTAAAACGCCTATAAGACTCACACCTTCTACAACCAAAACATCTAAGAATTGCACTCTCTGAAAGAGATGTTTTTATGCCATGTTTATGAGGACTCACCATCATTTATTTGAGGGGGAATGAAACCAGGACATGATGCAAGTCAGAGTCGAATGCATGAGCACCAGGGCTCAGATTCCATCACCCTGTTTTTATGCACATTTTGAATTATCACATAGGAAGCGAGTGATAGAAACACCAAATTTGAAAGAAAATCCCTTAATTCGCAAAAAAAGCTCATTCAAATAATGGGAGATGAATAAATTCCTCTATGCACATCAAAAAAGCCATGTGAGATTGCACTATGGCATAATTTGACCAACCAGCAGACCTATGTTGTTGCACAGCATCTGAAATATTGTTATGATACCAAAGGTGTTATGATACCTTTGGTGTTATAGTTGTTACTCCGATTTATGGCCATTTCTATTATTTTTGAACATGCTAATACTACCTATACTGCTACTACTACTTATACATTATTATTATTCAGATTGTCTTGTTCTCATTTCTCATTTATTATCATTGTTGTTGTTTTTTTGTTGTATTTTGTTGTTGTTAGTATAGTTTTTTGTTTGTTTTTGTTTTTTGTTGGTATTGTTTCTGTTGTTGTTGTTTCTGTTTCTCCATTTACCATGTATGTTTTTGCACTCCAAAAAAAAAAAAAAAAGAAAGAAATATTGTTATGATCATTTTGAAACGATTCAAGACTGTCAAAGTATTTCTGTATAATTTCCTCCCAGAATGGTCTTACACGGCATCCACCTTCGAAAGAAATGACCGCATTTATTGTTGTAATTTATCATATATGAAAATTATTACATTCAGTGGCTTCTCCTACTTTTCTTAATGATATTTTTTGCCAGTTTATCAGGAAGTGAGGATTTTGTTCTCTTTGACTCGTTGAATAGAAATGCGATATTTATGCGACATTCCAGTTTTGTGCATAAGTTATCTAATTTAACGTATTAAAGCTGAATAAATTATATAAAAAAAAATATATATATATATTTTTATATTTTGTCACACATATTAATTATTTAAACATGTAACAAACCATTTTTTTTAAATAAACACTTCAAGAGGAAAACAGAAATTACTTGACAAGCTTTCCAAAGAATACACCAAGTTTACACTTCGAAACCTTGTAAAAAAATGAAATAAACTTACCTGAGATTGACCAAAACACTTTTTAAATAGTTAAATACACTACCAATCAAAAGTTTTTGAACGGTAAGATTTTTAAAATAACTCTTCTGCTCACCAAGCATGCATTTTTTTGATACAAAGTACAGCAAAAACAGTAATTGAGATAATTTTGAGATTCTGAGATATTTTTACTATTTAAAGTAACTTGTCTATTTGAATATATTTTTAAAATGTAAATTATTCCTGTGCTTTCAAAGCTGAATTTTTAGCATCATTACTCCAGTCACATGATTCTTCAGAAATCATTCTAATATTCTGATTTGCTGCTCAAAAACATGTATTTTTATTATTATTATGTTAAAAGCAGCAGAGTAGATTTTGTTCAAGTTTCTTTGATGAATACAAAGTTCAGCCGCATTTGTCTGAAATAGAAATCTTTTGTAACATCATAAATGTCTTTATCATCACTTTTGATCAATTTAAAGCATCCTTGCTAAATAAAAGTATTAATTTCTATTACCCCCCCCCCCCCACCCCAAAAAAAGAAAGAAAGAATAAAATAAAATTATACTGACTCCAAGCTTTTGAACGGTACAGTCTATAATATTACAAAAGCGTTTTATTTCAGATAAATGCTGATCTTTGGATTATTCTACTCAAAGAATCCTGAAAAAAAAATCAACTGTTTTAAATATTGAAAGTTAATATAATTATAAAAAGCATATTAAAATGATTTCTGAAGGATCACGTGACACTGAAGACTAGAGTAATGTAGCTTTAAAATCACAGAATTAAATTACATTTTAAAATATATTCAAACCGCAGTTATTTTAAATAGTAAACATATTTCAAAATTGTACTGCTGTTGCTGTACATTGGATCAAATAAATGCATGCTTGGTGAGCAGAAGAGTCTTCTTTGAAAAGCATTAAAAAACTTACTGTTCAAAAACTTTTGACTGGTAGTCTAAGTGTGTTACTAGATTCAGTGATTAAGCTCAATTTGGAGGAGTTACAACAAGCACCCATTATATTATATTAGCACCCATTTCGTTGTTTTCTATAGGACAAAAACATAGTGAACAGGAACTATCAAAGTCAAAAAAGCGCCATAAAAGTAGTTCATATAACCAGATTGCTATATTTAAAAGAAGTTAATTCAACTCCAAACATTCAAACTTGACAAGATGCTGATATTAATTCATGAGTATTAAATCTGGCAGGTTTGAATCCACACAAGTGCAAATGAGATTTGAGACCTACAGCTTCTACTTTTGTGTTCCACAGAATATTTTCAATTTAAAAACAATTGTCATTTTTGGGGAAACTATCAGCAAAGAGGCATCTAACCAAACACATTCAAGATAATATTATCCACATTTAATGGTCCATGAGGGTCAGAGCAGATGAAATCAGAAGGAGTTAAAGGTGAGGTCTGGCCAAAGCGATGAAGGCCTAGAGAGTGATGGGGGCAGGAGCAGGCGCGTGAGATCACTTCACTGCTGTCAATGCACAGAGAAAAGCTGCAGAGCAAACACAGGTGGTTCAGAACGAGGGCAAAGCTCTCCACAACGAGCCCGTCCACATCCCCCACTCAGCATTTAGAGCGACTTGCACGCTTCAAACTAAAACCAGCCAACGAACCAGCATATATACATATTTGAATCTGTAATATGTTAATGTAAGCTAACTCTAAACATCTCAGACTAACTACAACCAATAGCAACTGTTGGGCCATTTTTGTCCTAAAATGAACCTTGTTTTCTGTCAGGACATTCTCAAACGGCTTTTCTACCCATAAAAAAACAAACCTGCTTTCTTGCGCACACACACAGATTTTGAATTATAGCCATGATTTCCTAAAAGAGTCAAGATGAAATTGACAGATTATTTTGGATTTTTAATTTGGAGGGAACAATCTGAGAAATTCTGGAGAAAACATTTAGTGAAATGAGTAAACAGTGCTGAAACTGTATTCAAATGAGCTAAATGGTTGAAAAACAATATTTTAAAACCCATACACACCCTTCTATATATATATTTTAGATTTTACTTAGACATTTTTTAGTCTGTATTTTTTTTTTGTAGGTCACTTATACTTTGGGCAACTGGCCAGAAAAATAAGGAAAACTTGACCCACAATAAAGTTGCAAGATAAATTTAGCGCGACGGCTCTGAGATGGTTGTTAAACAGGTTCTTTTACATGCGCTGGGGTGAAAACAAGACAGACCAAAGAGATAAGACAAGGAATAGCCCTGGGTGCTATCAACTGACAAAAGTCATGAGCCAAAAAACACTTTGCAGGTGCTTTGCTGTTCTGGAGAAAATTGTTGATGAAATGACAACAAATACTAAATACGCCCCTAATTTCCATCTTAATTGAAAGAGAAATGAAAAAAAAAGAAAAAAAAAAACTGGCCTGATCATTATCATTAGATCATTATTTCCCTCCCTGATAAAAAAAAAAAGTGAACACTGGTTCACGTTCTCTATCTCTAAAATGTGTGGCAATTAAAAACCTAGAAATTAATCATCCGAAAGAAATCCCTGAAAGTTAGTGTGAGCTAAAAGCTAAATATAAAGATTTGAGATGGAAAAATCTTTGCTCATCATCTTAAACTCAACTCTTTTTTTTTTCCCACCCCGCAGATCTTCTCGGGCTTTCTTTAAAGTAAAATGTCAATCGATAAGTGGAAGTCCTGTTCATTTTTAAATTGTTTTGTGGATATGTTCCTGGCACTGTTGACTAATTTTACGACAGCTGTTCCCATTTCGTTTTAAATTAAAAACCCCGCTCTGTAATCCCAGGAGTCAATCTATAATTAAGGGGATTTATAGAAAAACCAAGTGCTACATTAATAACAAAATTTAATATATTTCTTAATAAGCCATCAGCCGAACAGTCTTAAATGTGAAATATCATTTTTTTTTTTTTTTTTTTAAATCTTCAGAAAGCTTTGCCTGGAGACAGACTGGACCTTTTTATCAGATTATAAATAATCATTATTTCATATCTAGCGGTAATCGTTGCCATGTGGCACAGTTGCATCCCAGCATTTTCAGACCACAGTGCAAATCACCACGACTAAATACAAACAACCCAGCATCCATTTGTTAATCATAAAATCTGTGATATCACCAAACTGCAATGGCGTTATGATCTGTTTTGCCTCTCGCCATTGGTTCGTTTCGTAAACTGCGAATCTGACAGCAAATGTTCATCATATGGCTACACCAACAAAAACAAGTGATTACTGGCCTAGAAAACACATGAATAAATAAGCATCTGAATTACATTTCCTTAAACAACTATTAAAAATGATGGCTTAATTAAAACATTTGTTTTTAGAAATTAATAATAATAATAATAGTATCATTATTAATAATAATAATAATAATAATAATAATAATAATAATGACTTAAGTAAAATTAAATCATAATAAATAAATAAATTACAATAAAATAATAACAACACTTTTTTTTATTGATGATTTAATAAATGATCCTGATATAATATTAACCTTTATTAACATGATTACTACTACTACTACTACTAATAAGTTAATTACAGTTACATAGTAATAAATAATTTCTTTGAACTTATTTTTTGACAATTAATAACAACAATGATGACAATTATAAATAAATTATGGTAAAAAAAAAAAAAAGTAAAATTTTTTAAGTAAAATTAAATAATAATACAACTATTTATTTAGATTTATTACTGATTATTTATTAAATTTTCTAGATATATTTCTAGAGATATTACTTTTATTAAAGTTATTATTACTACTACTACTACTAATAATAATAATAATAATTATTTTGTTACAATTATATAATAATAAATTATTTTATTTAATGTATTTTTAATAATAATAATAATAATAATAATAATAATAATAATATTATTTTGTAAGAAATAATAATAATAATTAATGGTTTAAGTTATGGTTTAAATTTAAGTAAAATTTAATAATTTAAAAAAATATTTTTGATTTATTATTGATTATTTAATAAATTAAATAGATATATTAACTTTTATTAACGGTATTATTATTATTACTACTAATTATATAATAATAACAATATATTAATAATAATAATAAGGTAAATACAACTACATAAATTCTTTTAAGTTATTTTGACAATTAATTATAACAACAACAATAATATAAATAATTTATAAATATTATTAATAATTAATAATGTTATTACTAATTACAATTATATAATAATCCATTTTTATTTTATGCATTTATATAATAATATTATTAATAATAATCAATATATGGTTTATAAATAATAATAATAATAATAATAATAATAGTAATAATAATACTAATAAATTAAGCATTTATTTATTTACTTTTCTAAGAGGGTTTTACCCTATCAAATTATTTAAAGAAGTTAAATAACAGCAAATATTTCACTGCCATTACACTGTAATCAAATTAAACCAAATAAAAATAGCCACCATCTTGCCAATAACACAAGCTCAACCTCCGCTCTGACATCTGCAGCCCATTGGGCGACCAGTTTAAGCAGATGATGGCACCAAATGCAGTTAGTGCATTCGTATATTCACTTAAGATGCTGTTTAGCAAGTGTGTTAATGTGTGGTAAAGGTCCGGGGCACGGCCCTGACTCAGCACCCCTGCTGAAATCAGCCCCCCTGCTCGCCCCAGTCTCTCTCAGCACATGTTTACTCAGCTCTATCTAATGACGGCCCTTTTACAGCACTCTGCATTAAACTCAAGGGCTCTGGCCGCATCAGATAAATACAGCAAATCAAATAGGCCCGTGTTTGCCCTGCGTCTCCCTGACAGACCCGCGGCGAGGCATCGCAGCACACTGACCGGCCTGTGTCATCCTAAAACCCTGTCAAACAGACACCCGGGGCCGTCAGTCTATCGCTGCAAATCGCTGGAAAACAAGAGCAGGAGAGAGCAAATAGAAGTTAATGAATGATACAGTGGAGAGCGTAATGACGGGCCAATAATGTGGCCGGGGGCATCGTATGCGGGACTGCACGTACGGCGAAGGTCGGATTCGAGGATGGTGTTGTTGGCAAACACCCCTGGTGTGTTTCGTGTATTCGGTGAAAGCTAACCCGAAAGCTCGTGACATTAATTTCCAGAGGCTTCTTCCCACGTGGGAGGTGTGTGCGTATGTCTGTGTGTGTGTGTGTGTGTGTGTGTGTGTGTGTGTTTTACCTTGCTCGCTCGTTCCCAATTGTTTTGGGCAGCCAGGTGGCGGGTGCTGTTTGCAGAATTATGGCATGGCTCTTTCACACGAAGCAGCTCTTGTTCCAGACGCTTGCACTGGGGAAGAGAGAGAGAAACGGGATCACTGGAATGCATTAAATCTGAATTTACCCAGGTGATTAGACCAGCTAAAAGACACTTGCGTTCACACTTGGTTGCTTTTGCATTAACTAAACAAGCCTAAATGGCATTAAATGATCCTATTAGGTCACTTTCAATGTACTGTGGGACAGATGTTTCTTAGAATTTTCCAACATGGATTATAGTTTATTATATTTACATAAAAAAAAAACTGGTTGGATATTATAGACTTAAAAAGACACACACAAGGTGAATTAACATTTGTTTTTAGAGATAAATTACTACTAATAATTTACAAATAGTTATTATTTTTGATGAACCCTAAATTATTACAATTAAGTAATAAATTTTTTTTTTTTTTTATTATTGATTATTTAATCAAGACATACTATTACCCTTTTATTGACGCTATTGTTATTACTACTAATAGAAACAATAATAGTAATAAGTTACAATTACAATTACATAATAAATTATTACTTTTTATTTATTTTGACAGTTAATAACAACAACATTATTATTATTATTATTTTTATTATAATTATTATAAATAATTTATGGTTTATTAATAATACAATTTTAAATAATAATTAATTAATTTAGAATTATTATTGATTAATTATTAAATTAACTTTTTTTTATTGTTATTACTACTAATAATTATCAGAATTTAATTGCAAGAATATAAACAATTATTTAATTCAATTTATTTGTATAATAATAATAATAATAATAATAATAATAATTTATAAACAATTATAATAACTATTTATGGTTTATAAATAATTTAAGTAAAGCTAAATAATAATAAAATAATTAATTTAGATTTACAGATTATAGATTATTTATTAAATTATCTAGATATATTATTAACTTTATTAAGTGTTATTATTATTATTATTATTACTACTATTACTACTAATAATAATAATTTAATTACAATAACATATTAATTATGATTATAATTAATTTATGGTTTATAAATAATCAAATAATTATAAAATAATTTATTTTGATTCATTATTGAATTAATTGAATTAAATTGAATTAAATTATCTATATATATATATATTAACTTGTGTTAACAATATTATTATTTCTACTACTACTAATACTATTAAAAATAATTTAATTGAAATTATATAATATATAAGTTTATATATTTTTGATAATTAATAATAACAATGATTTATAAACTATAATAATCATTTATGGTTTATAAATAATTAAAGTAAAATTAAATAATAATACAATTATTAATTTCGATTTATTATTATTTATAAAATTATCTAGATATATTATCAACTTTAACGTTATTAATACTACTATTACTACTAATAATAATTTAATTACAATGACATATTAATAAATTGTTTATTTTCATTTATTTTTATAATTAATAATAATAATTATTATTATTATTATTTATGTATTATTGTTATTATTTATTAAGTAAATTTATTTATTTATTAGTACATTTATTAATTTACTTTTCTGAGAGGGTTTTACCCTCACAGAAAGAAGAAAGAGAAACAGGGTCACTTGAATGCAATAAATCATGCTTTTGCCAAAATAATAATAATAATAATAATAATAATAATAATAATAATAATATTAATAATTCATTTTTATATATATTTTTTATTTTTTTAAGCTGCTTTTGCATTAACTAAACAAGCCAAAATGATGTGAAAAGATCCCATTAGGTCACTTTTAATGCACTGTTTTTGTATCATGGGACAGATGTTTCTCTGAAATTGCCAGTATGCATTATAGTTTATTATATTTACATTATAAATAACTGTTTGGATATTATAGTCTTACAGTCTATGGAATATAATTTATTTTTTTCTGTTTTGATGAGTGGAGGTTATTATCTTGACACAATAATTTAAACTGCAAAACATTGGTGGACAATATGATTAGAACTTTTTTTAAAAGCGCTTAAATAATATTTGCATTAAAGTTGGCTCAGGAACCCTGTGAAAACCAGTTGTGCTGCCACATGGAAAAATCATGTGTATGTAAGTCTGTTCTATGAGAGGTGAAATCTCTGCAGGGTATAAACCTACATTCTCAGTTATTACTATATTTACTGTAAGAACCTCAGCACACACTTACTGATATTACTCTCCATTTGTGTCTGTGATCCCTGGAGGGACAGACTCATTTGTGGTACAGTTCAAAAATAAAATCGCTGTGTTTTATGAAGAAAAATATGCACAAAATTCAAGAGAGCGCTGTGGAACGTCCACAGAGTGGAAAGCGTAGTTTAAACCGCTTTAGTAATTCATATATTTAGAAAATTGCATTGTGTTTGAGAGATGCCAAAAATGTGTGTTTGTTTTTTTTTTGCTTGTTTATGCCACAGTACAGTCAAAATTTATTCAGACACCTTCAAAATTTCTCACATAAACACAGTATATTAGCTATAGTTTAGAAAATGGTAATAAAATATAACAAGAACTCCAGAGTTAAACTGTGTCAGAACAAATTCATTTTAATAATGTAGACACCTTTGATAGAAAGGTATGTAACAAAACATGGCCAGGTCAAAGTGTCAAATCAAAATTTTTGGTCCCAAATGTATCAATTTTACTGGTATTTTTTGGGTAGAATATGTCACAGTTTATTTTTTTAAATTAAAAAATTATATCTGGTGTCTGTATATTTTTTTTTTCTGTATATGAATACAGGTAAAACGAATTATATGTCAAAGCAAATTTGTTCATTAATAGTCATTTAAAAAACAAAAACAAATTTAAGGTAATTTAAGACAAAAAAAATTAATGATGTTTTTCTCCACTTACAGTGCTAACAGTAAATATAAATAAATAAATAAATACTACACAGGTAAAATTAATTACATCCAAAACCAAATAAATTAATAAATGAATAAAATAAAACAATAAAAAAGTATTGTATAAATAAACAATTAATAAAAAAAATGTAAATTAAATATGTAATTATAAATATGTATTTATTTTTAAATATAAAAATATGTATTATTTATTTATTTATTTATTATCATGTTTTAAAAATGATTAAATTATGAATTTTTTCAACAAAAACAGTCACAGGGCTTTAGGGTAGACTGTGTAAATCAACTAATAGTAAATATACCAAAATAAACATTATACAGTTCAAATTAATTACATGTGAAAGCAAATAAAAATTAAAGTAAAATAATACTTAAAAATTAAAAATTAAAAAATTTGAATCTAAAAATTTAAACAATAATATTTTAATAATAATAATAATACTTTTTAAAATAATTTATGAAAATTATTAAAACATGTATTTTCCCCAAAAGGGCAGCTAAAGGTGTTAAATAAATAACTATAAATATAATATATATGTGGGTCAAAGATGAAAAAGGGTTAATATATATAATATATATATTTATTTTAAATATAAAACATTTTTCCGTAATTTACAGAAGACACCCACTAAAATGTAATTCAGTGTAACAATCTTTACAACAAAAATCAATTTATGACATATTAAAAGAGAAATTACTTTCACCCCAAATACTAATTAGTTGTAATTCTACATTTTTTAAATTTGCCACTATCCTAGGTTTTGCCTATTTGTCAGTAAGAACTTTTTACTGATTTAAAACACAATAAAATTTAATATGCTCCCTTATTCTTTTATATATTTTAATATGTAGAAGTCAGAAAAAGCAA
Organism: Garra rufa; assembly: GCF_049309525.1. Lineage (NCBI taxonomy): Eukaryota > Metazoa > Chordata > Actinopteri > Cypriniformes > Cyprinidae > Garra > Garra rufa. Next base: position 8,113,918 of record NC_133381.1, read on the forward strand.
GTTGTTTGAATGAAACTGAATGACAATGTAACATGATTTCAACCAAATTCTGACATTTTATTCTACAAAAACGTATTTGAAACCTCAAAAGTAGATACTTTACTTACACTTAATGTGCTTTCTATGAATATAAAATTACTTTTGTAAATTTCTTTTGACGTGGACATCTTAATGTCTTTGACCCATGTGCATATTTCAAAAAGGGCAGCTAAAGTGTGAAGTAGTTTTACATGCTTCATGTGAAAGCAAATTTATCAGAAAAAAATCATAACAATTGAAACAATTTCTCTTAATATATAAATGTATATAAAATGATTACACTATGCATTTTTCCCGAGATGGCAGATAAGGGTGAAGTGGTTTTACATGGTTTGAGGTAAACTGTGTCAGTGGCTCAAATTATAGTGGTTAAACATTTTGCTCTCAAATACTATAAGCATTACAAATACTGCATTCACTGCATTCAAATATGACAGCTTACTGAGCAGAACTAGTAATCCATAAAACAAGTACCTATACATAATTTCCTATGCACAAAGCCTATTCTCATTTTCCCATACAGTACAAGACTCTCAGGCCGGCTGTCAGACAGACATACACGGACATGACCAGCTCTTCAGTGGGTATTATTGTAAGCGGGCTTGTTTTCTACCAGTCCATATGTGCTTCTCTCCATGTGCACATTCCAGGATCGACGGACACTTACCAGGAATGTAAACCATCCTCGCGGCCTGACAAGTCCCAGTGTTTCAACATTCAGCGTCTCAAAGAGTAGCGCCCGCGCAAACAAGCCTCTCAGCCACCGACCCCACTCCTGTCTCTTTCCTCTGCAGACTAAAATAATACCACCGCCGTCCAGACAAAACACACAGCTCCTCTTTAGTGTCAGCCTGAGTTATGGTTCTCGGGCAGCAGATGTCTTTTAGGGGGAAACGTATTTTAATCAGAACGCACCTCTGCGGTGACGCAAAAGGCAGCAAAAATAGCTGCGGTTGGGGCGAAATGAGACGTAGGAACAGACATATTAATCTATTTTAAGTTTTTAATCAGCACAACAACATAAGAGGGCCCGAACCACGTGATACTATGTTCAACGAGCATAAAAAAAATCAGCCGAATAAGATCTCAAGCATAATTCGCCACGAGATGCGACTTCATTTCCTCTCTCGCTTGAACATCAGCACTCTATCAAGATCAAGAGAAATTCAATAAGCGCCCCGGCACAGAGACATAACGAAGCGGATCTTATTCGCCGCGTTAACTGCGAGGAGAGGAAGGAAGTGAGAATAAGATTTATTTCCTCCAGCACTTATCCAGCTTTTCATATTCCGGCAGGCCAAAGGGATGTGGCGGCCCTCTGCCTGCAGCCGGGCTCTAATCCCTACGAGATGAGGAGAGAGATGGGTGGAACGGCAGGGGAGGGAGATATCCTTGAGGATAGAGAGAGGACCCATTCCCGTCTCAGAGGGATTAGGCGTGGGGTTTGCAACTTACTTCTGAAATTGCCCCACAGTTTCAGGTTTTTGGCCCCAATGAAAAGCAGGGCAGCGTTTGTGCTGGGTGGAGTTTGAAGACTGACACCTGGCCTTCTGTTCATATCAGAGAGGTTGACACAGGTTGTCATGGTCAAGCTGCAACTGGCTTTCCAGCTGAATTTATTAACATGATAGGATTTATTTTATGAATCTGGACTACCTCCAATAAAGGACTTCATTTACACAATGAACATGGCAAAAACTAACCATTAGGTGTCAATTAAACCATTTTTTGCATTACTTATGTTATGTTAGTCATCTTACATTCTTTTGGACATATGTGACCCTGGACCACAAAACCAGTCATAAGGTTCAATTTTACAAAACTGAGATATATACATCATATGAAAGCTCAATAAATAAGCTTTCTATTGATGTATGGTTTGTTAGGATAGGACAATATTTGGCCGAGATACATCTATTTGAAAATCTGGAATCTGAGGGTGCAAAAAATCAAAATACTGAGAAAATCACCTTTAAAGTTGTCCAAATTAAGTTCTTAACAATGCATATTACTAATCAAAAATTACATTTTGATATGTTTACAGTAGGAATTTTACAAAAAACCTTCATGGAACATGATCTTTACTTAATTTCCTAATGATTTTTGGCATAAAAGAAAAATCAATCATTTTGGTCCAGAGTCACATATTATGTAGACAAATTAAATAGCCTATAATAGAGTGTTTTCATGACACGTCATTAATCGGCCATATTGGCGGCACTGAATGTAAACAATGCCACTGAACCTAATGAAACTCACATATTTTGCTGATTATTGCTGCTGAAAATATTAGGCTAATATCTTAATTAATACTGCTAACTAACTAGTATTATGCCCTTTCCTGCTTACTAAGTACTTCTCTATGTGATTTATACTTGAGGATAGAGAGAGAACCCATTCCTCTCTCAGAGGGATTAGGCGTGGGGTTTGCAACTTACTTCTGAAATTGCCCCACAGTTTCAGGTTTTTGGCCCCAATGAAAAGCAGGGCAGCGTTTGTGCTGGGTGGAGTTTGAAGACTGACACCTGGCCTTCTGTTCATATCAGAGAGGTTGACACAGGTTGTCATGGTCAAGCTGCAACTGGCTTTCCAGCTGAATTTATCAGCATGATAGGATTTATTTTCTGGATTTACCTTATATCTGGCCTACCTCCAATAAATTACTCAATTGATCGGATGTTTCAGAGTGGTACAAGTACATTTACAGTATGAACAGAGCAAAAACTATTCATTAGGTGTCAATTGAACAGTTTTTTTTTTTTTTTGCATTACTTATGTTTGTAGTCATTTCACCAACATAAAGCACTGTTGCGCTGCGGGCATCCTGAGTTCGATTCCCAGCTTGAGTACCTTTCCCAATCTTTCTTTTTAAATCATTGAATCACTAATGTCACATGGACTATTTTATTGATAGAAAATGTTTAAATATTTTTACTATTTAAAATAATTGATTTCTATTTAAATATATTTAAAATGTAATTTATTCCTGTGATTTCAAAGCTGAAACTGATCATTACTCCAGTCACATGATCCTTCAGAAATCATTCTAAAATTGTTTAATATCTTTCTAATATTCTGCGCCTCAAAAATTGATTATTATTATGTTGTTGAAAACATCCGAGTAGAATTTTTTCAGGTTTCTTTAATGAATAAAAAGTTCAGAAGAACAGCATTTATTCAAAATAATAATATGTTATATATTATAAATGTCTTTAGCATCACTTTTGATCAATTTAAATCATCCTTGCTAAATAAACGTATTCATTTCTATAATTTCTAGTAATTGCTATAATTTTTTTGAAATTTTTAATCATTTTTAATGCAAATTTTTGCTTTTGAATGGTATAGTGTATAATGTTACAAAAGTTTTTTATTTCAGATAAATGCTGATCTTTGGATCTTTCTATTCATCAAAGAATCCTGATAAAAAAATTACTTAACTGTTTTAAATATTGATAATAAATAATAAATGTTTCTTGAACAGCAAATCAGCATATTAGAATGATTTCTGAAGGATATGTGACACTGAAGACTGCAGTAATGATGCTGAAAATTTTGCTTTAATCACAGGAATAAATTACATTTTAAAAAATATAAATTTTATCTTAAATAGTAAACATATTTCAAAATTGTACTGTTTTTGCAGTGCTTTGGATCAAATAAATGCAGGCTTGGTGAACAGAAGAGACGTCTTTAATAAAAAAAAAACTGGACTGGTTACTCTATAGCTAAAAGTCTGAGCAACTGTTTCTCTTATGCCACAAACTCTGCCATTATACATTTATGAGTTAACACACACACACACACACACACACACACACACACACACACACACACACACACACACACACACACACACACACACACACACACACACACACAAAAGAGATGTACAGGTGTCATAGCACAGCAAGTCTTCTATGTAGCTGCATTTGTTCAGTTTGCTGCAAATGCTTTTTCTCCCTGCTTATTCACTCCTGTCGGGCAGAGCTTTTAAGGACCAAAGCAGGTCCCCACAAGCAAGATGGAAATCATTTCAATCAAAAATACCCCTGCATATCCAACCACAGAAATATTAGAGAACATTATACCTTGCAACCACCTACACAGATGAATTTACCATCAAATGAAGAGTTTCCTTTTCTTTCTCTTTATCTACACTATGATTTGTTGCAGAATTTTATTACTAAAACGTCAACATTTTAGCCAGAATTATTCATGTTTTTGATAATAAAGAAGAATATTGCATCACTCATATCCAATAAACACCACATCATAGGGGTGGGCGATATGACCTAAAATTAATATCACGGTATTTTTCATCTTTTGAACGGTGACGGTATAATATCACGGTATTACTTTTTTTGGTACATTTTGGGAGGAGTAGCCTGTCCTGTCCCTTTAGTATGTGAATAAAGTTAATATTTTTATAATATAATAAGTAAATGGTAGGTATCCTTATCAAAAAGAGACATGGGAGAGTATGCATTCTTAACACATTTATTTTGCAAAAAACCTAATGATCTTACTTAACAGTGTACAACAAAACAAAAATTATTTTTTATTGAAATTTAATTTCTGCAATATTTAAAACCTTTAAATAACTGGGGAAATCAACCCATGGCAACAGTTTAAAAGTAGACCAATTCTGTGGGGAAAAAGCGGACTTGGCAACCCTGCATCCAACACGAGCTGCTGGAGTTAATGTCATTGCACACATGAGTATGAAATTTTCGTCTGAGATTTTTGCACATTAAAAAAAAAAAAACAGGTTATGTTAATCGAGTTTACACACTGCCTCTGAAACTTTCGTCCGTCATAAAAAAATTTGGATCGTGTTTGATTTTCTGCATTTTCGCATCCATAATAAGCATTTTGATAAGGATGGCGAATATGAGAAAACTAAAAAAAAAAACGCATACGAAAATCGGACTCAGTGTACAATGACCTTTAGATTTGAATGATCACGAGTCGAAAGTAAAGAGAGATGACAAAAATAGACTGGAAGACTTGCTGCAATCTTGTACTCACTGACAAATATCTATTATAAGATGTGCTGCTCCCTTTACACAGAGTGTGCGTTATCGTAAAATCGAAAGTAAAAGTAAACAGCGCGAGCACTCATTTAACAGCGATTTCTATACCCTGCATATTGAAAGTGCGAAAATTATATACAGTCATGGCCAAAAGTTTTGAGAATTACATAACTATTGGAAATTGGAAAAGTTGCTGCTTACATTTTTATAATAGCAATTTGCATATACTCCAGAATGTTATGAAGAGTGATCAGATGAATTGTATAGTCCTTCTTTGCCATGAAAATTAACTTAATCCCGAAAAGAACTTTCCACTGCATTGTTAAGAAGGCTTCAGGGCGTCCAAGAAAGACCAGCAAGCGCCAGTCTCCTAAAGAGGATTCAGCTGCGGGATCGGAGTGCCACCAGTGCAGAGCTTGCTCAGGAATGGCAGCAGGCAGGTGTGAGCGCATCTGCACGCACAGTGAGGCCAAGACTGGTGGAAGATGACCTGGTGTCAAGAAGGGCAGCAAAGAAGCCACTTCTCTCCAAAAAAAACATCAGGGACAGATTGATCTTCTGCAAAAAGTATGGCGAATGGACTGCTGAGGACTTGGGCAAAGTCATATTCTCCGATGAAGCCTCTTTCCGATTGTTTGGGGCATCTGGAAAAAGGCTTGTCCGGAGAAGAAAAGGTGAGCGCTACCATCAGTCCTGTGTCATGCCAACAGTAAAGCATCCTGAGACCATTCATGTGTGGGGTTGCTTCTCATCCAAGGGAGTGGGCTCACTCACAATTTTGGCCAAAAACACAGCCATGAATAAAGAATGGTACCAAAACACCCTCCAACAGCAACTTCTTCCAACAATCCAACAACAGTTTGGTGAAGAACAATGCATTTTCCAGCACGATGGAGCACCGTGCCATAAGGCAAAAGTGATAACTAAGTGGCTCGGGGACCAAAACGTTGAAATTTTGGGTCCATGGCCTGGAAACTCCCCAGATCTTAATCCCATTGAGAACTTGTGGTCAATCCTCAAGAGGCGGGTGGACAAACAAAAACCCACTAATTCTGACAAACTCCAAGAAGTGATTATGAAAGAATGGGTTGCTATCAGTCAGGATTTGGCCCAGAAGTTGATTGAGAGCATGGCCAGTCGAATTGCAGAGGTCCTGAAAAAGAAGGGCCAACACTGCAAGTACTGACTCTTTGCATAAATGTCATGTAATTGTCGATAAAAGCCTTTGAAAGGTATGAAGTGCTTGTAATTATATTTCAGTACATCACAGAAACAACTGAAACAAAGATCTAAAAGGAGTTAAGCAGCAAACTTTGTGAAAACTAATATTTGTGTCATTCTCAAAACTTTTGGCCACGACTGTACAATATTAGTTCGCCTCGCGCCCGCTCAATTTGTGATCCGCTGTATAAATTCTTCGGCCGGCTGACCGGGAAAAGTCCCGGGTTTTTTTTTTACCACTCCGCCCCTGGTATAGGCTACAGACCTTTCTTCACGATGTTTCACCAGTCGTTTAATGGCCACTCCCCTTTTACCACCTGCAAAGCTGATACGAATATGTTTTACTTTTTTATTTACAACAAGATATAAAGTATAAGGACAGGTATTCAGACCACAACTGAACGTTTGAACAAAATTTAATGCCTTATTATTTAGAATTAGCTATTATTGATGTAAATGCAGCCGTCCGAGGCACATAATTGATTTATTACGGTATTGACGGTATTAGAAAATCCATGTCGTGGTGCAATGTCACACCGGTGCTGACTATGACACCGGTGTACCGGCGCCCAGCCCTACCGCATCATATCCATTAATACAGATTACAGTAAATTACACTTCCAAAATACTGAGTGTCACAAATCTGGGAAACCAAATAGTCAGAAAGGCCTCGCTGACCTGTACCAAAACACCTGATAAAAAGTTACAACACACACTGACCCAAAACAATACCGGGAACGACCGTTAGATACAGTTCCGTGTGCAAATAATAATCCAACCACATTATATAACAGCAATTATGAACCGTAGGCAGCATTTATCAACAAAGAAATCCCAGCAAATACATCCACTGGCCCACACTTGAACTCTATGATGAAGCTGAATATCTGGATGTCAATATTTAGCTACCTGCTTGTTTGTTTTCATTTGATTGAATTATGTGTGTAGGAACGATATACCAAATATTTGAGGTTATGCAGCAATATTTGTCCCTACATGTGAATTAGGTAGCTGGTGTGTTGATTCTTAAATCAGTGCAGGATCTGTGAATAAACACAGATGTATGTGCTTTAATAGACCAATAATCAAAGTCATCTTGCCGAGGAGTTAAAACGCAGGAGGAGAGATAGTCAATATTTAGAGAGTCATATTTGATTTTTTTTTTCTATGGTGTAAAGGTTTCTGGCTTGGTACACAACTACTGTGAGTGGAGTGTTTAGGGCTGGTGTGTGTTAGGATTGACCCTTAGCGGAGAGCGTGTGTGTGCCGTAGGTTTGTACCCTGGTTAAAGCGGTGTCTCTCTCCTCTATGACGGCTTTCATCTCCTCTGAGGTGATCTGGAAGCGACGCTCTCTGGCCCTCTGGATCTGCTCGATGATGGCCGCCCCGCTCTGTTCGATAGCGAGGGCAGAGTCCGCGCTGTTAACTCTGTTCAACAGCTCTTCCAGGTCCTGACCAAAACATACAAACAGCATCAAGTCATATTAAAACTAGCGCCACTGAATATCATTTGATCACATTTTAAAGGAACAGTTCACACAAAAATTAAAATTTACTCTCAGCTGTGGATCGTATTAAGTGTATGCAAACTTTTGAACCGGGTCATTTTTTTAATAAATTCAGCTAGCTTTTTTTTTTTCTTGTGGACTATATGTAAACATATTTTATGTGAAATATCTTATTCAGGTGATTAGTCAATACAAAATAACATGCATTTTGTATGATCCCTCTTATTTTGAAAATAATTAACATATTGCAGATTCTGCCAGGTGTATGTAAACTTTTAACTTCAACTGTATATACAATCTTTTTTATTTGGGGTCGTTAAATTTATTTCAGGCAATCAAAATCTGAAGAGGGCCTGCTCGAAGGACTATCAGGGATTTAGAAATTTTGCGAGGCCGGTGCCAATAACCACTTATTTGCTATTTTATCATGCAAAAATTTTTATTTACTCTCCCTCACTTGCTCACCAACAGATCACCTGCAGTGAATGGGTGCCGTCAGAATGAGAATCCAAACAGCTGATAAAAACATCACAATAAGTTATCGACACAAATCCAGTCCATCAATTAACATCTTAACAAATATGTTGGTGGATTTTGATGTGAGAGAACATCAGAGGATGGACTTTTTCATCAACCATTTGGACTCTCATTCTGATGGCACCCATTCACTGCAAAGGATCCATTGGTGAGCAAGTAAAGCAAAGCTCAATTTCTCTAAATCAAATAATGTGCCTTTTAAAAATCATTCAAAACTATTAAGACAGTAAGAAATATATTTAAATATATATTTTATATATTATTATTTGGGCTAGATAAATTTATTTCAGGCAACCAAAATTTGAAGAGGGCCTGTCCGAAGGACTATCAGGGATTGTGAAATTTTGCGAGCCCTGTGCCTATAATCACTTATTTGCTATTTTTGATGAAAGAAACTTCAGTAACTTGAGATATTACATTAAGCAATTATTAGCAAACTACTGTCAATAGAGGCACAGCTCAAAAAGGTATCATTTATGTTCATGTGCAATAGATGCATTGAAACTTAAGAAATCTTTCATCAGAATAAGCATCAAAACAAGCCTTTCCTGAAGCTGTGTTTTCATTTAAGACAGTCGGACAAAAAGGGTACACAGAACAATCAGAGATGAAATTCTCCAGTGAGGAAGGCTTACCACATCACTTTCTTCAGGTTTAATATTCTCCAGCCTGGAGAGAGATGGAGAGAGAAGAAAAAAAAATGTGTGAGAGAGAGAGAAATAGAGAAATGAAATGTAGTGAGCTTCCTTGAGTTTCCTTTATGTCACTCTGCAAAATGAGATCACTTCCCAAATCCAGTAATTGCATTCTGTGGGTTTTGGTATGAAAGCAGAAGACACACTCGGAGATATTAAAAGTGCCGCCCGCTCGTGCTGTTATTCCACTGTAATGCCCATTCTGCTCAGAACTGACAGCGAATTGTTAAGTTATTAATGTTTACTACTTTATATGACTATTGGGATCAATTGTTCATATGTGTGGGGAAACGGAGAGACGGATTAGGCCTGAACCTTTTGTGCCACACCTGCCACGAGCATCTTTATAAAGGCAAAGACAACAGTAATTATGGAGCCAAATGCCTGGAGACACATGGGTCACACACTGTTGGAAATATTTATGATTCTGAAGCTTTTTCATATGGACCTCGATAACAAATGCACAGTCACAAAGATTTGCTCATGGCTAATGTCGATCAACGGAAAGTCAAATCTTAAGGTTTTGCGATAAATGTATGAAATATATACAGTGGGGTCTGAGAATCTGATCTCACTTAAAAAAAATTGGAAATAAATAAAAATAAAACAAATCGATGATCAAATAAAATGAATTTTAAAAAATTAACTAAATTTCAAAAATATATATTTCTAACGTTTTTAAAATATTTAACAAAAAAAATCAAACATTCAAAATAATTGCAATAAATGTATGAAATATATACAGTGGGGTCTGAGAATCTGATCTCACTTAAAAAAAATTGTAAATAAATAAAAATAAAACAATTCGGTGATCAAATAAAATGAATTAAATTTTTTTTACTAATTTTCAAAAAATATATATTTCTAATGTTATTTCATATATATATATATATATATATATATATATATATAAAACAAACGTTCAAAATAATTGCAATAAATGTATGAAATATATACAGTGGTGTCTGAGAATCAGATCTCACTTAAAAATAAATAAATTAATGTAAATAAATAAATAAAAATAAAACAAATCGATGATCAAATAAAATGAATCAAAAAATTTACTAAATTTCTAAAAAAAATATTTCTAACGTTATTTTAAAATATTAAACAAAAATCAAACATTCAAAATAATTGCAATAAATGTATGAAATATATACAGTGGGGTCTGAGAATCTGATCTCACTTAATAAATAAATGAATGTAAATAAATAAAAATAAAACAAATTGATGATCAAATAAAATAAATAAAAAATGTAACTAAATTTGTAAAAAAAGATATTTCTAATGTTATTTTAAAAGATTAAAAAAATCAAAAATTCAAAGTAATTGCAATAAATGTATGAAATATATACAGTGGGGTCTAAGAATCTGATCTCACTCAAAAAATAAATTAATAAATGTCAATTAAAAAAATATAACAAATTGATGATCAAATAAAATGAATTAAAAATTAAATTAACTAAATGTCTAAAAAATATATTTATAACATTATTTCAAAAGTAATAATACAATTAATTGAAATAGCATTCAAAAGTTTAGTATCAGATATTTTAATGTTTCTAAGAATATATTTTATACTCATTAAGGCTGCATTTATTTAATAAAAAATAAAATCTGTAATATTATGAAATATTTTTACAATTACAAACAACAGTTTTCTATTTGAATACATTTTAAAATATAATTAATTCCTGTGATGCAAAGCTGAATTTTCAGCATCGTTACTGCAGTCTTCAGTGTCACATGATCCTTCAGAAATCATTCTAATATGCTGATTTGCTGCTCAAGAAACACTTCTTATTATTATCAATGTTGAAAACAGCCCTTAATATTTTTATGGAAACCGTGAAACAGTGATACAGGATTCTTTGATAAATAAAACGTTCAAAACAACAGCATTTATTTGAAATAGAAATGTTTTGTAACATTATAAATGTCTTTACTGTCACTTCTGACAAATTAAATGCATCCCTGCTTAGATTAACTTCTGTATAAAAAAAATTGTACCAACCCCAAACTTTGAAAAGGTATTGTAAATACAAAATATACATTAAGGTCTCCACTGTATATTTGTCCTGCTCAAGATTCACTGGTTTCAGTGAGAAACAACAGCAGATATACTGCAGAAATTCACCCTGCCTCCTTATTTCCTACACCCCCACAAGTGTGATGCTTCCTTTAAGAGCAAATCGAATTCCTCCATCAGCCACCAGGCAGAAAAAACAACAACCCCTCCACTCATTTACAAAGGCATTACATGGATCTCCATCCATTATAAAGGTACATACTCATTCACACAATGGACCCAAGAGTGACCTCCGAAAATAAGGGCTTAGAACACGTGCGTCCATATTCCCTCAAAGATAATAGGATTCCACTTGGCTATCAATTATCATTTTTTTGAGCGAGGGGCCAGGATGGAGCCCTTGAACACAGCTATAAGAGGGACGCGACTTTATAATTAGATTTTGAAGGGATCTTGCGCTCATTGGGCGGCCGGAAAATGCATTTCATGCCTCTCGATAATTGCGGTTCGTTTGAGCGACTTGAGTAACTATCAATAAATCATGAGGCCGACTGAAATATTAAACAGGGTGTAAGGTTATACGAACACCTCTGGAAAAGGACATCAAGCGATAAAGAAGAGCGTAAACTCATCTGTCGATTTAAAAAATACTAGTAGTTGTTGCATGCTTTTTTAAAACCACATCCGGTTGTGAACAGGATATAAATGCTTCCGTCCCCTGGAGGGCATAGGGCAATATTCGTTTTGAAAAGACTGTCATCAAACAACGGCGCCAGTTATGAGCAGTTAAACATACAAGGAAGAAGATCATATTAATTAGGACCCAGCAGGCAAGGTGGAAAACGGTAAACATCCACAGGTCTAAAGCACGGGATTGATTTCCTATCGAGTGGAACTTCTGACTGACAACTCAGTACTAGGATAAGGGGACTCTTAAAAATGTCACACCCCTCTGATATATTTCCAAACCAGTCGATATTGGATTTCCCCTCAAACCCTTGTCTGTTCATTCAGCTTGTCCTCTAGCAGGAAGAATAAAGCAGCTTCCCGTCACAACGGTGAGTAAAGCCGCATGCCTCGCGTGCTTCTCAAACCCTTAAAACCTGCCGCCTTTAAAAACGCTGAGAAACTTTAACAGCTCTTGGACTAAGAAGTGTGGAAACAAAACCTCAGGGTTTATATTTATCACCACACAGAAGGACCATAAAGTGAGCTTGTCTATTGATATAGAGTTGTCTATTTTTTAACAATGAGTTAAAAATGTGTCATTAAAGGAGTAGTTCACTTTTAGACCAAAAATGTACAGATAATGTACTCACCCCCTTGTCATCCAAGATATTCATGTCTTTCTTTCTTCAGTCGTAAGGAAATTATGTTTTTTGAGGAAAACATTTCAGGATTTCTCCCCATATAATGGACTTCTATGGTGCCCCCGAGTTTGAATTTTTAAAATGCAGCCTAAAATGGCTCTAAATGATCACAGCCGAGGAAAGAAGGGTCTTATTTAGCAAAATGAACAGTTATTTTCTAAAAAATTACAATTTATATACTTTTTAACCTCAAATGCTCGTCTTGTCTAGCTCTGTGTGTAATATAAAAAGTACATAAATTGTAAATGTTTTTAGAAAATAACGGATCGTTTTGCTAGATAAGACCCTTCTTCCTCGGCTGGGATCATTTAGAGCCCTTTGAAGCCACATTTTGGAAGTTCAAACTCGGGGGCACCATAGAAGTCCATTATATGGAGAGAAATCCTGAAATGTTTTCCTCAAAAAACTATTTCTTTACAACTGAAGAAAGAAAGACATGAACATCTTGGATGACAAGGGGGTGAGTACATTATCTGTAAATTTTTGTTCTGAAAGTGAACTACTCCTTTAAAGAAGTTCATCAGACATTTTATTATGTCACCAAACATAATTCCTGTCTGCAAATGCATAAATGTTTTTACACTACCATTTAAATGTTTGGAGTTTAGTTTTTCTAAATAAAGCTGTAAGGCCAAAGCTGCATTTATTTAATATAAAACAAGTATTATTACAGTTTAAAATAACTTGGTGTTTGCAAACAGTGATGGCATTTTTTTGTGGCAGTCTATGGAAGTCATGAAATAAAACAATAAAAAAGGTAAATTTGAGATTACATTTCAAAATTCTGAGTTTATTCTCACAATTCTGAGATTACATCTTACACTTTTTGATAAGAAAAATCAACTTTTTATTCTCTCTTTTCCCCTCAGCTCAGAATCATGAGTTCATATCCCACATTTCTGTTGTTTTTCTCCTCAGAATTGACAAACTGTTGAGTTAAACCGAGTTATAAAGACCGAACTAGGACTAGGAAATGCAATCTTGCATTTGTGAGGAAACAAAGTCAGAATTGTGAGATAAAATAGGTAAAAGTTCTGTAAAATTTTATAGATTTAAATAATATTTCATGCTGCAGCTGTAGGGCTAATTAATGTCCCCTATGAACTGAATATGTGAATATTATGTAGACAATTGTTTAAATCAAATGTATGCTTTAAAAGTAGAGTAATCATAGCAGGTTTTATACATTAGTCTGTCTGTTTAAACGTCTGTGTTTAGTTTCAAATAGCGTCTTGGACGATAGTATTCTATAAAAATGATTTGCATTCCGATTCTGACATCCAAAGGCACAACAATACATTTTTTCCAGGTGACAAATGTGACGTCTACTCCAATTTGGTCTATTTAAAAAGAAAATGTATTCCTGTGATGCAAAGCTGAATTTTTAGCATCGGTCTTCTGTGTCACACGATCCTTCAGAAATCATTCTAATATGCTGATTTGCTGCTCAAGAAACATTTCTTATTACTATAAACAGTTGTGCTGCTTAATATTTTTATGGAAACAGTGATACTTTTTTCAGGATTCTTTGATGTCTAGAAGGTTCAAAAGAACAGCACTTATTTAAAATAGATTTTTTTGTAACAACGTAAAAGCTTTTACTGTTCATTTAATATGTCTCTAAAAATAAAGAGTATTCAATTCTTCTTACTGACCCTGAATTTTCAAGATGTATATAGAATAATGTAGCTGCATCTCCCAGCCTTAATCAGCACCAAAGCTCCACATGTCTAGACAACTAAGCCAGGGCTTCAACAAACAATGAGCCTCATTTACAAAAATAATATTTCTGTGTAAATCATTCCTAAAACATAAATAATATTCCAGTCAAAGTGACAATTTACATAAGACTGGTTTTGCAAACGCCTTACACAGCAATTCATTTGGCTCCTGTTTTATAAACAAGCCCCAATGAGTATTACTAAACAGCCTAATTAGTATGATGGCACAACTTGGTAGATTATCGATTTTCATTTTGTGAGGCGCTCCTTTGAGAGAATAGAAATGATTAGAGCAGCATGTAGTTGGACAGACTGAACTGATGGTCTGTTTTGGAAGAGGTTTGAACGGCACATACTCCAGCGTCGCCTCCTGAAGCTTCTTGGCCCGAAGTAAAGCTTCATCCCTCTCCTCGTTAGCCAGACGCAGTCTGGCCATCACAGCCTGGTCTCTCTCCCTCTGAGCCTTATAGATTTCCTCGACTAACGCTGAGAGAGAGAGAAAGAGAGAGAGAGTGGGGTTATTATTCTGGTATTGCACTCCAGAGCTCCAGCTGCACAATAACAAGGCTAAGCTCCTCGGGAAAGAGGTTATTGCGGTTGAAACACTATGGCATAAGTATTAATAACTCTAAGTGAGCCTTATTTTGAGAAGACAGTTTCCCCTGGGGAGGTGCGTGTGTGTGTATGTGTGTGTGTGTGTGTGCATGAGCGCCCAGAGCAATAAAAACAGCAGCAACACCCTGAAGTCACAGCTCCAGGCTCTTGGAGACTTGGAGACATTTTATTTATGAAATTTCAGCATGGAAACACTCTGGTTTATCAACATTGTACGGGAACGGCGAGCAATTACACCAGGCTCATGGATGTCAGAAACCATCAGAAAAATATCCTCATATAGGAGGACAAACATGACTGTGTTTGACCTACAGGCCTCAGAAGGTCCACAGGCATGCTGACGGATGCATTGCCAAAACCATATTAGAAACGAAGGCCCCTAGTGAATGAATGAACAAATGAATGAACTAATGAACGAGCAAACAAGCAAATGAACAAACGAACGATGAATGGGTCCATGGGCATTACTGATGACTCTCCAAGAATCTCCAAGCAATACTGGAAACAAAGACTGCTAGCAAATATAAATTACTAAATGACTGGATGAATAAAGGAACAAACAGACAACCAAATAATGACTAAATGAAAGAATAAATGAATGACTGAATGAATATGAATGACTGACTAATTAATGAATGAATGGGTCTATGGCAAAGCAATATTGACTGCTAGTAAACAAAAAATAACTAAATGAATGAACTAATGCAAAGGAATTAATGAATGAATAAATGAACAAATAAATGAAAAAAAACGAACAAGTTAAAAGCAAAAAATAAACCATGAGCCACTTTCCAGCAAATATAAATGACTCAACGAATGAACAAATTAATGAACTAATCCAAAGGAATGAACAAATAAATAAATGAACAAACTAACAACTAAAAACAAGCAAAAATGAACCATAATGAAGCATGAACCTATATCCAATGCATAATTACGAACAAAAACCACGAGCAAATATAAATGACTCAATGAACGAACAAATGAATAAACTAATGCAAAGGAATAAATGAATTAATAAATGAACAAACAAGTAAAAATAAGTAAAAAATGATCCAAGCATAATTATGAACAAAACCCACTTAGGAAATATAAATGACTCAACAAACGAACAAATGAATGAACTAATGCAAAGGAATACATGAATGAATAAATTACCAAATAAATAAATGAACAAACTAACAAGTAACGACAAGCAAAACATTTACCATGAGCCAATTTCCAATGCATAATTATCAACAAAAACCACTAGCAAATATAAATGACTCAATGATCAAACAAATGAACAAACTAAAGCAAAGGAATAAATGAACAAATAAATAAATGAACAAACAAGTCAAAATAAGCAAAAAATAAACCATGAGCCAATTTCCATTGCATAATTATGAACACAAAACACTAGCAAATATAAATGACTCAATGAATGAACAAATGAAGGAACTAATGCAAAGGAATAAATGAATGAAAAAATAGACAAATAAATAAATGAACAAACTAACAAGTAAAAGCAAGCAACAAATGGATTATGAGCCAATTTCCAATGCATAATTATGAACAAAAACTACTAGGAAATATAAATGACTCAATGAACTAAGGCAAAGGAATAAATGAACAAACTAACAAGCAAAAAATGAACCATGAGCCAATTTCCAATGCATACTTATAAACAAAAACCACTAGCAAGTATAAATGACTTAACAAACTAACAAAGGAATAAATAAATAAATAAATAAATGAACAAATAAGTACATAAAAAAAACTAACAAGCAAAACAAGCCAAAAATAAACCATGAGCCAATTTCCAATGCATAATTATAAACAAAAACCACTAGCTAAAATAAATCAACGAACAAACAAACAAACAAGAAATGAATGAATGAATTAACAATTTAACAAATAACATAAATAAAATGACAAATTAACTAAGTAACAATGAGTCAATTTCCAAAGCAATATTACACAAAAAGGCCACTAGCAAATAGAAATGACTGAAAAAAAACATACAAACAACTGAATGAATGAATTCAAAGAAATGAACCAATTAATAAATAAACGGATGAACCAACAAGCTAAATTATCTATGAACCAATTTCCAAAACCTTATTGCACACAAAGGCTGCTAGCAATATAAATGACTAACTGACTGAGCGAACAAATGAACAAACGGACAAACAAACGTGAATGAATGAATGAAATAATGAACTAACAAATGAAATAATCCATGATCCAATTTGCAAAGCATTATTACACACCAAGACCACTAGCCAATATAAATAAATGATAAAGGAATTGATGAATTAAAATGGATGAACAAAATAACAGGTTTGATTAAAATTTGTGCTGATTTTGATTCACGCACCCGACCTGACCTGCACCAAACTCAAAAATCAAGCAGACAGTTTGGTAAAATCCACAAGATTTTGGCATTACCAAACGGTCCTTGGCACCACCTCTAATCCCACCGAAAGCGGCACAGTTATCCATCACTCGCATCAATTCTTTCCTGCATGTTACGATAAACAGTCATTCCCACACTAAGCCACGACAAAGTTCACAAAGCAAATCAATATTGCTGGAATTTGCTGATTAAACATCTCCAACCCGAACCATACAAATCATATTGAAATGAGGGCGGCGAATACATGCATTATCATCGCCTTATTAAATGAACAATTTGGCTGCCTAATTGCGTGTCATATATGTCACGTGTCACGCGTTTCCGTTTAATTAACAAACTGCGAGATGCCGCTTTTTAGCTAGTTAAGATCAAACCAAAAGTGAATATTGGCTAAATTTAAATATTTGTTCAGCAAAGGTGGGGAGCGTGTAGATTTCATTGACAAAATAATCAGTTACAGAGACGAATGATCACAGGGCGCTTTATGTTAGACATACTGGTTTGTGTTTACAAATGCCAAAGTGTGCTTTTCTCGGGTTCTGCTGACATGTACTAACTAATTAATTAAACGTGTTTATTCTTCAGCTGTGTTGGAAGGTCAGACGTTTGCATTTAGAGATCTATGCAATGTCAGACACATGAGCAAGATAAATGCTGTCGTATTAAATGAGTCTACATAATCTTGACTCCCTTCAAATATATATTTCCATCCATTTTTCCATGCATCCTACCTGCTGCTCTCTCACTGGCATGTGCCTCAAGCTCGGTCTCCTGTAGCTGAGAGTCTAGAAGCTTGGTTTCCAACTCCTTCTCCTTCAGCGCCAACTTGTCCTGGAGCTGCAGACATACACAAGACATACGTATAACTTTATAAATAAGTTTATTCATACTGATGAGGTCAAATAAAATAAAAATATAACAACATACACTCTTAAAAAATAAAGGTGCTTTAATGGGTTCTTCAAGCGATGCCATAGAACCATTTTTGGTTCCACAAAGAACCATTCAGTCAAAGGTTCTTTAAAGAACCATCTCTTTCTTACCTTTCATAATCTAAAAAAACTTTCATTCGCACAAAGAACCTTTTGTGAAACAGAAAGGTTCTTCAGATGTTAAAGGTTCTTTATGGAACCATTTAGACAAAAAAGGCTCTTCTATGGCATCGTGAAGCACCTTTTTTGTTAAGAGTGTACCTTCTTGGTAGATTAAAACTTAGTTTAGTTAGTGTCACTTCCACATTTTACCAAAAACTGTAAATTAAAGGGACAGTACACCAAAAAAATGAAAACTCTGTCATTAATTACTCACCCTCATGTCATTCCAAACCTGTAAGACCTTTGTTCATCTTCAGGACACAAATTAAGATATTTTTAATGAAATCCGAGAGCTTTCCGACCCTGCATAGACAGCAATGCAACTACCAAAGAAGAAATTGCTGAATAAAGTTGTTATTTTAGTTTTCTTTGCACACAAAAAGTACTCTTGTAACTTCATAAAATTACGGTTGAACCCCTGATGTCACATGGACTATTTTTTCGATGTCTTTACTACCTTTTTGGCCCTTGAATGTTTCAGTTCCATTGATGTATATGCAGAAAGCTCTCAGATTTTATCAAAAATATCTTAATTTGTGTTCTGAAAATGAACGAAGGTCTTATGGGTTTGGAACAACAGTTTGGTAAGTAATTAATGACAGAATTTTAATTTTTTGGGTGAACTATCCCTTTAAAGTCCCCCTGAAATCAAAATTAAAGTTTTTTGGCTTTTAGTATGAATATATTAGCCTTTAGGTTATCTATAAGCTAGTGTGCTGCAAAACAAAGACAAAATTCGCGTTTACAAGATATAGGCATTCAAAACTTACAGTCTCGTCACTTCCGCCAATATGAATCAAGGATTTGGATGATATCACCGTGCACTTCAATTTCTCATCAAACGTTCTGTCCAATCAAATGCTCTCTAGAGTCCGTAATGTCCCGCCCCCAACACAGAGACGCATTAACCCGGCCGGAGCAGATCATATGCGCTTATATGTGCATGTATTAAACTACACAGCCTCAGCATGATTATGATCACTTTTTCGTTTTAGCAAGAGTTTCATATTGAATCTGTGGGGTAATTTATAAGTCTGTGGCTGTCATAAGCTTACAAATGCTGCTTTACCGAGCTCAACGGCTCTTGCCCGAGCAGATATTAATGGAACGCTATTGGCTATTCTAAATTAGTGGGCGGGGCTGGGCGATATGTTTTTGTTTCAGTTAAAAGTACGTCACCACATAGAATAACGCTGCGTGTTTCAAGGCACTTCAG
>NC_133381.1:8133896-8153518 GCF_049309525.1 Garra rufa
TATTTGTATCACTACATCATATAAATTCAGGACTTCTTAAAAAAAGAGGAACTGTCATGTCTTGGCTGTAAATCTAGATTGGTGAGTGATATTTTACGAGCCTCTCAATGATAGATTTAACCTCCTGTCTTAAATATTTTCATCCCGTTTGTTTTTGTCCTCTGGACTTTGAAAACATAATGGGGTTGGGCCAGAGTCCTCAAAGGGCTCTCTCAGATCACTGCCAGCAAAAACACACTCTTGGGACATGTTCCTGCCCCTCTGTCAGGAGTCACAACTACTTGCAAACTGGGGACATCAATTACAGTCATTTCCCCCCTCTTTGACCCCCTCAAACGACGTGTCTCCAGATGTGTGCAGATATACCACATACACTGACTAACACAATTTCAAGGCATCCTATATCCTGAAAGAGCAATAATGGAGCAAGAATATATAAAGTAAAATGTCACACATTTTACTAGGTCAACAACTACATCTCCCCTTTTAGATTTCAATCCCTTCCAAGCCATCTAGCATACAGTATTGCATTTTTACAATGCAATCAACTCCTGATGAATTAAACTAAATTATAGAAGTAAAATAGGTTGTAAGCACCAACTTCAGAAAGAATTTGGCCATTAAATACTTAATTTTGAAGGACTACACTACCCACAATCCTGAAGCAAACACCACCAATCACAGAACTCAGGGTCAACCGATTATCGGTGTCAATATTAAGCGTTTTTATGGTTATCAGTAACACTTTATTTTAAGGACCAATTCTCACTTTTAACTAGAATGCCTATTACTAGCATATTAGCTGTTTATTAGTACTTATAAAGCACATATTAACGCCTTATTCTGCATGATCATATTTTAGATCTCTTAATCCTACCCCATACCTAAACCTAACAACTAATTTACTAACAATTAATAAGCAGCAAATAAGGAGTATCGGTATAGGTTACTTTCAAAACTGAAATCATTTAAAAGCATTTAAAGAAAGTTTTTGTCAGAACCCTTGTTCAACTTAATTTTGACATTAATTTAAAATTTTTACTCCAGACATACAGCATATATCTGTTCAAAATATCGGTTATCGGTATACTTGATCTGTAACAATCGGTATTGGGCCTAAAAAAAACATAGCTTAGTGTGAACTGCAATGTATGTCAGTGTCAATGTTTCCTAATTTAAGCTGAGCTACTAGGAAACACATCTACATTTAACAACCAACAAAGTCTAACAAACGTCTATGTGGCTATTGCAGCCTTTAAAATAAATAAATGCAGCAAAATAACAACGAAATGTGTTGAAACTTTATTTTATTTGTTAACTCTATTAACCCTTAAATGCATACCTCAAGACGTCATTCACTACCCTCTCCCTCCTTTATTCTTTCAAGTTTGACATCAACTTTCCTAGTATTCCTCAATATATTTGTTCTGAACAGTATAACAAGAGAAAAATAAAATATAAAAGAATATCTGTTTTCTTTTCTTTTTTAGCTTAGCGCCTTCTTTTAAATCATTTTATTTTACTTTATTTATTAGATTTTTTCCTTATATTCAAAACTTACAAAACATACACAAACACATATTCACTCACATACCATTGTCCAATAAACAATGTTTAAAATATAAAAGAATATCTGTTTTCTTATTATTTTTTTGTAAAAAGTGTATAGTGTCCCTAGAGACCCGAGGTGTGTAATAGTTTATATTTTTTTGTAATAGTATATTTGTCGTGCACAAAAATATGTAAGTATCTGATGACTCAATATGTGCAATTCCCCTGTATTCCTCAAGGTGGCACTGTTTACTAGACAATAACGACGTGATGTTTCATTCATAACTATCACAGGCATAAAACAAAAGAATATCATCAGCAAAAATTTAACTGGTTTGAATTGCTTTATTGCAGAGCAATTGCTGTATGCAAGAAAATATAAATGTCAATGTTATTTGATGGTGGATGTGGTGAATAAGCTGTCAGCGATCAAAATATTGACTTTGAAGTCATTGAAAACAAAAGTTTTAGTTGCGCGAATATGAGCCAGATGTTGAATGTACTGTGGAAGTGCGTTCTGAGGATGGCGGTGATCGTAAAATCATCTGCTCAGATTGAACCCTTATGTTTCAAAAGGTAATGTTATTTTATTCTTCTGTAATTGCTCTTAAAATATCAAGGGATTTTTGCTATTGCAGAAGTTAGAGATCCATCTGTGTGGGGTCGCTAAAGACCGGAATGTATAACAATGATTGGTGATACATTCATGCATTTAAGTGTTAACCCTTTAACATGTACTATCCAAGCGGCAACCTCCTGCTCTCTCTATTGAAACCAACACGGAAGTGACTTAAACTGCAATTCATGGACTGGCCGCTAGAGACTGGCTGCAAAAGGGAGTCAGTCCCATTGACTCCCCATGTTAAAATGCCTAACTTTACAGCAGAAAAAAGTATGTTTACAGCCTGGTTCAAAAAATGGTTTTGGTCTATATAGCTAGTTTTGCCCGTCATGTCAACTGTGAGGGGGGTGAATTTTTTTTTATAACTCATCCGTTTAAGTTATATTAAGCCTTAAAGTTCAGCATAATTAAGGGCGTGGCCACTTGAGTGACAGGGGGATTGCCGCTGCTGTCACCACTGTCGCGCTAGGCGGGCGTGGTTTCAGCAACCAGCTCCACCCACGTCCCGCCTTTTTGCCCATTTTTGATTATCCGGGAGTGACGCGCGGTGACGCGATTCCAAGATGGCGACGGCCGAATCCCGCCCACTATGAGCTTCAAAATAGCGCTTCAGAATCCTACGGGTGACGTCACGGACACTACGTCCATATTTTTTACAGTCTATGGTACTATCACACCCGTGTGATTTGTCTTGGCTGGTCCCTGAAGCGTACGATCACACCGGTGTGATTCGAACGTTCGCCGCATCACGTCATCAGCTGCTGAATTCAAATCTGTTTTGGCGCTTTGGCTGACGCTGAGCCAGATCGGACGCGCTGAGCGCTTGTCATATTATCACAACTATTCAGTGTTTTCAACTATATAATGCTTATTTTAGGTTTCAGACATTTAAATACACATAAGTACTAGCAAAACCATACATTTATAGTTTGTAAAATACACACTGATGTCTATGGAAGCGGCAATAATGATCCTACAAATATATTCTGACAACATATTTTATTGATATCATATACAGATTATGTAGGCAACTATAAAGTTCACTCTCCTCTTCTCCAAGCTCACCAGAGACTTACTTTAATGTCTTTCGGGAGGAGAGGATGAATTTGCGTGTTGTTGCTCGGATTCAGCGCGAACAAACATGGCGGCGCCCATCACCCTGTATAGATTAACTAACGCGGTCATTATAAAAGTGTTTGCACTTTTAAATACATTTACTTGCACATATTTCGAAATAGGAATATCAGACATTTCATAATATAGTGAGCATGCTTGTGAATATTAATAATAAAAAAGGAAAAACGAAATAAAAGCGATCCATGTGTCTTACAGTGCTGTTGTGGCTGCGGTGTGTCACATGACGCGTCGCCATGGAAACAGTAATGCGAAACATTCTAAAATAACGGTCGCCTAAAAAACTCATGCTGCGTCCCAATTCGCCTACTTATACAATGCCCTAAATGTATGTACTCTTTTTGTGAAGAAAAAGCACATACTTTTGAGTATGTAGCAGAATAGTAGGCAAGCTTTGGGACATACTACTTCGTCATAACTGTGTCTTTAACGGACGCTCTGTTGCTTAGTTAACTGAATCCTGTCACTGTTTAAACTGCCCTGTCAATCATGACAGTTAACATTATCTACATTTCGTTTAATTTAATTTCCTACCGTATTAGAGACAAATGAAGAGGCACGTTCTTTCACGAGTCTTTCATGCCGAGAACTCTGCTCTTGTGTTTGCATAATTATGCATTTAAACGTTAATGACCAAACCTATCATTATAAAAGTTCATGTTGCTGCAAATGGAATATAACGCGGATAACATTTAAAAAATATTTTTTATCAGGTTACACATTGATTATTTATCACTCAAACCCCTTTCTCTACCTGCCCGTTGGTCACGCATATCCTCCATGTTTGTAGTTTTTTTAACACATTTTATGTGTGTTTGTAGTTCTAATCGAATCCTCGTTCGCCGCGCAATGTGTTGTGGGCAACATTAGCCGTTAGAGTGTGCATTGATCCGCACTTCGAATTCCGAAGTTAAGTAGTACACCATCCGGGAATCTTTGGAATAGTTTTTTTAAACATACTACGATTTGGGACATACTAATTCTATTTTCGAATGCCATTTAGGACGGATAGTATGCGAATTGGGACGCAGCATCACTCTTTGGGGTTAGATAGAATGTTTTAAACTCACGTGTAATGAAGGACAAGACTAACAACGTAAACTTCAGAAAGAAAGCTAGTCTAGCCTCCAACTGGATGAGTGGGTTCCAAAATAACTCAAGTAAAAATTCAGCTTCTAGTGAAGGACAAATTCGACTTCAGAAACTTCTTAACATGTGAATTCACCTTCTTATTGAGGTCTCTAAGGGAATCCAGCTCCTTCAGGAGAAAGGCAATGTTTTTCTCTTTATCCAGAACTGGGACTTGCTTTTTGGAGTCACTGATAACTTTGGAATTTCCCTGGTCCTCATGAGCATGTGCGTGCCTTCAGAAAAGACAAAAGTTCATTAGAAACACTCATATATTAGACTCCCAAATGGGCAACAAAAAATGAATCATTCACATTCTGACATGCAATTATCAAATACACAAGGGATGCGGTCTCCCACTTTCAAGAATATTACTGTGACTTATTTACTTTGAGATATTAGTCAAATCATACAGTTGACCTTTAAGGTAATATTAAAGTATTACTGCACTGTATTGCGTGGTAAATTACTTCCCTCTTGTAGCCAGGAATCCGTTTCAGTTCTTATTAAGGAGGCAAAGAAAATGCATTGGAATCTATATTTATAGTTTCATGCTGCAATATAATTAAAATCATCTTACAATGGACAACCATGCTAAAAGTGAATATTACTGCTGCATTCATATTCGATAAAGGCCTTCTCGATAGTACTCAAGACAAAAAACTAAACAACTGTTGCACACTGGATACATTTGCAATGGAACACTACCTAATATTTTTTAAAGAAATTAGTATGCAATATAAATACTATGCACAGTATGCACATTTTCTGTAAACATGGAACAGTTGGATGACTTACTACATTGTCTCCCACAATGCACAGCACTCCATTTGACAATTTCAAAAGTGGAACATTTTTATAATTTCTCCTTTTTGCATTATTTGATGTGCTTGGCAAAACTGAATGCATTTTTGCGTACAATAGAATTAAAATAATATAACTTACTATATATGTTAACATAAAAATAAATATGTGACCCTGGACCACAAAACCAGCCATAAGGGTAATTTTTTTTTAAAACTGAGACTTATGCATCATATGAAAGCTTAATAATTAAGCTTTCTATAGATGCATGTGTTGTTAGAACAGGACAAGATTTGGGAGATACAACTATTTGAAAATCTGGAACCTGAGGGTGCAAAAAAAAATCTAAATATTGAGAAAATCGCCTTTAAAGTAGTCCAAATAAAGCACTTAATGCATATTACTAATCAAAAATTAAATTTTGATATATTTACGATAGGAAATTCACAAGTATCTTTACTTAATATCCTAATAATTTTTGTCATAAAAGAAAAAACTTTAATTTTAAACCATATAATGTATTTTTAACTATTGCTACAAATATACCCATGCTACTCAAGATTGGTTTTGTAGTCCAGGGTCACATATATGTAAATATGTAATTATGTTAATAATTATATTTAAAATTAAGTATGTAAATATGTAAAGAAATAATACATACTATTTTAGATTTTAATTATTATCAGAATTGAACATTAAAGATCATGTAAAAAAAATAGAATTAAAATAAATCATTGAGTATTATTACATAATGATTTCCATACTTTTTTTTAACAGTATGCAGTAACACTTTATTTTAATAACCACTATTTTCACTATTAACTAGCTGCTTGTTAGCATGCATATTACTTGCATACTGGCTGTTTATTAGTGTACTTATGAAGTACATATTAATGCCTTATTCTGCATGACCATATTTTAGATCCCTAAACTTAACAACTACCTTACTAACTATTAATGAGCAGCAAATTAGAAGTTTATTGAAGGAAAACTCTTAATAGTAAATATATGCAGTATGTAGTATTATAGTATTCCATTCTGAACATAGGAGAACATAGGAGCTACAAAAGCTGCAAACTAAAATTAGAATGAACTTTTCAGCCCTAATAATGATTGGATTTTTGATTATTCAGTGTAAGTGAGTGTGTCCGTGTGTGTCTCTCTCTGTTCTCCTGACCTTAGTGCGGCAGACCCTGTCCTGTTGACGTGAGGTGTGTGGACTGGACTGCTGGCTGTCTCGTTAATATCCTGCTCCTGGTGTGCTGTGGGTCTCTGTGGAGAACGTCTCTCCTCCTCCATGATTCTCACTTCAGCTGCAACCGGGCCTGGCACGGGTGGGGGTGGAGGGAGTCTGAGCGTCAAATCTTCTCTGGGCCTAGGAGTTTTAGATACTAAAAAATAGACTAACAATAAGTAAGAGCCCTAATAACATAGAAATAGTCAAAATAATTTCCTATCTTCACTTTCATAGCACCACCAGGTGTTGTCATGCTCAAAAATGACTAAACAAAATTGCACTGTATTAATATTACCAAATGATGTCCAAACCAAAGCATGTGATGACCACTGATCTGACCCAAAATGCAATATCACAGGGAAAATGTCAAACACTCATTTCTAATTGATCTTTTTGTTGTATTGTTTAGCACTAAATAGAACATAAGTTATTTTTTAATTAATATAATGTAATATTTTTTGTCATCCCATGGCCCTTAATTAAGGTGTGGTCCTTTGCTGTAGACAGTTTGGTTGGCATTTTAGCATTTGTAAGGGCAATTTTAGAATCACCTTCATAATATAAAAACTGCACTATAAAAAACATTTTGTTGAGTCAACTTAAAATAATGTTACCTGGCTGCCTTAAAATATTAAGTTCAGCCAACTCAAAAAAGTTTAGTCAACTTTAAACGTTAAGTACTAAGTGAAAACTTAGATATTTGAGTTGATTCAACTTAAAATTTTAAGGCAGCTGGGTAACCTGCCCAGCTTTTAAGTTTAACAAACCACATTTTTTGTTAAGTCAACTCAAATATCTAAGTTGTCACTTAGTACAACTTAACATTAAGTTGCTTAAACTTATTTGAGTTGACTGAACTTAAAATTGAAGGCAGCAGGGTAACAAACTATTTTAAGTTGACTCAACAAAAATGTGTTTTTTGTACAGTGTGTATGTTATCTTTAATGTCAAATACTTACATTTACCCAATTATTTTCATCAATATTTCAAACTGTTGCCAATAGCAATAGACTGTTTAAAAGTATCTAAATTTTACATGTAAAAAACAGAAGCTCATGGGGCTGCAACATTATTACAAAAATCATTATTGTAGATTATTGCTCTTTACACACTCATCAACAGCTCTGGCATTTTCAGCGCTGATGAATCTAAGCACCTCTGATTGGACAATGCATTCCTAAATTCAACAGAAATGCGTTTGATTGATTATAAGGCTCAACACTGCATAAAACAGCACATAAAAGCAAGCTGATGCAGTGTGAACAAATCGAAATGTAATTCCACAAATTGACACTTTCCATTCATGTTCACATTTTTTTTCAATAGCGACAGCCGTAATACATTGTTCAATTGTGCAGGGGCATTTTTTGCCCCTTTGTCTTGAATTTATGGGGCATTTTTGTTCATTTTGGTGGCATTTTTGCCACAAGGCCTTATTAATTTTCAACCCTGTTCACCACTACCATAGCCTTTAAATCTCATTTATATGATTCAAATATGTGCATATTCAAATTTGGTTATTTACTTCAAGTCTGGTGTGAGATTTTTTTGAACTGCAATATCTAATGTAAACATGCGAGAACTGACGTTAAGGAAAGAGCATCATTGAAAAATGACTTTTTACTCAGATAAATGACTTGATATTAAGATTTTATGGAGATTTTAGTCATTTTTCGATCCGACTTTGCTCACTACTGACAGTCATTATAAGGAAATGATCACAAGAAAGAAAGAAAATCATACAGGCTTGCAGAATTTATTAATGGGTGAACAATTCCTTCCAAATTTTTTGATTCTTTTTATTATTAAGATAAAATAGTTACTGCATTGTAAAAAAAAGAAAGAAAGTGGATTCAACTTAAAAAAAGTAAGTGTTCATGCTGCCTTAAAATTTTAAGTTTAGTCAACATGATTTGTTAAATTTTACTACATGAAAACATGGATAATTGTGTTGGGTCAACTTAATTTTAAGGCAGCATAAACACTTATTTTAAGTTGAAACCACTTGTTTTTTTATTGTCTTTTTTTTTTACAGTGTGTTTTCAAACAGGTTTCCCTTTCTGTTATTGGTCGGCCAAACAGATAATCCCGCTCCAAGATAATGCTATTGGTTGGTTGAGCCAATATTGGAATGTAAAAAAAAAAAAAAAAAACAGACTATTCAGTGAAATCAATCTAAAGCTGGCCCTGCATATGAAAAAATAAAGTATTTTGGCTTCCAGAAAAAGCTTCAGGAGCTAAGTGAAAAGGAAAACCCACAAGAAAGACGTTGCAACCATAACATACAAGACTTCCATTCTTCTGCTGTGAGATTACAGTCTGACGGTTTGAAAGGCGGCTCTGTTGGTTGGTTTGCGTCAGCTCTCTGAAAAGGAAACTAGGTCTGGCTGTCTTTCACGAGGGAATGTGGCGATCCGTGCCGAGTGACTGGCAGGAGGGGGAAAACGAGGTCTTCTGTCAATGTTTCTGTAGCGCTCAGGGCCAGAGATGCAGGCGGAGAGGCAAACACAGAGGCCTGTCTCTCTGGCAGCCTTTCTGAAAACGTGTTTCGCTCCTCAGGGAAAGCTGGATGTAACCCGGATCGCTTGTGATCAAAAGCAAAAAGCGATGGCCCTTGTATCAGAGACGAGTGCAAATTTGTGATGACAGCAACTAGTCAAGATAGAGACTTGAAGACTACTTTTAAAGACAAATGGTGTATTTCTAAGTAAAAAATAATGTCTTTCAAACAGGTTTCCTAAATTTGTCTGCCATTGGTCAGCTAGTCCCTCCTCCAAATCCACGTCATTGGTTGAGTGTTGCTGGGTGGGGCTGATCGGGATGCTCAACAAACAGAGCAATGTTTTGATAACGCCACAAAGCCACAATGTTTACACATTTCAGTGGAATCAACCTACAAATGGTTTCCTTACCGCAGGAAAAAAATGATACACTTCAGCTTTTACGTCTACAAGCAATTTAAAGAGATAGTAGCGCTAAGTGCACGCACAGGGTCAAGTGTTTCACAAAAAAGCCGGCTGCGATTATAAAATATACATAAATCAGTTGAACATCAATGCAATTCAAATGAAGCAAAACTCAAACACAGAGCGCTTAAATCAAAAGCATCAAAAAAGAGGGAATCGTTCGGCGTTAATAAATGCGTTGTGATGCTCGAGTCTTGCGAGGACGATGTCCAAAAAGCTCCAGCTTAGCCGCCACAATTATTTAGCGAAAGGTCAGGTTTTGAAGTCGAGATCAGGGAGGTCTGCCTCATGGCTTTGTTGCTAGGGCTCTGCTCTCAGGATTGCTGGAGACAGTTATTAGTATTCCCCGTAAGACTCACCCGTGCAAACACCAAATTCAAACCATGAATAATAACGCCAAACACACTTATAGAAGCCCTTTGTCACACTGCAAATATGCGACTTTTGGATACATTGTTCCCTAACCTGGGTTACTTCTTTAATTTTATCTCCCTCTCCGGGTGTCTCTCACAAAGGTAACTGCCCCTGAGAATGTGTGTTTAAAGCGCCATTTCCCTCACAAATGGGGTGAGCGGGGCTTTTAATCTAAGTGTGCACAGTAAAGGCCCATTTCCTATGGGAACCAACGTTAAGAGCAGATTCAGAACTGAAGAATTGGCTCCCTTTTGACTGATAAGTGTGAATTTGAATTGAATTGACAAAAAAACTACATGATATTGAATTGAATTTACTGAATTGTAATTCACAAATGACCTATATTCGTCCATTACAACAACACAATGGGCAAGAATAGGCTCCATTTTAAGATTAGAGCATTTTTGGTAATTAAGACTTTTTCCACAGTGGTCTATTAAATAGATTTTAAAATATTAAATATAACAATATATAATATGTGACCCTGGACCACAAAACCAGGATAGGATATTAAGTAAAGATCATTATCCATCTATATATTTAGTAAATTTTCTACCGTAAATGTCTTAAAACTAAATTTTTGATTAGTAATATGCATTGCTAAGAACTTAATTTGGACAACTTTAAAGGCCATTTTCGCAATATTTAGATTTTTTGCACCCTCAGATTCCAGATTTTCAAATAGTTGCATCTCATATAAATGTTGTCCTATCTTAACAAACCAAACCAAACAATTGACTCTTGTGACTGTTTTTGTGGTCCAGGGTCACATATATATTAAATATATAAGTAAATATTAAATATAGCTAATATTAACTATTAAACATAAAACTAAAATAAATAAAAAATTAACACTGATTTAAAAATTGAACTGTATTTACGTTTTTTTTTATTTTTGAAATTTGAAATGCAAATTTGAATTCTGTTTTTGCATTCTGTTTGCTGCCTCAATTCAAATCAAATTCAAAACCAGCAATGTAACTGCCATTTAAAAATGATTCTTAATTCAGATCTAAATGGTGCACACCACCATTAAAAGACATTTTATGTCTTAAATGGGGCAAAAAAAATGATCAAACTTGACCATTTCCTCCATTCACTCTCCTAACGGTCTCGTGCCATCTTACTAATGTCTGTCACTAATAATCAAACACAGGCTGATTAACCGGCTGCAAAAAGATTGAAGTGTTTCACCAACAGCCCAAATGTATATTTGAGCAGCGAGGCAGAATAAATTTGCATATCAGGAGCGTCTGGTGAAGGGTTGGTAAATACTCTGTTTATCTCTCATTGTCATTCCAACCAGTCTATCTAAATAGTGGCTCTTCCATAGCGTTATAGTCTAGGTAGAGTTATTACGCAGCAGCCCGGCATTATAAAATAATGTAAATAAATGTTTATGTAGATAAATTAATAAATAAATACATGTAAATAACTCTTAATGTATTGTATAGAAAATGTATACATCGGAAATAAGCCTTTAGTGATAAAAATGTAGAAGGAAGTGGTTGTAGCACAAATAGTAAACAAATGAGGCCAAAAAAAGAGCTTTTTTTATTTTGTTATGATTTGTTGTGATTGGATTGCAATTATTATATAGCAGATATAATCAAGCTAATTTATAATTTATTACCTTGTATGAGTTTCTCCTCCAGGGCTTTTGATAAACTCTGACATTGGGAAGTAGATGAGGTAGTTTCCCCTAAAGAGGATCTGAAAAAAAAAAGTGAAATGTAAATATGCTAAACAAATATATAAAACAAACTTTTTTTTCTGTCTCCTTCGATATCTAACAGCAGTGCACTTTGTCTGACATACTCAGGTGAAGACAGGTACAGGATATTGACAAACTGTACATCAATGACATTGCTTTGAAGGACCCGCATGTTTTGTTTCAAAGCGCTGAGTAAAGCGAGGACATGAAGCAAATATCAAAGACCTTCAAGAGTTCTGACCCAAAGAGGACAGAGTTAACTCTTTTTACAAGTGGGATTCTTCTGCAAAACAGGCACAACAGTCACTGTCAGAAGTAATTAAAAATACTACTTATTGTAATATATATTGCTTTTAAACACTATAAATGTGAAGATATAGCCAAAGAGTACTTTAAATACTTGCAATCTGAGCTAATGTATAATTTAAGCATGCACAAATAAAATGCTGTAAATAAAAATACGACTTAATTTGTAATATATATTGCTTTTAAACACTATAAATGTGAAAATATAGCCAAAGAGTACTTTAAATACTTGCAATCTGAGCTAATGTATCATTTCAGCATGCACAAATAAAATGCTGTAAATAAAAATACGACTTAATTTGTAATATAAATTGCTTTTAGACACTATAAATGTGAAAATACAGCCAAAATGCACTTTAAATACATTGCAATCTGAGCTAATTTATCATTTCAGCATGCACAAATAAAATGCTGTAAATAAAAATACGACTTAATTTGTAATATATATTGCTTTTAAACACTATAAATGTGAAAATATAGCCAAAGAGTACTTTAAATACTTGCAATCTGAGCTAATGTATCATTTCAGCATGCACAAATAAAATGCTGTAAATAAAAATACGACTTAATTTGTAATATAAATTGCTTTTAAACACTATAAATGTGAAAATACAGCCAAAATGCCCTTTAAATACATTGCAATCTGAGCTAATGTATAATTTCAGCATGCACAAATAAAATGCTGTAAATAAAAATACAACTTAATTTGTAATATATATTGCTTTTAAACACTATAAATGTGAAAATACAGCCAAAATGCACTTTAAATACATTGCAATCTGAGCTAATGTATAATTTCAGCATGCACAAATAAAATGCTGTAAATAAAAATACGACTTAATTTGTAATATATATTGCTTTTAAACACTATAAATGTGAAAATATAGCCAAAGAGTACTTTAAATACTTGCAATCTGAGCTAATGTATCATTTCAGCATGCACAAATAAAATGCTGTAAATAAAAATACGACTTAATTTGTAATATATATTGCTTTTAAACACTATAAATGTGAAAATACAGCCAAAATAAATACATTGCAATCTGCGCTAATGTATCATTTCAGCATGCATAAGTACAAATTGAAATTGTTCAGTGATGTTACTCTTAGCAAGTTTTCTACAAAAACAAACAGCAAATCCAGTGTAAAAAGTATGTCAATAAATTAGTCTGTAGTTTAAATCATAGACTGAGGCAATTAATTCATTGCATGCATTTTTCTGCACAAACATTTCACCTGCAACCAATTTACATTTGCGTGGCACTAAAGATGAACAAACTAAACTAGCAGCTGATTTTTAAACATTGTAACACCGTTTTGGATTTAGAAAACACATCTCTGCAAAGCTATCACTACAGCGTGTAATCATCGCCTGCAATGTACACTGATAAACATTTCGCACATATTAAAAAAAAATCGTCCTTAATTGTAACATGTGGAAGAAAGCCATTGACAAACAGTGTAAAATGAGCCGAGGAAGGCATCTTTACCCAAGTTGTGGTGTGGTCTCTGAACAATGGTGCTTTACAGGGGACGGCAGCCTTTGTTTCAGTTCTTCATTGACTTTAGGATTAGCTGGAAATATATAGAAGGGATATGATTAATTTCACTGCGGAAAAAAAAAATGCTTTTCATCACAGGCTCTAGCTCACTCCTTTTCCATTAGACTTAGAAAGGTTAGTATTAATTACAGCCTGTCAATATGATCTCGGGGTGCTTGGTGGAGAGCAATCTTTAATAACCTCTGGAGTAGAGGCAGCAAAACAAGACAGGCGGCTTTTAATTTGCCGTGTGAAATTATGCTTTAAGACTTTGTCTTTATCTCATCCACTGTGTACCAGTGCTTTACCTCGCAGTTTATGGAGGACTAATGAACGCGGGCAATTAACAAAGCGTAATCCCACCATGCAATCGTTTTAATGCTTTTAGCTATCAGAAAAGTAAACAGCCATTTAATACAGCTCAAGCCATATCAGATCCTAGTCAGGAAGCGCCAATTAAAGCGTCATCTACTCAGGTGTAATTAAATAATGGTGGATAATTTAGTTCCGTGAGCGGAAGCTAATTCATAAGCAAGCAACAAACAGACAGGAGGCAATTAGCAGGAACGCTGACATTCAGGCGGCAGAGCCTGTTGATCGCTGGCGGTAGGAGCCGTGGTGGAGAGCTTCCCTCTAGTGGTGGAGCTTCTGAGACCACAACTTCTTAACACAACACACACCGGGGGCTTACAAACGTAAACACTTGCTATTTCGGTTCTGTCAACCGTAGGTGCTTCACGGTGTCGCGTTTACAAACCAAATGAACGCAGAGAACATCTTCAAGAAAGGGTCGGACTGAACCTGGCAAACACAGAATGTTTCTCTTGTGTGTCCTGGCTGCTTATTTTTCTGAGGGTTGGAAAACCTTAATAGGTCACAAATGTCATCTAAAGGGTTCCCACATCCCTCACCAAAAAGTACAATTTCTAGCCAAAGCAATATTTTAGAGATTAAAAAACAGTTTCCCTGACATTTCATATTTTATTCATTCATATGCCGTTTCCAATTGTAAAAATGACCTAATATTTCCAGTTGGAATCCTGCATCTTGGCTTCGAAAGCTCTTCTGAATTGAACGATTTTGCACTTTCAATTTTCTGTACTGAACTGTTCATTATGTTTTAGTAATAGACCTTTTGAAATTATTGGATTGACATTTTGTTTCCTGTGTCGATGAAGACTACCTAGGTTTTTTCTTTTTCAAAGAAATTAATACTTTTATTTAGCAAGGATGCATTAGATTGATGAAAAGTGAGTGTAAAGACATTTATAATGTTACAAAAGATTTCAAATAATGACCCTTGCACCACAAAACCGATCTTAAGTAGCACAGGTATATTTGTAGCAATAGGCAATAATACAGTGTATGGGTCAAAATTATCGATTTTTCTGTTATGCCAAAAATCATTAGGACATTAAGTAAAGATCATGTTCCATGAAAATATTTTGTAAATTTTTTACTATAAATATATTAAAACTTAATTTGGGATTAGTAATATGTATTGCTAATAACTTTAAAGGTGATTTTCTCAATATTTAGTTTTTTTTTTGCACCCTCAGATTCCAGAATTGTAAATAGTTGTATCTCTACCAAATTTTGTCCTATCCTAACAAACCATACATCAATGAAAATTACCCATATGACTGATTTTGTGTTTCAGGCTCACAAATATTCTGTTATTTTGAACTTTTTTTTCATTTAAAAAATATTATTTTTATATATATACTTTTTTTCCCCCACAAGTTTTTAAGCAACAATTCAGCACTGGAATGATTTCTGAAGGATCATGTGACTCTGGAGTACTGGAGTAATTAAGTAAAGTAAAATTTTATTTATTTTACACTGTAAAATGCAGTGCAAGGTACATTTGATCAACTTTTAGGAGCACATTCTAAAAAAATGTACCCATTTTCCACAAAAATAACTTAAGAAATGTTTCTAAGCAACAAATCAGCACTAGATTGATTTCTGAAGGATCATGTGACACTGAAGACTGGAGTAATGGAGTAAAGTATAATTTAAAATATATTAAAATAGAAAATGTTATTTAATTTTTCGGTAACACTTTACAATAAGGTTCATTAGTTAACATTAGTTAACCACATTAGTTAACATGAACTAATAATGAACTGCACTTATACAGCATTTATTAATCTTTGTTAATGTTAATTTCAACATTTACTAATACATTATTAAAATCTTGTTAACATTAGTTAATGCAGCGTGAACTAACATGAACAAACAATGAACAACTGTATTTCCGTTAACTAACGTTAATGAAGATTAGTAAATACAGTAACTAATGTATTGCTCATGGTTAGTTCATGTTAGTTAATACATTAACTAATGTTTAACTAATGAACCTTATTGTAAAGTGTTACCAATTTTTCTTTTAACACTATACAGTTTTTACTGCATTTAGGACCAAATAAACGCAGCCTTTTTGAGCATAAGAAGCTTTAAAATGAAAAATATTTTAAACACAGTACTTTCTATCTAAAAAGTGATGGCAAGACATATCAAAATGTCTTTTTTCTTTTTTTTTAAATAACCAACCGGCTTTAGTTTAAATAATATCAGTGAATTATGACTTTGCTTCTTGCTATGTAGAAAGAACCCTGAACAAAACCTTTTTTTCTTTTGAGGAACACTAAAATGCAGTGCAAAGTAAATTTATCAACTGTTAGGAGCACATTCTAAAAAATAACCTATTTTCAACAAAAGTAACTTAAAAAAATGTTTCTAAGCAAAAATATTTTAAACAGTGTACTTTCTACGTAAAAAGTGGTGGCATATAAGACATATCAAAATGTTTTTTTTTTTCTTTTTTTAAAATAGCCAACAGGCTTTAGTTTATATAATATCAGTGAATTATGATTTGCTACTTGCTATGTAGAATGAATCTTGGACAAAACATTCTTTTTTCTTTTAAGGAACACTGACTGTAACATGCAGTGCAAGGTAAATTTGATCAACTTTTAGGAGCACATTCTAAAAAAAGTTCCCATTTTCAACAAAAATAACTTCAGAAATGTTTCTAAGCAAAAATATTTTAAACACTGTACTTTCTATCTAAAAAGTGACGGCAAGGCATATCAAAATGTCTTTTTTCTTTTTTTAAATAGCCAACAGGCTTTAGTTTAAATAATATCAGTGAATTATGACTTGCTATTTGCTATGTAGAAAGAAACAATTTTATTTTTGAGAAACACCATAAAATGCAGTGCAAGGTCAATTTTTGTACATTTTTAGGAGCACATTTGAAAAATGTTTACCCATTTTCAAAAAAAAAATACTTAAGAAATGTTTCTAAGCAACAAATAAGCACTGGATTGATTTCTGAAGGACCATGTGACACTGAATAAGAAGTTTTATAAAACAAAAATGTTTTAAACAGTGTACTTTCTACCTAAAAAGCAGCAGCAAGACATATCGAAATATGTTTTTTCTTTTTTTTTTAAATAGCCAAATGGCTTTAGTTTAAATAATATCAGTGAGTTATGACTTGCTACTTGCTATGTAGAAAGAATCTTGGACAAAACAATATTATTTTTTTGAGAAACACTGTAAAATGCAGTGCAAGGTAAATTTTATCAACTTTTAGGAGCACACTACCAAAGCACATAAACCACCACAAAGTTAATAGACATTTTTAAAAGCTACACTCTTAAAACTAAAGGTTCTTTATTGGCATCTATGACTCTTTATTGGCATCCGTGGCTCTTTATAGGAAAAAGGTTCTTTGGATTATTAAAATGTTCTTCACACTTTTAAAAACTTCTTTGAGGAACCCAGAATGGTTCTTCTATGGCATTTTAAGGAAAAATCCAACTATATTTAATTCCCAGCACCTATAAAGATGGTATATGTAAATAAGAAAAACCACAGGACAAACAATGACCAGTTTCTTGGGAAAAGGAAACAAAGGTCATGAAAACGATATAGGGGACGACGGACAGCATGAGAGAAAGTTGGCAGAAGAGAGCTAAGAAGACATAAAAAGTGAGTGCTCTTGGGAGGTTGTGCGCGAGGCGGGTGGGGGTGACCCCTGGGGCAGATGCCAGTGGAACGTTATCCCCGCGCTGTAAGCCAGCACACACAGCTCACACCGCTCACACGCTATTCAGCTCAGACACAGTCAGGCGTGAACGGACAACTGGCTTTTTGTGCCAAACACCACAGGGCTCCATTAATCTCAGTGATAGACTCTGAGCGGGAGCTGGCCCCGCGCACCGCACTTTCACAGAGAAAGAGAGGAGGACGAGGATGAAGAAAGACTTTAAAGATAGTAGGTACGGCTAAGACGCCTGGTAATCCGTTAACACTAACAAGAGAAAGCAGCTTTGGAAAAGGCAGAAAGGAGGAAAAAAACAAGGCAAAGCATACAAACCTGACCTTTTGATGTTCGCGTAATTTTCGGCGAGACGTGTTAAACAGTTGCCAGAAAAGAGACGCTTTACCAAATAAATTTGGACCCGATTCATTGATTGACACCGTTTCCTCAGAGAATCACCTCCAAGAAACTTAATGAAACTGATACCATCCAATAATCCGATATTGAAAAACAGGGAAGAGCTCGTTCTGGCTTAATGAAAGTTTGAATTGTGCTGAGTGCAATAGGAGGCCTGTTTCTTTGCCGCTCCCGCTCCAGATGGTGAATTAGCATCGCATCTACATTTTCTACATAATCTGCAGGAGTTTCATGATAGATTAATGAGCTATTAGCCTTGGTGCTCACAGGGCAGTGATGAAAACTACATTCACACAGAAGCTCGCTGAGTGTAACATGCTACAATGAAGCCAATAAGCAGTTATTGTGTATAAGAGGAGCTGATTCAAATCAAATCAGAGTTTAATTGTGTTTATTCCTCTGAATTAAATGCTCAAACAAGCTCAAATGATTACAGAAATCACAAACCTAATAGCTAAACAGTTAAAAGCACCAAAAGTTATGTTAAAAGAACTGTAAGATATTCATAAGTTGCCTGAAAATTATAAATATTAAGCCAGACAGTAGCACTGTTTCAACCAATGGTGTGAGTTTAGGGTGGGACTATCTGTTTGACTGGCCAATGGCAGACAGAGACATTGTTCGGGAAACATAAAAACATACATTTTTTTGCAATTTGATTTTAAACTATAATATAAATATACATTTTAATCATAGTTTATTTGTTATAGTTTCGAAAATGGTAATAAAATATGACAAGAACTTCTGTGTCAGAACAAATTCTTGATAATGTCAGATAGCTTTGATAGAAAGGTATTTAATGGATTACAATGTTTGTATGACAATATTTACACAACTATCAACACTTTGTTGAGCAATTACCAAGCAATGCTTAATTTAGTTCAGTCTGTGGTATAAAAAGGATCACATTAGAAATTTAAGAAAAAACACTTCAAAGTGTCAAAGTGTCTAAATAAAAATTTTGGTCCCAAATTTTAACCAATTTTACTGGAATTTTTGGGTATAATATGTCAGAGTTTATTTTGCTATCCTCATTTACATAAATGAACTACAGTGTCCTGTACTATTTTTTTCTTACATAAATCAGCATAAAAATGTGAGTAAAAATGGAATTGTAAAATTAAGATTATTTTGACAATGCCTTAAAATAAATTGTATTTTGATGTATTTGATTAAAATTTGATTTTATATCCTTGATTTTCAATGTGGAATAAAGAAAAAACACTGTTTCTTAATATTATTTGTGACCACAGACACACTTAAGTAAAACATGGTCAGGTCAAAGTGTCTGAATAATTTTTGGTCCCAAATTTTTATCAGTTTTACTGGTAGTCCACTGTATGAAGAATTTTTGGGTATAATATGTCAGAGACAGAGTTTATTTTATTTTGCTATCCTCACTTACATAAATGAAATATAGTGTCCTGTACTATTTTTTTTTTTTTTTTTGCATAAATATGTGAGTAAAATGGAATTGTAAAATTAAGATTATTTTGACAATGCCTTAAAATAAATAGTATTTTGATGTATTTGTTTTAAAATTAGATTTTATATCCTTGATTTTCAATGTGGAATAAAGAAAAAACATATGGTTTCTCTTAATATTATTCATGACCCTGGACACACCTAAGTATCTGAATAATTTTTGGCCCTAAACTTTTATCAGTTTTACTGGTAGTCCACTGTATGAAGAATTTTTGGGTATAATACGTCAGAATTAACTTTATTTTGCTA
>NC_133381.1:8154018-8239547 GCF_049309525.1 Garra rufa
TATTCTTTTCGATTGCACTGCATATTCAAAAGTTTAATAACTGAATCTGATAGTCCTTCTAAACCAATATCCTATTTATTGGCAAACATATAACAGTTCTGGTTTGCTAATCTGATCAACACTTAACTAATAATTTATAAGGGTAATTTTTTTTTAAATGAGATATATACATCACATGAAAGCTGAACAAATAAGCTTTCCATTGATGTATGATTGGTCAATATTTAGCCGAGATAGATACTGGATTTTCAAATAGTTGTGAGGGTGCAAAGAAAAAAAAATCAAAATATTGAGAAAATCACCTTTAAAGCTGTTCAAATGAAGTTCTTAGCAATGCATATTACTAATCAAAAATTAAGTTTTGATATATTTACGGTAGGAAATGTACAAAATATCTTCATGGAACATGATCTTTACTTAATATCCTAATGATGTTTGCCATAAAAGAAAAATAGATAATTTTGACCCATACAATGTATTTTTGCCTATTCCTACAAATGCAACTGGTTTTGTGGCCAAGCGTCACATATTTATTCAAACCTTTTCGGAATTCACTTCCCTATTTGTATCACTCCAATTGTCTATGTTTACTAAATATAATTACAATTCTCTGATTCACAATATACTCACATTGGCAGAGCAAAAACAAACAACAAAAAAAATGATGTACTGCACTGTGTACCGATATTATTTTTTTGTTTACAGATCTGTTCTCTAATAGCAATACAACACTCGCAAATATTGCAACACTGCTGATATTGCTAATCATTCGTTATATTCATGTTTAAAACACCTTACTTTAAAAACTAAATCAGCAATGTGCTTGTCGTTTTAGAGGAACATGCATATTATGTTGATGTGGGCTAACTGTCACTTGGATCCTGATAGCTGTATGCTTTTAATCTGTGGTAAAGGATAATAGCCTTAAACTACACAAACATTCAAGCTAGATTAAAGAATGAATTGGGTGGGATCAGTGCTTCATGCTTATCTGCTACCAAAAAGGAAGGAGATGGCTTTAATACAGGTGACTGCAATGCAAAACATCACACACAAAAACCCCTACAGATAATATTAATGATTGTAAAACATAAACGTGCATGCGTGAGTGGCAGACATAATGTCTGTGCACCAAAAACACACAAACCCATAAAAATCAGGCACGCAGCCATATACCCAGAGGCGCGCATGCACACACACTAGGCGTCTAAGATATCAGGATACATGCTAAGCAGATCCTGTTCCAGGTCTTGATCTCCACCCATCACTAGGATGTAACACTTTGGGTTGGGCGCTTCTACTGCAGGATGTGTCAGCACATCAGAGAAACCGCTAACTGGCATTAACTCCGAAAAAAACAAACACATGCAAACAGAGGTCATGCTATTCCGGATCGGACTTTATCGGCGGCCTTTACAATGCACATCGATGTAGACTGAAGCTCATATGAGGATCCGTGAAGCTCTCTGACATATATACATAGATTAGACCATACAGATGGAGACTAGACAGTGCCAATGCAAAGCATAAAGAGGAAGCAATAATGCATGATAAATAAACCACTATTACAATTGTTAAATATGCGAAGAGTATAAAATTTCCTTTTTTTAAATGTCTCTTACATTCACCAAGGATGCATTTGTTTAATCAAAAATACAGTAATACTGTGACATATTATTACTTTAACTTTAAATAACTGTTTTTTATTGTAAAATATTTTAAAGTGTAATTTATTTTTGTGATGCAAAGCTGAATTTTTAGCATCATTATTCCCAGTCTACAGTGTCACGTAATCCTTCAAAAAATCATTCTAATATGGCCATTTGTGACCCTGGACCACAAAACCAGCCATAAGGGTCAATTTTGTAAAATCATCTGAAAGTAATAAAATAAATAAGCTTTCCACTGATGTATGGTTTGTTAAGAAAAGGACAATATTTGGCAGAGATACAACTATTTAAAAATCTAGAATCTGAGGGTGCAATATTAAGAAATATTAAGAAAATCCCCTTTAAATTTGTCCAAATTAAGTTCTTAGCAATGCATATTACTAATCATAAAGTAAGTTTTGATATATCTATGGTAGAAAATTGACAAAATATCTTCATAGAACATGATCTTTACCTAATATCCTAACGATTTTTTTGCATAAAAGAAAAATCAATAATTTTGACCCATATACAATGCATTGTTGGTTATTGCTGCAAATATAAATGTGCTACCTACAAATGGTTTTGTGGTCCAGGGTCACATTTTTTCCTCAAAAATTTTTTTTTTTCTATTATTACTGTCAATTTTAAAGATCTGTTGCTTAATATATTTTTGAAACCATAAAATTATTTTTTCAAAAATCTTTGATGCACAGAAAGTTTAAGAGAACAGCATTTAATTAAAACAAAAATCTTTTTAACATGCATACTTGCTGAATTAAAGTATTAATTAAACATAATTTAAGCAAAACTTCTTTTTAACTTACGAACAGTAATATATAGTATACAAAACATTGTACAAAGCGAAGTAAAAAAAAAAAGGCTTTACAACAAGAATCAACAACAAAAATCAAAAGGTTCCTCAGACATGGTACCATGTTAATACCATATGCAAATACATGAATATTTAGTGTCATGTTTTTATCATATACCACAGGGTTTTTAGTAAGAGCACTGTCTGTAATATGCACGCTTTAATAACTCTTTATAGCTTTTTAAAAGATGACAATGCAAATACATGTCATTCTTAGAACCCTTTGATATTTGACTGTTCCAAAAGTCAATAAATACTAATTGAAATCTTTAGGGTTATATAATGAAGTAATGCCACAGCACTAAGTGCTGGAGACACTGTTCACGACCATCTGACATGATAAGGATGCCCTCTAGTGCCCAGATTTATGAATGCACTGTACTCCAAAAATCTGAATATTGTATTTTACCCCCAAAAACACAGTTTTGGTTAGTTACCTTATAAGTAACAAATAAGGTTTTCAAAATTCAGTCCATCACAAAACAAAAGCCCCTCCTGTGAAATACAAAGAACAGCAATCGCTTCACACTCACCCTTGTACATATCAACCAGTGAATCCTTCAGTTCCTGTTTGTGCATCCATGACAGCTGATGCAGCTCCTCCTCACTCTCTGAGAAGCTTTCCCTTAAAATAAACAGAGGATGCGTATTAATAACAATAACAATATTGCTGTTGTTCTTGAATGCTAGTGCTTGAGCTCAGTGGGTTGTGGTCATATGTTTACTAGCTCTCAGTGTGGGTTAGACTAATCTCTTCTGCAATGTCCTCATGAGCTCAGGGCTCACATATCAAAAGCTGAGTGTGTGTATGACCAGCCCTACAATTACTTTCTTTTCTGCAAAAACATCAAAGTAGCTTCTACATTCATAATGAATGGGTTTCTGTGACTGGGTTCCGTATTTCTCTAAAGCACACCCTATGATGGACTGGGATTTTAATGTTTCTTGCTATGCAATTCTTAATGCAGATAAGCTTGAAAACTGGCAAAAATATCTGTGAATGTGATGAAAACAGCCAAATGTCCAATCAAAACTCACACAACGACCAATAAAGCCCAATATAAAACCTACAATACCACAGATTAAGAATTTCTATGATTTCCTTTCGGAGGGGTATTTAAATATATACATTTATATATGCGAAAGCGGTTATTTATATGTGACCCTGGACCACAAAACTTTAGTAGCATGGGTATATTTGTAGCAATAGCCAACAACACACTGTATGGGTCAAAATTATTGATTTTTCTTTTATGCCAAAAATCATTAGGATATTAAGTAAAGATCATGTTCCATGAAGATATTTTGTATATTTCCTACCATAAGTATATAAAAACTTAATTTTTGATTTGTAATAGGCATTACTAAGAGCTTCATTTGGACCACTTTAAAGGATATTTCCGCAATATTTAATTTTTTTTTTTGCACCCTCAGATTTTCAAATAGTTGTTTTACAGCCAAATACTATCCTATCCCAACAAACCATACATCAATGGATTTTTCAATTTAAAAATATTCCTGTCATGACAACTCAAGTTTAACATGGTAATATTCATGCCAATGTTAATTAGGGATTCACTGAAACGAAAATTCTTGTCTGAAACTGAACAAAATGAGCCGAAGGCCGATTACCGAACACATTTTTTTTGGGGGGGGGGGGGTTTCCACCATGTATTTTTTCATCAATACATAAATTAAATAGCCAAAAAGTACTTTTTACAGTTTTGCTTTTCAAAGAAAAATAAGTCAATTACAAAACAACAATTTAAAAATATTTACTGAACATTTTTTAACATTCTAGTAGACATTATAGCCTACCAACAAAGTACAATTTAACTTAAAATTAATGTTAGCAAAGTAATATTCTTTGGCCATTTTTAAGACCCACTTCTTGAATCAGGCATGTGCTTTTAATGTACAAATAAATGCAGCCTTGCTGAGCAGAAGAGACTTATTTTAAAACATTAGAAAATATTACAGATTCCAATTTGAACACTATGTCTGAATGTTTTAATAAATGTATTAATAAAGCTGTTGTAATGATTGTTATTATTTTTGTGTTACTTTATTTTATTTTACAGAACAACAGTAAAATTACAATACTAACATTTATGAATGTTGACTTTTATGTTGGCTGAAACATGCAAGAAGACCTGAGTACTACTTTTTGCTGACAGCAGCAGATTTATGAATGATCATCATGCAGATTTCCCTCTTTTGCTTTGGACTTTGAACCCTGGCTAATGAGCTCCTGCAGAATAAATACAATTTGTGCGTGTATTAGACAACATAACGTTCTGTAATTTATTTACTAATGGTTTAAGGCCATTTCACGATTTCAGTCATCATGTAGTAATCAGCAACAACCACCCCTTTCTCTTCTCATGGAAGACATGCGACGCGATACTAAACAGTCTCGTGCTGTCGGTTCTTGTAATGATTTTTGCGTCTTTTTGGACAGTTTGCTGCATTTACACTAGTGCGTTTTCGTTTTAAAATGCATAATGCTTCCACACTGCCGACATGTTTGCTGCATTAGTGTGCGTCTCTATTTGATCGCGCCACGTCATTGTTCTGTATAATTTATTCAGCCTTTTTGCTTATTCGAAAAATAGCTT
Source organism: Garra rufa (assembly GCF_049309525.1). NCBI lineage: Eukaryota > Metazoa > Chordata > Actinopteri > Cypriniformes > Cyprinidae > Garra > Garra rufa. The sequence goes on from NC_133381.1 coordinate 8,159,160, forward strand.
TTTTTGCTATTTTCGGCTAAATAATTTTGGTTGCCGAACATTTGGTGCATTCATGAAATCACCTCATAGCAGATCTACACAGGTGGAGCTGGGGAAGGTAGAGGGTTTCTGAAGCATGCTGCAACTGCTACAGAAAGCCCTAGACAAGATTTAAATGTTGAGCAGTAAGCTTTTTGGCAGCTGATTTGAAAAGAAACCAATTAGCTGTGCCATGTGAATAATGATGTGACTGACTGAATTAGAACATATCGGCTTGTGCCATTTAGAGTTTCATGACAGAACTTTATATGTGACCCTGGACCACAAAACCAGTCATAAGGTAAAATTTTACAAAACTGAGATGTATACATCATATGAAAGCTCAATAAATAAGCTTTCTATTGATGTTTGGTTTGTTAGGATAGGACAATATTTGGCTGAGATACATCTATTTGAAAATCTGGAATCTGAGGGTGCAAAAAAATCAAAATACTGAGAAAATCACCTTTAAAGTTGTCCAAATTAAGTTCTTAACAATGCATATAACTAATCAGAAATTACATTTTGATATATTTACAATAGGAATTTTACAAAAAATCTTAATGAAACATGATCTTTACTTAATTTCCTAATGATTTTTGGCATAAAAGAAAAAACAATAATTTTGACCCATACAATGTATTTTTGGCTATTGCTACAAATATACCCCAGCGACTTAAGACTGGTTTTGTGGTCCAGGGTCACATATTTGTTATATTATGTCATCTTCAAAACTTTTATCTTTGTGTGATGTGTGTTTACTAAGTGTGATTATATTGTAGAGCGTTCCAAATCAACACATTTTGTCAAGTTGTCTTCTACAGATATACCCTGCTTAGTGTGCACTATGCAGTAGGGCTGGGCGATTAATCGAAAAATAATCGAAATCGACATTCAGAACCTATAATCGTTAAAATTTTTCCAGGAAGATTATTTCAATTACTTTCCCTTTAAAAAACACAAGCGCTCCGTTACGTTATTCCGCCGACATGTCGATGGAGAGCTTAAACAGTATTTATACAGTAAAAAGTATTTACAGGATATACAAGGGTAATTTTATTTAGAGGAGATACTGCTTATTTTCTACTTTTAATATGAAAAACATTGAAAATTATTTATTTTGTTTCCAATAGTGCAAGTTATTTATTTTCACTAATTTAAGAAAAATGTGACTTTTCGTTTTAAGCAATGCTTGCTTTAATTTCAGTTGTTCAACACTGATGTTCAATTAATAATCATAGATCGTAGATAGTGTGTTTCCTTCAATTATTTTAAAATCAAGTAATGCACCCTTCATCCAAAAATCTCTCGCTTGTAATATGTGAACATATTTACTGTACAAAACTTGTCAGTGAACTATGAGGGCAAAAAAATAATTATTATATAAATATAATTAAATATAATTTTATTAATAAATAAAATAATCGTTCATTAATCGTAATCGGGTTAAAATGTTCAATTAATCGAGATTTTGATTCTAAGCCAAATTGCCCAGCCCTACTATGCAGGGACTCTGTGAGTCGGAGCACATGGTGCATTTAAGTCTGTTAGGGAACTTTGTAATTATGAGTTGGGATGTCATGATTACAACATTAGATTCATTCAAGTCACTTTGGTTGAAGCAAAATGGTGATGTACCTTTCTACCTTTTCTTTAAAAAAAGGCAAGATTTTTAAACTCAGCTTAAAAAATTGATGCACATTAGTTGTTTTCGCTTTTTTTTTATTACATTCATGAAGTCGCTGTAAATTTAATCATAAAGGCCTGGTTTCACAGACCAGACAGGGCTCAGACTAAGCTAGGATTAGCCCATAGTTCAGTTTGCATGCTTAGAAAAAAAACATTACTAGAGTGCATCTTAAGACAAAACAAAGGCACTGATATATTTTTAGATCAGTCAGTGCAAGTGTCTTTCAGTTGAAACAGCTCAGACTTACATTTTAGTCAAGGGCTAGGCTTAAGCCTTGTCTGTGAAACCGGGGGTATATATCTCAAATGTACAGTACTATTGTATTTTGCATATGTAATTTAATTAGATTTCTTGTATATAGAACAGATTTACCATCTACCATATTTTCTCATTGACAGACCCTCGACTCGGAAACCTTGGCTTGAAGGAAGTTCTGACTTTCCCACTAATTATTAACACATAGTGTGGAGTTCATGTGTGTTCAACTCGTGATATGATCTTTCTGACATGACATTAATGTACCAACATTTCCACTGTCCGGCATATCCAACCTTAACCAAACATACTACATACTACGAAACTACAGGTTGGACAAAACAAAGAATCAGCAGGGTTTAATATCCCTGATGCAATAACAGTGTTAAATATTGCAATTGCTTTTCAAATATTTATTCAAATATAACTTCTTTAAGCTTAAAAATCTACATTTGTCACATACATCAGACTTAAAATGACTGAATGTTAGTGTCATTGCAAAATCTTAATCCAAGTGGGATTTATTTTAAAGAAAGCTAGCACAAGCATGCGGTTTATGTAATGAAATACACCTGTGGTTTTACTTCGAAGAAACCTGTGGGAACTTGAGGTGCTTCAAGTCATGTCGGAAAGATCATGTATCACAAGCAGCATCTGTATTAATGGTAAATTTGTTAAAATAAATGTATCATACATAAGAAAAATCTAAGTTACATGCATAAAATACCATAAAATTTTGCAACTACAACAGAATACATAATTAAGTTTACAGCACCTTCATAAATTGGATAAAAACAAAGAAAAACAAACTGCATTCTTTATTAATAAGTTTGTATAGATGTTGAATTGAAAAAATCTTGTTTAATTTTATGTAAAAAAGCAACATCGTCATTTAATTTAAAAGTAACCTGAATTTGTTCGACTTCCGAAAAGCTCACTTGTTTTGATATTTCATATATAATAAAATGTCATTTAGCCAATTTGAACTGTGACTTAAAAGTCCAAGGGCTTAAATTTAGGGCAAACAAAGCCAACCAATAAATCATCGTATAACTGTCTTCCTGACAAACCGAAAAGACTTTATTTGTCTGAGGTCTTGAAGACAAGACGATAGCTATAAGTCGACATTAACAAGTGTGGCATCCAGTTTCTGTCAAACAGCATCATTTCTTACTTTACCAACACTTTGCTAAATGCACAATTTATACACTAAACTAAAACCTAGTTTCGCCTCTCCAGCCTCACAGATATTTGCATTATGCCCTATTATGTACATCAATGTAACTGGTTACTAACTGAGATCCCATCATACTCACTTAATAGACAGCTCATTCTCCAAAGTTGATATTTTGTGTTTTGCCCTCCGAAGTGCACACTGAACATCCCGAGCCATGCTTCTGATATTCATATATGTGTTAGTGTGTGTAGTAAGCCGGCGTTTTCTGACTGGACACCGTATACTTCATCTCAGCTTGCACATCCCATGCACACACTTGAAACATGATCCACGTGAGGAGACAATGGCTGTGTCTCAAAACCTAGTGAGCTCCCCAACTACACAGGACATGCCATGGCTATGTTTTTAGATTTATGATTTAGGATGTCTGAGATGAATTTTTTAAAACATTTGTACCATTTCTCAATGTGTCATAAAAAGGTCAGAATATGTGATATTAAAATAATAATAATAATAATAATAAAGGCTTCAACACTGTCAAGATAGTGTAAGGGTCCTATTTGCAAATTATACTATATACACACTGCCGGTCAAAAGTTTGGGATCAGTATGATTTTTAATGTATTTTAAAGAAGTTTCTTATGCTCATAAAGGCTGCGTTTATTTGATCAAAAATACAGAAAAATTTTAATATTGTGAAATATTTTTACGGTGTAAAATAACATTCTATTTCAATATACATTCAAAAATCAAATTTATTTCTGTGATCAAAGCTGAATTTTTCAGCATCATTACTCCAGTATTCAGAGTCACATGATTCTTCAGAAATCATTCTAATAGGCTGATTGTTGAGAAACAGTTTAATATTTAAACTGCTTAATATTATTTTGGAAACTGTGATTTTTTTTTTAGGATTTTTCAATGAATAAAAAGTTAAAAATAACAGCATTTATTTAAACTAGAAACCTTTTTTAACAATATACACTACTGTTCAAAAGTTTGGGGTCAGTAAATTTTATTCTTTCTTTTTTTGAAAGAAATTATTACTTTTATTCAGCAAGGATGTGTTAAATTGATGAAAAGTGATAGCAAATACTTATATTGTTAGACAAGATTTATATCTTAAATAAATGCTGTTCTTTTTAACTTTTTATTCATAAAAGAATCCTGGAAAAAGTATGACAGGTTCCAAAAAATTTTTAACTGTTGCCAACATTGATAATTCGAATAATAAATCAGCATATTAAAATGATTTCTGAAGGACACTTAAGGCTGGAGTAATGGCTAATGAAAATTCAGCCTTTGTATCACAGGAAAAATAAATATTTTATTGTATATTAAAATAGAAACTATTATTTTATATTGTAACTACACTTTGCAGTATTATTGTTTTTTTCTGTATTCTTGATCAAATAAATGCAGTCTTGATGAGCATAATACACTTCTGTAAAAAAAAAAACAAGTCTTACTGATCACGGCAGTGTATATAAAATTTAATTTAACAATATTTTATTTTATTTTATACACACGCACACAAAACAACTGACTACTGATTCAATTTTAACAGAAAATAAACTATAATCCTTGCAATTTGTTTTTTAAATTCAATTTATTCTGGAATTAATATTACTCTACAGCCATAATCTGTTCATTTTTTAACATTTATTAACCCAAAATATGTCAAATAAATAATAAAATAAAATAAATAATAATGAGATTACTTTTTTCCCTCAGCAGGATATATAATGACTTAGATCCACACAAAATGATTGTCATTGACCGACAAATACCAGGATATTATCACCACTGTACACGTAGTGGTCTTTTGTAATACCAAAACAAGTGCCCTAAACTGCTATCTAGGTAGGCAGCTCAGTAAGTGTTGAGACACAGCCATATCCTTAAATCCATCCAAACAGCGGCGCAGGAGTATTCGTGTAACAAAGTAACACTTGACTGAAGCCGGAATGTTTCAAACAGGTCTAATGTGTTACCATTACAAAACAAGTCGTAACTAGTCAAAGAAGTAAACTAACGCCTCCACCTTTCTGCCTAAAAACCCTCATAGACTGACACACCGTCTGAGGCGGCGTCAAAACACAAACACTGCTTTTATTTTCTTCAGCTTCATTAGTCATTCAGTCAAAGCATGAATATTTATGCAGTGAGACATGGATAGGAGTGGTCACTGAAAGACGGACCGTCGTCGGACTTACCATGGTTAGGATTATGAAGTCGGCGTTCATTTGGTGCAGGTCGGACAGGATTGTTTCCTAAAAGTTTTGGAGGGGAACTTCCTATTACAGTGCGCGGAGTCACGCTTCATTCCGGCCCACCGGGAGAACGACTGGCAGTGTTGCGTTTGACCACTAGAGGCCGCTCACCGCTGCCTCACATAGATCATAGTACTCTTCTGAGAGGGGATTTAAAAAATTATTATCATAAGGGTGATAATTATTATCATAAGGGTGCCATTAGATCATAAGGGTGATCCTAGGTTTGCAGAAAATTCAGGAGGAGCAAGACCATAAGATGAATAGATGAACAGATGAATGAAAAGTGAACGAATATACTAAAAATAATAATAATAATAATAAAACAAACATTTAAAATGTAAAAAAAAATGTATGTAAGAGCAAGAGACCGTACAATATTCTCTGTTAAATCCCTTTTATTGTAGAAAAAGGCATGTAAATAATTGTAATGAATTAAAAAAGTTTCTCTTCACATTTACCCATATACTTTTTTATTATATAATAACAGTTTATTTGTATTTTTTGTTATTTTTTATTTAATGTTTATTTGTTAAATATAATGGAAAATATAATTAATTATTTATTTATTTATTACAATATATAAAATCGTAATAAATCAGTATAATAAAAGCCAGTATAAAAGTTAAATAATGCATTTGGCAAAAGCATGCTTTTTTTACAATATAATGTGTAGGAAAATGTATGCATTTAGCTTCAAAACGTTTGGAAACCCCTGTACAATTTTGTAAGAAAAAAATTAAAAGCAAGGCAACATTTTTTGTTAAATCACTTTGACACAATGTTTATTTTAAAAAGACATGCAAATAATTGTAATGAACTGAAAACTTTTCTCTTCACATTTACTCATAATTGTTTTATTATTATATAAAAACATGTTATTGGTATTTTATTATGACTTTTTGGTTTTATTTATTAGTAAAATATAATTGACTATATATTTATTTAGGCCTTTTTACAATATATAAAAAATAAACAACAAAATAAGTTATAAAAGTCAGTATAAAAGCCAATTCATTTGGCAAAGGCATACTGTTTTTATAGTATAACATGTAGAAAAATGTATGCATTTAGCTTAAACTTTTTTGAAAATTTCTGTACAATTAAAAAAAGAAAATGTATGTAAGACCATAAGACTGTAAGGCAGTTTTCTTTGTTAAATCACTTTGACACAATGTTATTGTAGAAAAAGGCATGCAAATAATTGTAATGAATTGAAAACGTTTCTCTTCACATTTATACATAATAGTTCTTTATTATATGAAAACACTTTATTGGTATTATATTAATACTTTTTATTTTATTTTATTTTTTATTTTTTATTTTCTACAACGTAAAATAATAAAACAATAACATACAAAAAAGACAATTAATTTGGCAAAAGCATATTGTTTTTATAATATAATATGTAGAAAAATGCATGTATTTAGCTTCAAAAATTCGGAAACTTCTGTACAAATTTGTTAAAAAATACAATTAAATAAAAAACTATGTTATGTTATTTTTTACAATATACAAAATAACGCAATAAGAACCAGTAAAAAGCCAATTATTTAATTTGGAAAAAAAAAACACGCTGTCTTTGTAATATAATATACATGAATATATATGCCTTTAGCTTCACAAGGTTCGAAAACCCACGCTGTAAATAAAATGTTGAGGTTTGTTATGGAGTAGTCCATGTAGTTTCGTCACGTGACCTATAGGGGACGCTAATTCACGCCTCTCCGATTTCTCAGATGTTTTCTACTGTGTTTTTCTAAAGCGAGCTACTTGACTTGAACGATGATCACCGCGCTCTCACGAGCTCGTGTAGGATTTATCAAAACAATGAGCAAAATGCTACCTTTACCGGTTTGACCGCGGAAGCACAATGAACTAAATGAGAGAGGGATTGATTTTGAAGTTGAAACTCCGGCGGTGAAGCCTATGAATATAATGGGATTTACGAACAGCAAGTTAATTCATTAATCACCGCTGTTCAAACTTTCCTGAGGTGAAGGAGATAACTCAGCTCTTTAACAGAAGATGTTATAATGGGAGTTTCTCTTTGTATCCTGCTCGTTTTCCTGCACTTCAATGAGGGAATTCACGGTAAGTTTGTTTAATCATAATCGTTTGATCAGAGTTTGTGAACAGTGTATCATTGAACTCATCAGTGTTGACGTGGATACATTGTTTCACGATAAACATCGGGGTTAAGTGTAAATATATGGGACATTTATTATGAACACAAGCAGAAAGTTCTTATAAACCTCTTTTGTATCCTTTCTCATAATAATTGTTATCATTTTTAATGAAATGCTAAGATTTGACAGAATGTCATTACAGATTCAGCATCTCTGTTTTTGTTATTGTGGTCGAGTGGGATTTTTAAAAAGTTTTTGTAATATTTTAACTACTGAATTGTGAACAGCGAAGGTATTTGTAAACATTTTTCAAAAAGAGGCTTTTGTTTGTTTGTTAATTTTATTTCAATTAAAAATACACTTGTGTTACGTATCATTTTTTTAACCAAATAAACTTTTAGAGTGTTATTTTTTGTGTACTTTTTTGTGCTAAAAATAGAGGCTATTCTCTTACAGCTGATTGAATCAGTGTCATCTGAGATAGATGGATATACAGTCATGTATGCTACTTTATTGATTGTAGAGTTACATCATAAACAGGTCACTGTAGTTTCCTCATTCCACTTTCCTGGGAAATGAATGTGGTCTTTGATGCAGATGTTTTGGCCAGCTGTGTGGTGTTGTCACAGTGGAGACCTTTCAGACATCTGCAGCATGCATTACGCCTGCTGTCCGCAGTCGAACGTGCACACTGTCAGAGATGCCAGAAATTGTCCTACAATAGACGTCTTAGAAAATGGCTCAAAAGCCTCTTGAAGGAATTATGAAGCTTCTTTCCAAATTTTCAAGGCGTAGATTATATATTGCACATGTCTTGTTCTGGTATTCTCTGTCTTTATTGTGATTTACTTGACATTTAAAGGCAGGAAGCCACCAACAAAGCATGTGATGTGATTTTTGGTGTTTCTTAAAGGAGTAGTGAAAAGTTGCTGAGAGTTTACTCACCCTGGCCTCATCATTACAGATGTACAGTGGTCCCGAGTTTTAATTTTTTTTGCATGTTTGTCACACTTTAATGTTTCAGATCATCAATCAAATTTAAATGTTAATCAAAGGTAACACAAGTAAACACAACATGCAGTTTTTGAATGAAATTTTTTATTATAAAGGGAAAACAAAAAACAAAATCCCAACCCACATGGCCCTGTGTGAAAAAGTGTTTGCCCCCTAAACTTAATAACTGGTTGGGCCACCCTTAGCAGCAACAACTGCAATCAAGTGTTTGCGATAACTTGCAATGAGTCTGTTACAGCGCTGTGCAGGAATATTGTCCCACTCATCTTGGCAGAATTGTTGTAATTCAGCCACATTGGAGGGTTTTCGAGTATAAACCACCTTTTTAAGGTCATGCCACAGCAATAGGATTCAGATCAGGACTTTGACTAGGCCACTCCAAAGTCTTCATTTTGTTTTTCTTCAGCCATTCAGAGGTGGATTTGCTGGTGTGTTTTGGATCATTGTCCTGCTGCAGAACCCAAGGTTCGCTTCAGCTTGAGGTCACGAACAGATGGCTGGACATCGTCCTTCAGGACAATTTTTTTTGGTAGACTGCAGAATTCATGGTTCCATTTATCACAGGTCCAGAAGCAGCAAAACAGCCCCAGACCATCACACTACCACCACCATATTTTACTGTTGGTATGATCTTCTTTTTCTGAAATGCTGTGTTACTTTTATGCCAGATGTAATGGGACAGGCACCTTCCAAAAAGTTCAACTTTTGTCTTGTCAGTCCACAGAGTATTTTCCCAAAAGTCTTGGGGATCATCAAGATGTTTTCTGGCAAAACTGAGACGAGCCTTTATGTTCTTTTTGCTCAGCAGCGGTATTCATCTTGGAACTCTGCCATGCAGGCCAGTTTTGCCCAGTCTCTTTCTTATGGTGGAGTCATGAACACTGACCTTAACTGAGGCAAGAGAGGCCTGCAGTTCTTTAGATGTTGTTGTGTGGTCTTTTGTGACCTCTTGGATGAGTCGTTGGTGCGCTCTTGGGGTAATTTTGGTCAGCCGCCCACTCCTGGGAAGGTTCACCACTGTTCCATGTTTTTTACAATTTCTGGATAATGGCTCTCATTGTGGTTCGCTGGAGTCCCAAAGCTTTAGAAATGGCTTTATAACCTTTTTCAGACTGATAGATCTCAATTACTTTCTTTCTCATTTGTTCCTGAATTTCTTTGGATCTCAACATGATGTGTAGCTTTTGAGGATCTTTTGGTCTACTTCACTTTGTCAGGCAGGTCCTATTTAAGTGATTTCTTGATTGCGAACAGGTGAGGCAGTAATCAGGCCTGGGTTTGGCTAAAGAAACTGAACTCAGGTGTGATAAACCACAGTTATGTTTTAACAGGGATACACTTTTTCACACAGGGCCATGTGGGTTTGGATTTTGTTTTCCCTTCATTAGAAAAACCCTTAATTTAAAAGCTGCATGTTGTGTTTACTTGTGTTATCTTTGATTAATATTTGTTTGATGATCTGAAACATTAAAGTGTGAAAATCAGAAAGGGGCCAACACACTTTCACACCACTGTAGGTGAGTTTGTTTAATCATCAAAACAGATTTGAAGAAATATAGCATTCTATTACTTGCTTATCAATGGATCCTTATTGTAAATGGGTGCCATCAGAATGAGAGTCCAAACAGCTGATGAAAACATCACAATAATCCACAAGTAGTCAACACCACTCCAGTCCATCAATTAACATCAGGAAAAGATGCCATTATTAAGACATTTTAACACATTTTTTAGGTGAACTACTCATTTAATTTACAGAACTCTATCTAGTTATGATTTGCATATAGCATTTGTGTGCAAAAATCATTTTAAGCATTTAAGCATAAGGTTTTGAATCAGTTCGATTTGTCTCTTTACTAGAACTCTCTTCTACAAGAAATATCTACATTTGATCATGAAATGTGTCCTGTCCAGATGTCTTGATATTACTTTATTTGTAAGTTTGCTTTTGAAGCATGTCATACTCTGTGTCCTCCAGGGTTACGGTTCACCAAAAACCCTTCGAACCAAACGGTGACTCAGGGGAACATGGCCCGTCTGGGCTGTGCCTTTGAAGGTTTGAGTGAACCAGAGATCATCTGGATGAAGGATGGGGAGAAGATCTACAGCACTGATCAGATGTACATCACACTGGATGCACATCACTGGGAGACCTTTCACAGGTAGGACAATGTGAACCTGGAACTAGAAGTCCTGGATGTTGTTTAGCATAGTTGTTTTTCCAATGAATGTTTTCAGAAATAAAACGCAGCTGGTTGAAACTGTTTTCAGGCAAGGAGTGAGACTTTAGACTGTATGAAGAGGATGTTGAAACTGGTCAGATTTAACAGTCAAAGTTGTTTACTAAGGCAAGCGCCACTGTTACTATTTTTTCTCAAACTAGAGGATTTTACACAAAAGTGTCTTGTAGACCACTTAGAACAGGCAAACAAAATAGATGTGATAAAAGATGTGCTGCTTGAAAGTTTGTGAACCCTTTCGAATTTTCTATATTTCTGCATAAATATGACCCAAAACATCATCAGGTTTTCATATAAGTCCTGAAAGTAGACAAAGTGAGAGAAAATATTCTCTAATATTGTGCAAAATGATCCAGTGTTACATATCTGTGCATTGCAAAAGTATGTGAATCTTTGCTTTCAGTATCTGGCCGTGACCCCCTTTTGCTGCAGTAACTGAAGGTCATTTTTTTTGTAAATGCTGATCATTTCTGCACAAACACATGTAGGAGTTTTAGCCCATCCCTTAGTGCAGAACCACTTAAACTCTTTGATGTTGGTGGGTTTCCTCCTATGAACCATTTGCTTGGGTCATTCCACAACATTTTAATTGGATTAAGGTCTGGACTTTGACTCAGCCATTCCAAAACATTAATTTGTTCTTCTTTAAACATTGTTTGGTTGAATGACTTGTGTGCTTGGGGTTTTTGTCGTGCTCCATGAGTCATGACCCATGTTCTCTTGAGACTCTGTTCTTAAACAGATGTCCTGATGTCTTCCTACAGAATTTGCTAGTATAATTCAGAATTCATTGTTCCGTCAATGATGGCAGGCTATCCTGGCCAAGATGCAGCAAAACATGCCCAAGCCATGATACTACCACCACCACCATGTTTCACAGATGGGATAAGATTCTAAAACTGGAATGCAGAATGTTCTTTTTTATCATTTAAACCAATAAGTTCTATTTTGGTTTCATCCATTCATTAAAACATTCTCCAATAGTCCTCTGGTTTGTCCACATGATCTTTCCATACACACCATGATTGCTCAGTGTTCTCCTGATGGTGGGCTCAGGCAAATTAACATTAGCCAATGTGAGAAAGGCCTTTAGTTGCTTAGAAGTTACCCTTGGATAATTTGCAACCTTGCAGACTATTACGTGTTTGGATTTGGAGTGATCTTTGTTGGTCAACCACTTCTCGGGAAGGTAACAGTGGCCTTGAATTTCCTCCATTTGTACACAAGCTGTCTGACTGTGGACTTGTGGAGTCCAAACCCTTTAGAGCTGGTTTTGTAACCTTTTCTAGCCTGATGAGCAACATCAACTCTTTTTTTAGTTGTCTTCAGTAATCTCCTTTGTTCGTGACATGATTCACTTCCACAAACATGATCAGACTTTGATAGATCCCTGTTGTTTGAATAAAACAGGTCACATACTTGCGCTGACTGAAAACACATCTGCACAGATGGACTCTAATTTCACTCTTAAATTAACTGCTAATCCAAGAGATTCACATACTTTTTCAACGCACAAATATGGATCATTTTCTCGATAAATAAATTACGAAGAAAATATTTTTCCCTCACTTGTTGGATTGGGTTCTCTTTGTCTTATTGCAGGATTTATATGAAAATCTGATTATGTTTTAGGTCATATTTATGCAGAAATATAGAAAATTCCAAAGCGTTCACAAACTTTCAAGCAGCACTGTATAGACACCAGAATATCATAGAGACTTGTGGGTGGACTATTTCAGCTTGGGCCAGCAGGCAAAAAATGTATGTCTTTTACACTTTTTGCCTAAAAGGAAGTCTGTCCAGTTGTCATGAGACCTTGAGGTTGCGACTCTGTGTCTATATCAGTATCATTTTTTGTATTTATCACTGTGTGAGCGCAGATCTCGAACACCAGAATGGTTGTTTGTGCTTTTTATGCCACAGTAACTCATCATATGATCACGTTAATACTGCATTGTAAAATGATAAGATAAAAAAAATGCATACATTTTATCAACGACTATCAAGTCTAACATGTTTGTTACAGTTGCAAGTAACTTTGACCTTCAAAGTTATACAAGATCATTTTCAACCATTTCTTGAGCACATGCTTAATTTGCTGGATGTGTATTGTGTATAATATGTATTTGTGAACAAACATTCATTGGGATAGTCTTGTGATACTGGTTTTCCGTTCCTACAGGTCCAGCTCAGAGTTCAGCTTCATCAGAATAGTTTAGTATTCCCTTTAAATTTAAACTACTGTTTAAAAAGTTTAGGGTCAGTAAAAAAAAGTTAAGGAAGTAATACTTTTATTCAGCAGTTATTCAAAAGTAATCAAAAGTGACAGTAAAGACATTTAAAATGTATATGTGACCCTGGACCACAAAACCAGTCTTAAGTCGCTGGGGTATGTTTGTAGCAATAGCCAAAAATACATTGTATGGGTCAAAATTATTGATTTTTCTTTTATGCCAAAAATCATTAGGAAATTAAGTAAAGATCATGTTCCATGAAGATTTTTTGTAAAATTCCTACTATAAATATATCAAAACGTAATTTTTGATTAGTAATATGCATTGTTAAGAACTTAATTTGGAGAATTTAAAGGTGATTTTCTCAGTATTTTGATTTTTTTGCACCCTCAGATTCCAGATTTTCAAATAGTTGTATCTCGGCCAAATATTGTCCTATCCTTACAAATCATATATCAATAGAAAGCTTATTTATTGAGCTTTCATGTGATGTATACATCTCAGTTTTGTAAAATTTAACCTTATGACTGGTTTTGTGGTCCAGGGTCACATATGATTTGTACTTAATGCTTAATGCTGTTCCTTCAACTTTCTTAAATTTTATCATGGTTTCCACACAAATATTAAGCAGCACAACTGTTTTAGCCATCGACAATAATAAGAAATGCAGTAAATGAGCAAATTAGAATGATTTCTGAAGAATCGTTTGACATTGAAGACTAAAGTAATGATGCTGAAAATTCAGCTTTGCATCACAGAAAAATAAATTACATTTTAAAAAATTGTAAAATGAAACAAAATTATTGTAAATTGTACAAAAAAATCACAATATTACTGTTTTACCGTATACAAATAAATGCATCCCTAAGAGATCTTTAAAAGACTTTTGAATAGTGTAGTACAGTCATCTTTTTAAAAACTATAAGATATGCCAGATAAAGACCACATTAAATAAATACAGATAGAGCTTATAAATCAAAATAAAGCTCACAAACAATGTGCATATCACTTTATAGCAACATTGGAGATCATTTTGAACTTTCCATTGAGCATCTTCGCAGCCAGGTAAATTTAGCCCCTTCTGACTGGAATGTAGTTATGCAGATGGACATTAGTAACATGAGCTTGCTTTACTGAACGCTGTCAGCTCTGATAATCTCTTGCACATGTTGTGACGTAGTCCAGTTGCCCATTTCCTAAATGCAGATTTAGTCCAGTCTTAGACTAAACACAGTTTGGGTGGAAGTTTGCTTTTGAAAGTGTTGCCTGCAGTAAGAATAGGCTAAAGAGGATAATAAACGATGAAGATCGAAACTGGCTTAGTGAATTACAGAAGTCACGTTTCCTTGCTAAACGCCACGCTCCCAGCATAATCTATAAACGTCTTCTATAGGTTATAGTTTCCTGTCATGGGTGTCATAGCTGTAAACAAATGTTTACGTCATGCATTTATTTTATGTGATTGCAAGTCATGCCATTGTTTGCGCAACTGACCTTTGTCTACATAAATCTAAGCACTCTTAGACTGGCTGGCTGTTGTCTAGTTGTAAAACTTTGAGACGGATGTGGCATTATTCCATGATTATTATAAGACAAAGTTATGGCATTTGCTACTTTTCTAGTCTAAGTCCATGTCAAGCCAAGTCACGTTTATTTATATAGCACTTTATACAATACAAACTATATCAAAGCAGCTTTATTACAATAAACGTAAAAGTAAATGTTGCAGAGTTATTCATTTATGAAGCAAATACAATTTTTCATTATCATTATTCATCATTTAGTCATTATTCAGCTTAATTTAGTTCAGTAGCTGTGTGAATGCTGCAAATGTTTTATGTAAATATATGCATTTGTGCTTGAGGCACAATTGGCCGGTAAATGTTATTTGTGACCCTGGACCACAAAACCAGTCATAAGGGTCAATTTTTCGAAACTGAGATTTATAGATCATCTGTAAGATGAATAAATAAGCTTTCCATTGATTGTTATGATAGGACAATATGTGACCCTGGACCACAAAACCAGTCTTAAGTCGCTAGGGTATGTTTTTAGCAATAGCCAAAACTACATGGTATGGGTCAAAATTATTGTTTTTTCTTTTATGCCAAAAATCATTAGGAAATGACGTAAAGATCATGTTCCATTAAGATTTTTTTGTAAAATTCCTACTGTAAATATATCAAAATGTAATTTTTGATTAATAATATGCATTGTTAAGAGCTTAATTTGGACAACTTTAAAGGTGATTTTCTCAGTATTTTGATTTTTTTGCACCCTCAGATTCCTGATTTTCAAATAGATGTATCTCGGCCAAATATTGTCATATCCTAACAAACCATACATCAATAGAAAGCTTATTTGTTGAGCTTTCATACGATGTATACATCTCAGTTTTGTAAAATTTTACCTTATGACTGGTTTTGTGGTCCAGGGTCACATATTTGGGTGAGATACAACTATTTAAAAATCTGGAATCTGATCGAAATCGAAAAAAAATCTAAATATTGAGAAAATCACTTTTAAAGTTGTCCAAATGAAGTTCTTGGCAATGCCTATTACTAATCAAAAATTAAATTGATATATTTACAGTGGGAAATTTAGAAAATATCTTCATGGAACATGATCTTTACTTAATATTTTATTGATTTTTGGCATTTTAAAAACTGCAGTAATTTTGACCCATACAATGTATTTTTGGCTATTGCTACAAATATACCCATGCTTTTGGTTTATATCAACTTGATGATATATAAATGACGCAAATGTCGTTTGATGTTTATTTGACCCTTAAAAGTGTCTGTTCTGAGTGTTTCTTTGTTTGTAGTGTTAAATCCGTACAGCAGCAAGATGCGGGGAAGTACTGGTGTGAAGTTGAATATCACGGCATGATCATTTCTTCAGAACCTGCTTGGATTACAGTAGAAGGTATGTCAGTTGCTGCTTCAGAATCCATCAAGAAATCGATTTCTCAGCTTATATTTTGTTGCTTTAGTGCAAACACTACAGATGTTGTCTCTTACTGCTTATAATTTTAGGTGTGCCACATTTTGTGGAGGAACCCGAGGATGTGGCTGCATTTGCAGGGGAGTCGTTCAACCTGACATGTGCTGCGTCAGGTCCTCCAGAACCTGTGGAGGTGCTGTGGTGGCTGGGAGGCAAACAGAAGGGTGATTTCACACCCTCTCCCTCAGTTCTCTTTGTTAAAGGTGAGACACACCTAGGGTCTGTCCCAATACACACATTTGCAGTCTTTGCACTTGACCACTTGTCTTCTTACATGACATATTTTTGGTGTTTGCCCCAAATTTTCAAGTGGGTGTGAAGAATGTGGATATAACAATTACCCCATGGACAAGTAATGTTTTCACACCCTGTTGAAAAAAAATGGCATATGCTGGTTTTAGCTGGTTTAAGATGGTATGGTTATATATGTTTTATATAAATGCAGGCATTTGTGCTTGAGGCACATTTGGCCTGTAAAGGTTATTTGTGACCCTGGACCACAAAACCAGTCATAAGGGTAAATTTTTCAAAACTGAGATTTATAGATCATCTGTAAGATGAATAAATAAGCTTTCCATTGATTGTTATGACAGGACAATATTTGGGCAAGATACAACTATTTAAAAATCTAAATATTGAGAAAATCACCTTTAAAGTTGTCCAAATGATGTTCCTAACAATGCATATTACTAATCAAAAATTAAGTTTTTATATATTTATGGTAGGAAATTTACCAAATATCTTCATGGAACATGATCTTTACTTAATAACCTAATGATTTTTGGCATAAAAGAACAATGTATAATTTTGACTCGTACAAAGTATTGTTGGCTATTGCTACAAATATACCCATGCTACATGTGATGCCTGGTCTCAAATACTGCTCTAAAGCAGGGTTAGAGATAGTGTTGAATTGGTGTGCATTAAGGGCACATTTATGACATTTATCAAATTTGGGACACTTATGACATATTTATGACATATTTTCAGTATTTGCCCCAAATTTTCAAGTGGGTGTGAAGACTGCAGTTGTGCATATAATGATTACCTGATGGGCGAGTAATGTTTTCAAACCCTGTTGAAAAAAACAGCATATGCTGGTTAGGTAGGTTTTAATGCTGGGGTGCTGGTTTTAGATGGTCCTAAACTGGTTTATGCTGGTCCTAAAATGGTTTATGCTGGTCCTTAGCTAGTCATGCGCTGGTCCTAAGATGGTCCTGAGCATAAAATAGTTTGGGACCAGCTTAAACCAGCATCAAAACCTACCAACCAGCATATGCTGTTTTTTTAACAGGGCAGGGCTTTATTACACATTTATGACCCTGGACCACAAAACCAGTCATAAGGTTAAATTTGACAAAACTGAGACGTATACATCATATGAAAGCTCAATAAATAAGCTTTCTATTGATATATGGTTTGTTAGGATAGGACAATATTTGGCCGAGATACAACTATTTGAAAATCTGGAATCTGAGGGTGCAAAAAATCAAAATACTGAGAAAATCCCCTTTAAAATTGTTCAACTGAAGTTCTTAACAATGCATATTACTAATCAAAAATTAAGTTTTTATGTATTTATGGAAGAAAATTTACAAAATATCTTCATGGAATGTGATCTTTACTTCATATCTTAATGATTATTGGCATAAAATCATTTTGACCCATACAAAGTATTGTTGGCTATGCAATCCAACGCTCTCCATTGACTTTGTATTGCTATACACTGACTCCTTGTCATTTCTGACTTATAACAAAAAACAGAACAATGTCTAAAAGCTGCAATGAGACAAGGTGTACAGTAAACAAGCTAAAAAAAACACAAATAACTACGATTTTATAAACTGTCGACCCAAAAAACGAGTGTTTAAGGACACAAATGTCAGGGTATTTCACGTTGGATCATTTCTCCAATAAAAGGAAGGTAAGGAAAAGGAGCACTGACATAGACAATACACTTTAGTTTCTCAATATATCTCCTCCTTTCAGGGTGGTCAAATAATCCTTTGACATGGTTAAAAATAATGAATGTTTACTGTCGCCGTTAAAATTTCCCTCCAGCGGGTGTAGTTCTCAGAGCAATAAGACACATTAAGCTCTACTTTTGTGTCCTTAAACGCTTTTTTTTAGGTCGACAGCTTATAAAAATGTAGTTCTGTGTTCTTTAGCTTGTTTACTGTAAACTTTGTCACATAGCAGTTTTTAGACATTGTTCTGATTTTTGTTATAAGCCAAAAATGTCAAGGAGGCAGCTTCACGCAATACAAAGTCAATGGAAAGTGTTGGATTGTTTTCCCCCAAACGTTCGTGTGGTTTTCAGATTATGATGTGTCTCTATTGCTACAAATATACACATGCTGCTTGTGACTGGTTTTGTGGTCCAGGTTCACATATGCTTGGTCTCAAATACTGCTCTAAAGCGGTGTTAGAGTGTTGAATTGGTGTGCATTAAGGGCGAATTTATGGCATTTATCAGATCTGGGATAGTTCTATGTATTACTTCCTGTTGTGTGTACACACATTTAAGTGGCCAATACACAAATATGGGAACTGGCCCCAAAATCCTTTTGAAACAGATTAATTCACTCAACAGCCAACAGGTAGCCTTTCTAGTCATGCAAGCCCTGAAATGTTTCAAATGGTTTAGCAAGCTTACATTTCAATTGCATCAAAAATGAAAATGCCAACATACTGGATGTTCAAATCATTTTAAAACAGGTAATTTGCACTTTAAAGTAAAAAAACATCAACAAATTCAATGGCTTAACCTCTTAAAATTAAAGTTTATTCTCATGCTACTTGAAATGTGGTTAAGTTAGTATCAACGCTTTGTTTTAAAAGTTACTCCCCAATACTGTTCTGAAAACACTCCTATATTTTATTCACCATTGTCTGTTTGATGCAATGCACAAACTTTCACTGAATTAATAAGTAGTATATTAATCACACTATGAAACATCATGTGAAACATCTAAGATTTATAAATCCTCTTTTAAATCTTCTGTCAGGTGATATTTTGGGCAGTTAAATTGTAGAAGTGAGTCACTGGTTGCTTTCTGTATGTGGAGTGACTGTGACTTTGAGTTTGTACAAAGGTGTAGAAGTCATGTGTTTCCGATGGGACAAGATTGTGCTTACATGTAGTGTAAAATTACATAGATTACATTTAATTATATGTTTCAGACTTTCACAAGCCATGTTCTTGTTGTACAAAAAGTCTGGACTTAAAAAGACTACCGCCCTGCCTTTACATTTTGTAACTGGATCTTTTCTTCTGTGAGGGAATGCATTATATTAATCAATACTGCTAGTGTGTTGAAGCCCAGTAAAGTAAACTTTCCATTTTAATAGCCTAATGCTGAGAAATCATTGAGTCATTAGGTCTGTGTAAGACTGTGTGTCATTGTGTGACAGTGTTCATATTATCAACCACTTGCACCTTTGGCATAAATGGGCTTTGACTCACTCAGTGTAGAGCTGAGCTGTTGTTTTTATTCTGAACAGGGCCGATAACTCTGTCATGATTTTAAACAATGTCACAGCTGTCATGGCCTTGTTCATATGGCGGGCTGAGACATGAGATCAGGATGGTTTTTGTAACCTTTCTTTGAGTTATTCAGAAAACTGTTTTTTGATTCGCTCTTTTTGCAACTCCCTCCTGTTTATTGAATTACCATACAGGTTGTCCAAGTTTTACCAGTTCTTCTTGAAGCCGCTTTTTAAAAGTGTCATGTATAATATATACTAGGACGTATTTTTAAATTAGCATGAAAATAATGTTAGATTATAATATTATTTTCTTTATGCAAATATAATTTCCTTTCTTCTTGCTGACCACAGCAATGTGTTTCTCATTTGCTCAACCAGGTGTGAATGACAGTATAAAATTTTACTGTGAGGCTAAGAACACTCGAGGCATCTCCGTGTCACGCACAGGCACAGTGCACATTAAAGGTGAGACATACCGCAGTGTTTTTCACTTCCAGCTGTAATTCAATGTAATTGCATACAGAATGCACACTTAGTTGTTGGTTTTTGTTTTGGCAGTAATCCAGCATGCATTCTAACAACTATTAAATAGTCAACCATATAAATAAAACCACAAAAGGCTCTCAGCAGAGAGAAGCTAAATATATGTTGCTGTTATAATGTTTTTCTTACATGTGATTTTTATGAGCAGTCCGCCCTGATTCCCCCCGGGATGTGAAGGTACATCATGTGTCTGATCTTAATATAACCTTAACATGGAGTCCAGGTTTCACTGGGCACTCACAGCTTTCCACCTGCACTATACAGGTAGAGTATGCCTGTTACTACATAGTTTTTGACAGTGTTGCATGACTTTTTGTTCTGGAGAAGTTCACTTTTTAGAACGAATATATACTGATAATTTACTCAGTTTTTTCTTTCTTCAGTTGTAAAGAAATTATGTTTTTTGAGGAACACATTTCAGGATTTCTTTCCATATTGTGGACTTCTATGGTGCCCGTGAGTTTGAACTTCCAAAATGCAGCTTTAAAGGCCTTGTTTACACTGCAGGTCTTGATGACCAATTCTGATTTGTTGCCTATATCAGTTTTTTTACACATCAGATCTGTTTACACATTCTTTCAATTGTGACCCATATCCGATTCATGTGTTTACACTTGCCATATCATCTTAAAGAGGTCATCGGATGCCCATTTTCCACAAGTTTATATGATTCTTTAGGGTCTTAATGAAAAGTCTCTGATATACTTTGGTTAAAAATTCTCAGTAGTAGTGTAAAAAACACCCTTTTACCTTGTCAAAATCAGCTCTGCAAAATTTCAGCTCAATTTAAGACATATGCCCCTTTAAATACCACAAACTCTGCTCGCCTGGCCCTCTCTGGGATTATGTTTACTTTAGCCGCATTTAGCCGCGTTTATCGGCGAAACTTGCCAACAAGCACATTATTAAGAAAGGCCATTTGCAAAGATGCATAAAAACCCTTATACTCATTTCTGCTGTGGGTGAAGCTGCATCAGGAACGATTTGCACAAAGATAGATGCATATGTAGATCGGGATTGGTGCTTTCCATTTAAAAACGAAAGTAATGTTAAACCTCTGCGTTTCAGCGGCTCAGATGTCGGGAGTAAATGACGACTGCTATGTTCATTATTACATCCAACAACAAAACACCTCATTCGCTCAATTAGAGTCTTACTCTGCACCTAAGTCGACACAGTGAGGATCGTAATCGGACTGTTTCAGCTCGGTGAGGGCGGGTCTAAGGTAAGACGCTCATGTCAATCAAATGCGTTTCGTCACAATGACAAGAAGCTGAGAATGAACTGATTTTAAAAAGGGGATATTACTTTTAAAGATTAAAAAAATACCACTGGGTGGATTTTATCATTGTAGGGTGGTTATGTAAACAAACTACCAACACACATTAATGTTCAAACAACTTGGAAACGTTAGTTTTGCACCTGATGACCCCTTTAAACATTGCGCATGTGTTGTTGTCATTTACCTCCTTCTAACGTGCTTCCTCCTGAGAATAATATGTGAACAGTGCTGATCAAACGAGTCACAATTAACACATTTTTAAAAATATGATGCATGATTTGTCGGACTACGCTACACCCGTTTGAAGTCGATAGAGTCAGTAAAGTTGATTATGAGAAAGATTAAAGTTTTCTTCCAGTTCTTTTCTTATCAATAATTACTATATTAATAATTACAATACAGCTATTTTTTTATTTTATCTTTGCTATTAGAAATAAGAACAGATGCGAAAAAAACAGTATAACAAATAGCCTAGAAAGAAAGAAATAATGCATTACCTTTATCATTTTAAATTTAAACAAAAGCATTCACGTGCAAAAAACAAATACTCAAATGTGTTTATTATAAAAAAAAGTATTATTAAATTATATATGATTATTATACAACAGCAGTTTAAAGATGAGCAGTGAGTGATTCCCTCTTTTCTTTTATGGTTAGAATAACATTAATGAGACAGACTACTGTACAGATATACTGTAATGCACAAATCAAATATGTTACACTTCAGATGTTTTTCCCCAACAGTTCCCCAAGCGTTCACTTAAGACAGAACAGATTATGTTTGCATGAATACTGAAATACTGTAATTCAGTGTATATGTGTATTTATTGGGTTTGCACGCCGTTGGAAGCACGTTATGCGCACACTTTAGATGACAGTCAGAGAAGTGAGCAGAGAAAAGGTAATCCTCTCAGTAAATGTACAAATAAAGACATTTTTAGGTGTCTAATCACTATTTGGAGCATTTAGGATTACTAGACGTAGGCTTAATAAACACATTTTTGTGAAAACCTCAACCAACGTTTTTTCACCATTTTGCCTGTACCTGTGCGCATTTACACTA
This sequence comes from Garra rufa, assembly GCF_049309525.1. NCBI lineage: Eukaryota > Metazoa > Chordata > Actinopteri > Cypriniformes > Cyprinidae > Garra > Garra rufa. The sequence goes on from NC_133381.1 coordinate 8,181,573, forward strand.
ATTTTGCCAGCAAGGGTAACATAAGACGTCATTAAACCGCGGAGAAGTACATATTGTAGCAATTTTAATGACGTACAGAACCTATGCCGCAGAAAATCCGATCTGCCTTTACATGACAGTCGCATTGGCACATATCCGATTTATATCTGATTTTTCACATATGAATCAGGTCTGAAAGCGATCTCGAAATATCGAATGCATGCGTTTTTTACCCGTTTACACTGTCATAGAACAGATCCGATCTGTGTCACATATGAGCCAAAAAATCTGAATTGTGTCACATTTAACTGACAGTGTAAACGGGGCCTAATTGATCCCAGCCAAGGAAGAAGGGTCTTATCTAGTGAAATGATCGGTTATTTTCTAAAATAAAAATTACAATTTATTTACTTTTTGACCTCAAATGCTTGTCTTGTTTAACTCTGCATGGACTCTGTGTATTCCGGTTCAAGACAGGTAGGGTATGTTGAAAAACTCCCATCTTATTTTCTCCTCCAACGTCAAAATCGCCCTATATCTCTGTTTTACATTTTTATTTTTTGTAAAAGGCGTTTGACCATCTATGCACGTTCACTTTGTAAACACTTGCTCGGTACTTCTGGAGCAATGTAGGGCGATTTTAAAATTGGAGGAGAAAATGAGATGGAAGTTTTTCGACATACCCTAAATGCCTTGAACCGGAGTACACAGAGCACACACAGAGCTAGACAAGACAAGCATTTGAGGTTAAAAAAGTATATAAATTGTCAATTTTCCTAGAAAATAACTAATTGTTTCACTAGATAAGACCCTTCTTCCTCGACTATGATCATTTAGAGCCATTTGAAGCTGTGTTTAAACTGCATTTTGAAAGTTAATACTCACAGGCATCATAGAAGTTCACTATATGGAGAGAAATCCTGAAATGTTTTCCTCAAAAAACATAATTTCTTTATGACTAAAGAAAGAAAGGCATGAACGTGTTGGATGACAAGTGGGTGAGTAAATGATCTGTAATTTTTTGTTCTGGATGTGAACTTCTCCTTTATGTCCTCATGCTTGTCCTATTGCAGTACAGTATTGGCACACCCCAAAATGAAATAATTTATTCACCCTCTTGTCATGCCAAACCTGTATGACTTTCCTCCTGTGTAACACATAGCAGATGTAGAGGAGGAATGTTTTACACTGCTTACAGGTCGTATGGACTACTTTTAAGGTGCTTTTGTCCTTCTTAAAGCACCAATCCCCATTGGCTTCCATTGTTTAGAACTCTTCCTTTAACAATATGGTGTCTAGCTCTCAGATAACATGGTTTTTGTTTTTAGCTTAGATTGTGCTAGTGACCCATAAAATAGACCCTCATTACATCTGGAGAAGAGCGAGACATCTGTAAAAACAAAACAAAGTCTCACTGTTGTTTTGAGAAAACATGTTTCTTGTAAAAAAAAATGTAAGGTCTCTTTATGTAAGCTAATTCCTGCAATAGAAAATAAAAATCTAAAAAAGGTAATTGTAACAGCTTATCTCACAATTCAAACAATTCAGACATTTTTCTTAAAATTCTGAGGAAAAAACTCAGATTGTGAGAAGAAAAGTCTGATTTGTGAGATATAAACTCACAATTGTGAGGGTAAAAAGCTTTTTTGAGATATAAAATTGTGAGATATAAAGTCGAATAACCAGGGTTTCCACGAGTCACGGATTTCTGGAATTTCATGGAATTTTAAAAGGTCTATTTCAAACATTGAAAGTCAGAGAATTTTGTTTGTTGCTTTAAATGTTTTGTTTCCATTTATCAAAATGTAATTTTTCTATACCGTATTTTGAAAGCATAAAAACCATAAATTAATTTCACTATAAATAGTACAGAAAAAATATCAAAGTGCATTTGAAGGGGTAAAAGCAAAAAAAAAAAAAAAATTGTGTCTATGTGTGTTTTGTATTAAAAACGTCTGTAAACAAGTAAATAAAGCTTGCAAATGGATGGATCCGTTCATTATAGGTCATGGAAATTAAGCGTTTTAGTCAGTGAAAGTCAGGGAATTTGACATTTGGCTTAGAGTGGAAACTCTGAATAACCTGTTTTATTTTTTCTGTGACAGAAGCAAAGAACAGAATTGTGAAAAGTAACATCAGAATTCAAAGAAAATAAGTCATAATTAGAAACGTAAACTCTCAATCTCAAATGTATAACTTGCAACGTAAACTCACAATTATGAGTTTATAACTTGCAATTTCGAGATATAAACTCGCAATTAGAAAGTTAGAAATATGAGAGATTGCAACTGTGAGAAGTCATTTTTGTGCAATGGTGGAAATAAGCTTGGTGGAAGTAAATAGTTAGCAAATGTAATTTCTTCCAAAATTCTCAGGATCTGCTTGTGATCCATTTGTAGGTGTCAAAGGGACCTGGAAAGAAGGTCAAACTTCCTGATGTGGATGTGGTAGTTCCTCCTTTCCAGCATGTGTTTGAAGGTCTCAGCAGTTACTCAAATTACAGTGTGAGGATCCGGTGTGTTAACGAGGTGGGCTCTTCCTCCTTTTCTCCGTGGGTGGACTTTCACACTCCAGAGGCAGGTATGTGAAACATTAGATAAGGTAATGACATTATGCATGCTCGTTGTTTCTTTCTAATGTGCTATAAATGGCTTTTTGCTCAAATGTCATTGCTATTGAAATTCGTGCATTTGGCAGACACTTTTATCTAAATCACCTTGTATTGTATTCAAAGTAAACATTTTATCAGCTCTTGCATTCCCTGGGAATCGAACCCATGGCCTTGACATAGCTAGTTCAGTGCTCTACTGTTTGAGATAAAGAATGGTAAAGTTCCCATGTGCAAAATTGTTCAGATGTTTTCTAGTCAAAATGTTTTTGTTTTTACTTATTCTCCACTTAAAATTATTTAATTGGTTATAAACTGCTCTTTATTAGCGCAGTCTCTATAAAAGAAGTTTAAGTGACATGTAGCTTTCTTGATTTAAAAAAAAAAAACAGCTTAATGTGCAGCCTATAAGTAAACTTTAGAGGGTTTGGCGATACTCAGATGTAAACATCAGCATGGATTGCACAGTTAATGTACTACTGAATACGTTGTTCTCATCATTTATGCTATCTAAACCAAGGGAAAATGTGTGGAAACTGTTAAATCGTATAAGGACTTAGTAAGCAGGAAAGGACACAATATTTTAACAAACTAAAGTTAATAGGTGGTAGAAATACATACAAGCAGTATTAATTAAGATGTTAGCCTAATATTTAACCTACCTGACCGGAAATGAAAAGAACAAACACAAATGTTGTCAAGATTCTTGCTCTGGCAATCGTGGTTTAGTTTGGCCAACCACAAATGCTTTTTGTTTCTCAGACAGTTTTTTGCACTCTTCTTCTTGATTTGTTATAACCTTTGGTAGTCTACAGTACTTTAAATGTTTTTCCCGGCCTCACTGATTAGTACAACCCAAAACATGACAGTAATTGATCTTTTTCAGCAGCAATAATCAGCAAAATATGCAAGTTTTGTTTGGTTCAGTGGCATTGTGTATGTTGACAGCCACCAATATGGCTGCTTGATGATGCATCGAGAAAACGCTCTATTGAAGGTCCCCTGAAATGTGTGTAAACTATGATCTAAAACTCAAATTCGCTGATCAGAAGGGTTTATCTGAGCATATTATTAGCATTTATTATTGTAGTTTTTGTTTTTTGGTATTAGTTTAAGATATAAGACTTGATATATAATAAAATAGAAAATAAGACTTGATATATGGCAATCAAAAATATTTTTAATGAAAAATTTTAATTACTAAATTACACTAAGTACAGTAATTTTCTTTTTACAAAATACAATTTTATACATTTCTTTTTATTTTCATGTGAAATTTGATCTGGTCATCCCTATACTTTGTGTCAGCATGAAGAGTGTTGAGGTACTGAGAAGAGAGGAAGGAAGGAAGGAAATTGCGTTTGTAGAATTCAGATCCATCTCGAAGGAAGCTTAAAGTTCTCTACAACATGCATTGCTGCATACATCACTAAATAATTAGGTTTAGATGAATGAGGGCTAATTGACACTGACATAAATATTCCAAATTGTGGTAGAACAGTCCTGAGTGACTAACATTTTTAGAATTCCATCAGGAATAAAACTTAGCCGGCCTGACCAACGTTTTGGTGGGTTGGAAGTAAACAAACAACCCAGAGAGCTGGTTCTGGCCAGATGCCTGGGGCGAGGGGGTTTGGAAGGGGAGGAGCTGGCGGTTGGGTTTGAGGAGCAGAAGGGGTTTCTGAAGTTGACCCTGTTTGCATGTTTGTAAACTGCTAGCACTGGCTGCAGTCCAGTAGATTCCAGGCTGAGCGGTACAATGTGCCATTGTGCGTGTCCCCAATCCATATCAATGCAATGCTGCCACATACAGCGTCCAATATGCTGCCACCTACTGGCCAGAACAGTCATTGCAACTGTTTAAATAAATTTGATTTACTTTCTTATCCCCTATAAATGTGTCCTACTCTCCTCTCCATTTAAAATCCTTTCCACCGATTCCAGAGTTTCCTCTTTCCCCTAATTCAGTGGAGAAAATCTGAACAATTTCCATCTGGGTTTGGCTGTGACTTATTTATTGACGTGCAGAGGCGTTTGACTCATACTTTTGTCTTTACAGTGGTAATTGACCCTCTTTACGCTCCCTCTTTACTGTTTTCATATCTTTCTTACACAGCACCATCAGCAGCTCCAAAGAACTTTACCTTTGAACTCAGCGAGCAGCAGCTCACTCTGTCCTGGGCGGCACTGGAACAGGAGGAGCTACGTGGAAAGTTGGTGGCATATAAAGTGCAGTGGAGCCAGGGAGGAGAGAGTCAGGTACATCACTGTAATGGAAAACACACTTATAAAGGAAATTGTGCAACATTAACACTAGGGTTCTGCCCAAATAGTAAATCTGTGTTTGGAAAGGCATGAAAAACAAAATGACATTTACATAAAATCCACAAGAGAAAATAATAGTTGAATTTATAAAGATGACCCTGTTCAAACATTTATGTACCCTTGATTCTTAACACTGTGTTGTTACCTGAATGATCCACAGCTGTTTTTTTGTTTAGTGATAGTTGTTCATGAGTCCCTTGTTTGTCCTGAACAGTTAAACTGCCCGCTGTTCTTCAGAAAAATCCCTCAGGCCCCACAAGTTCTTTGGTTTTTTTATCATTTTTGTGTATTTGAACCCTTTGCAACAATGATTGTGCAATTTTGAAATCCATCTTTTCACACTTTCATGACAGAAGGTTCAAATGCTTACTTATGCTTCAGAAGGAAACACAATGCATTATGTCTTCTGTGAAACATATAAGTCTGTAGCTTCTGAAGGGCAGTAGTAAATGGGAAAAAAAAGATATTTAATCAAAATAAGAAAAATGTACAGATCTTTATATTTTTCAAAAGTTTTCACCCCCGGCTCTTAAAGCCTTGTGTTTCCTTCTGGAGCATCAGTGAGCGTTGAACCCTCTGTAATAGTTGCCTATGAGTCCCTCGGTTGTCCTCAGTGTGAAAAGATGGATCTCAAATTCATACAGTCATTGTTGGTAAGGTTTTTTTTCCTGAAGAACAGCTGGCATTTTAACTGTTCTATCATTAAAAAAACAGCTGTGGATCATTCAGGTAATAACAGTTTTAAGAATCAAGTGTATGTTAACTATGTGAAATATCTTACTCAGGTCAGTACTAATTTAAAAAATAACATGCATTTTGTATGATCCCTCTTATTTCAGTAAAAGAATTAACATTTTGCAGATTCTGCAAGGTGTATGTAAACTTTTGACTTCAACTGTACATGCCAAATTTGGATGCCTAAAGGCCATTGGTTCTCCTCTGTCATGTCTTTTTATGCACAATTTGATTTTTGTCTTCACAGGATCCCTTACTGTTTAAAGACAACGTCGCCCGTCTCTCGGGTGCAGGGCGCTTCTTTAACGCCACCTTCCAGGTTGCAGCGTGCACAGTGGCAGGATGTGGCCCTTGGAGCCAGCCTGTTCTCGTGATGCCTGTGTCAGGTCTGTCCACTCTCATTGTTTGCCCTCCTGCCTTTTCAATTTGGGACTTCTGCGGTCACTGCAGCTTTTTTGTGACCTCATGTTCACATAATGCTGCACTCTGAGAGATTCTCTTCTTTGTGTGGCTCATTATGCAGGAATGGCGTGGCTTCAGGCAGTTTTGAGCAGAAGTGGTGTTTAACGCTCTTGTTGTTTTGTTTCAGCCATGCAGGCTCAGACCCAGAGGGGCCATATGTGGGTGGGGCTGCTTTTCGGCCTTCTTGTAGCCACCATGGTGGGACTCCTGTTGATTGTACTTGTACGCAACAGAGGCAAAGAGACCCAGTTTGGGTATGTTTTTTACTGAATGTGACACATTCATACACTATATTTACTGCTCAAAATGCAGTAACTACACATTTTGTTTAGGTTTAGACTATAATCTTGTCTCTTAGACTGTAATCTGTTCTTTTACAGACAGGTTTGCATCAGCTACCGTGGTGGCCAAAAGTTTTAGAACAGTAGTATTTTCACCAGCCAAAAAAATGATTTTAAGTCAGTTATTTCTATCTTTTGCTGTAGTGTGTCAGTATGAAATATCAGTTTACATTTGCAAACATTAATTTTGCCATTACTTGTAATAGTCCAGTGAGATTTTTGCTTGCACAAGGAGTCTGACAACAGCCAGTGCTCCACACAGAGATCTGGTCTCATCATCATTATCCAGTCTGTCTGGAATGACATGAAGAAGCAGAAGCAACTGAGACAGACTAAATCCATGAGAACTGTGGCAATGTCTCCTAGATGCTTCAAGAGACCTACCTGCAAAGCTACCTGAAAAACTATGTGCAAGTGCTTCTAGGGCAAAAGCTGCTTTAAATGCAATGGATGGTCACATCAAACGTTGATTTTAATTTAGTTAATAAAAGTTAATTGATAAAGAAAAACTATTTATGACATTATTTTCAGCATCCACATTTTACAGCATTTTTACACAAGTGCCTAAACTTTTAACAGTACTGTAGATTTGCACCTGAAGTATCTTAGAGACATTGCCACAGTTATTCTGGATTTAGTCCGTCTCAGTTTGTTCTGTTTCTTGTCATTCCAGACAGACTGGATGACAGACATCATTCAGACAGAAGAGAACAGATCGCTGTGTGGAGCACTGGCTCTTGTCAAACTCCTTTTGCAAACAAAAATCTCACTAGATTATTACAATTAATGGCAAAATTAATGTTTGGAAATGTAAACTGATATTTCCTACTGACACACTACAGCAAAAGATAGAAATAACTGACTTAAAACCATGTTGTAGTTGGTGAAAATAATAGTGTATGTAGTTCTAATAATTTTGGCCACCACTGTATACTCAAGTAATGAAACTTTAAATCCATATTTCCTCAGTTCCAGACGTGATGTAGTTTGGGCAGTTTGGTTATCGTCATATTTTGGTTTGTTGGCAGGTCTGCATTTCCAGCTTCAGGGACAGATGTACCAGTAACCTTTACAGCTGTCAGGTCCTTTAACAGGCAGTTCCCTGAGCCGCCTGAATCCACATGTAAGTGAACACGTTGCTGGCACGCATGATTGCCCCTTTGACATCCTACAGTACATGTTTTGCAGGAAATTATAAATTTCGACTCTGTTTCCCTCTAGTGGACAGTCTAGGAATCAACAGTGATTTGAAGGCCAAGTTACAGGATGTTCTCATCTCTGAAAGGCTATTAACTCTGGGACGCATGCTTGGAAAAGGTACATTATGACTTGGATGTTCATATGATTATTAATGAAGGCTTTGCTGCTTATTTTGGTGGAAACACTGATACATTTGTTTTCAGTTATCTTTGATGAATAGAATAGGGTGACCATATCCCAAAACTACATATTTTACAGTCATAGTTATGCAAATCATAAATACAGCTAAAAAGCTTCCTACCAGAGTGGCCATCCTTCACAAAACTAATATCTACCACAGTTTTATCACAGGTAGAATACTAAATGTTTCAATACAAGCATTTCAGTCAAATGGAATTTATGCAATATTTCAAACTTTTAACCCACAGAAGAAAATCAACCCGCCGCACCAGTTTAAAATCAGCCCAATTCCGTGGAAAAAAATTGGATTTGGCAACCCTACATCCAACACGAGCTGCATCTAAACTGATTTAACCCCTTAGAGTTCCTGTCAAACTTAACTCAATGCAAAACGTCCCGCCGGAGGAACGTTGGAACACTAAGGGGTTAAATACCCTGCATATTGATGTGCAAAAATTATATTCAATATTAGGATGTTTGCGGGAGCGGCATTAAGAAAACAGTCCCACGCAAGGCTTTAATACAAAAACGCACATGAATGAATGAATGAATGGCGATTGTAGAAAGCAAAAGCCGAATCTCAGACATTTTGGGTGCGATTTAGAAACCCCGGTTGGACGCATTTTTTTAAGTCCAAAAAGAGGACATATCTGGGTAAAAAAAGATGTATGGTTACCGTACAATAGAAAGCTCACTGCATAGATGCTGAAATATCTTTTGTAACATTATAAATGTCTTTACTGTCACTTTTAAACAATTTAATGCATCCTTGCTAAATAAAAGTATTAATTTCTTTTGGGGGGGCAGCACAACTGTTTTAAACATTGATAGTAATAAGAGCAAATCAGCATATTAGAATGATTACTGAAAGATCATGTGACACTGAAGACTAGAGTAAACAATACTGAAAATTTGTTTGTTTTTGTTTTCTAGGTGAATTTGGCTCTGTGAGAGAAGCTTTCCTCAAATCGGAAAATAACTCTGGGCAGAAGGTTGCTGTGAAAGTCTTAAAAAGTAAGTGTACTTCTAAAATTATTGATTTAATGAGCTGTTAGATGTCTGTGGTCCATGATATTGGTGTTGCCATTGTTTCTGTGCATTGATGTATCTCCCTCTGTGCTCTTACAGCTGACATCAACTCATCCAGTGACATTGAGCAATGTCTGAAAGAGGCTGCCTATATGAAGGACTTCCATCATCCCAATGTCATCCAGCTCATTGGTTAGTGCATACACTCCTTTTTTGCTTGACCTGTGGATTACAATCTGTTTGCTTTAACATATTAAACAAATATGGTTGTGATTTCACTCCCACAGGTGTGAGTCTGCACAGGAGGGCCCAGCAGAGACTACCTGTTCCTATGGTGATCCTGCCCTTCATGAAACATGGAGATCTCCACACGTTTCTTCTCATGTCACGTCTCGGAGATGAACCTTTTGTATGTTTATTATCTGTCACTTCCTCAAATGCATACACAGCTACTGTGGATGTAGATGCTATAAAGTTGCCTCTTGTTTTTGCAGACTCTCTCTCAGCAAATACTTATCCAGTTCATGCTGGATATTGCTCGAGGGATGGCGTATCTAAGCAGCAAAAACATCATCCATCGGGATTTGGCTGCACGCAACTGCATGTGAGTTGTCTCATGTGCATGTAACAGGAACACATATTTGATATACCTTAATATTGTCAATTAATCACAAAGTCTTTTGATTTAGTTTAAGTATAATCTTTCTCATCATCTGCATCCTCAATTTTAGGTTGAATGAAAACATGAGCGTGTGTGTAGCAGATTTTGGTCTCTCAAAGAAAATCTACAGCGGTGACTACTATAGACAAGGATCTGTCTCTAAGTTGCCTGTAAAGTGGATTGCTTTGGAAAGCCTGGCAGATAATGTCTACACAACACAGAGTGATGTGGTAATGAACACTAAATCTTTAATATTAGTATTTAAGATTTTTAGATTATTTAAAAATGTCCCTTTTAAAGGGATAGTTTACCCAAATGTCAAATACCAAAGATATTTTAGATGAAATTTGAGAGCTTTCTGACCCTGCATAGACAGCAACACAACTACGTTTATCTCCTAGAAAGGTAGTTAGGACATCGATAAAATAACCCATATGACATTAGTGATTCAACCATAATTTTATGAAGCTATGAAAATACTTTTTGTGCTTAAAGAAAAAATACATTTTCTAACAATTTCTACTAGTGTATGTGACCTTGAATGTGGCAATACCGTTGCTGTCTATGTAGGGTCAGAAGGCTCTCGCATTTCATCAAAAATATCTTAACTTGTGCTCTGAAGATGAGCAAAGGTTTTATTACGGGTTTGAATGAGAAGAGGGTATGTAATTATTGATAGAATTTTAATTTTTGGATGAACTATCCCTAAATATATTTGACCACAGAATTAACAAACAAAATCTAGTATCACAGAAAGCCATGTAATACATTAAGGTGACATTTTCTGAAAACAATGCTCATGATTTCTTTACATGTGTATGTAGCACTGGTAAATATTTTACTGTGCCTGGTACTAATGTTTTTTGTTTGTTTATTTATTTTGGATTAAGTGGGCATTTGGTGTGACCATGTGGGAGATCATGACTAGAGGCCAAACACCTTATCCAGGGGTGGAGAACTCAGAAATATATGAGTATCTTATCAAAGGAGAAAGACTCAAACAGCCTCCTGACTGTCCTGCTGACATGTAAGTTTTATTAATTAATATATCGTCACCTTAGAATTATAAGGTTCTATCTGCATTCTGAGAACCATTTTTGTTTTCTAAAAAAAGGCCCCAAATGTATATAGCTTAAAAAAGAAACATCAAATAATGTAAATAAGTTGTCACAGAATAAGAATATGTGAATAACTCAATTTTGACAAAAATGTCAGATAAAACCTTATAATTCTAAGGTGACTATATCATATTTTTATAGTAGAGAAAGTCTCCAAAATGCATTCCTTTTTGCTTTTATTTGATCAAAGACTGCATCTGTTTGATACAGAAATACAGCAAAAATAGTAATATTGTGAAATATATTTACAATATGAAATATCAGTTTTTTGTTTTACTATAAATTTATTTCTGTGATACAAAGTTGATTTTGTCAGCATTATTTCTCTAATCTTCAGTGTCACATGATCCTTCAGAAATCTTTTTAATATGCTGATTTTTGTTTTAATTCTCTAGAAATTTAGATTATTGGAGTATGTTTTGTTACAGTTTTTCTGCTTCAAAATTTCATGTTAAATTAAATGTTTAACTTGCCATTTGTTTGAGAAATTTACTAGCAAGGTGTACACATCCCTCTTTCAGAATCTGCAAAACGATCGATCATAAAAAATGCATGTTGTTTTTTTTGTTTTTTATTGACCTGAATAAGATACTTCACATAAAAGATGTTTACATATAGTCCACAAGAGAAAATTTACATACCTGTTCAAAAGTTTACATCCCCTTGATTCTTAATACTGTGTTGTTACCTGAATGATCCACAGCTGTGTTTTCTTGTTGATTTTTTATTGATAGTTGTTCATGAGTCCCTTGTTTGTCCTGAACAGTTAAACTGCCAGCTGTTCTTCAGAAAAATCCTTCAGGTCCCACAAATTCTTTGGTTTTCCAGCATTTTTGTGTATTTGAACCCTTTCCAACAATGACTGTATGATCTTGAGATCCATCTTTTCACACTGAGGACAACTGAGGGACTCATATGCAACTGTTACATAAAGTTCAAATGCTCATGGAAGGAAACGCAATGCGTTAAGAGCCAGGGGTGAAAACTTTTGAACCGAATGTGCTCGAGTGTGTGTACATGTGTACATTTTTCTTATTTTGCCTAAATATCATATTTTTTAATTTAGTACTGCCCTTCAGAGGCTACAGAAGATACTTACTTGTTTCCCAGAAGACAAAATAAGTTAAATTTACCCTGATCTTCAAATTCTCTTAATGCATTATTTTTCCTTCTGGAGCATCAGTGAGCGTTTGAACCATCTGTGATAGTTGCATATGAGTCCCTCAGTTGTCCTCACTGTGAAAAGATGGATCTCAAAATCAAACAGTCATTGTTGGAAAGGCTTCAAATAAAGAATACAAACAATAACATGCATTTTGTTTGATCCCTCTTATAAAAATAATTAGCAGATTCTGAAAGGAGGATGTCAACTTTTGACCTCAACTGTAATATATAATTATTCCATCTTTTCTCACTTCCAGTTATGAAATCATGCACAGCTGTTGGTCTCCTGTCCCAAAGTGTCGCCCTAGTTTCCAACACCTCATTGACCAGTTGGAGCTCTTGTGGGCGAAGCTAAGTCCAGCTCCTGTAAAAGAACCGCTGCTGTATGTGAACCTGGAAGAAGAGGATGGAGAACAGGCCTCTGGGCCGGCGGGGACCCGTAGCAGTGAAGAGTCCTCATTTGGTGTCCCGTGGCAGTGTGTAGGTATAGAGGAAGATGAAAAGGACTGGCTAATGGTGTCAACAGGAGCTGCTCTTGCTATTGGGGGAGACTACCGGTACATCATTGGCCCGCAAGGTAGTGGTATTGATGAAGAAAGCAGGCAGTCTGACGACGGCCTGTCTGAGGATATCAGGGACGAGGAAGAGGATGTTATCATTAATGTGTGATTTTTGTTGTTAGTTTTCCTAATGCTTACATAATCTAGTAGGTTATGATTGCACAAGACTCTTTTGAAAGAACATTGAGTCTGTAAATACATTCCTTCATCGTTTTACTGGTGAAATTCCAGGAATAATGCTTAACACAAAGAACTGTTCTCCATGCTAACTCTAGAGGCATGACGTGGACGTACAATCAGCTGCTAATACCTTTTAGAAACATGATTTGACACTTTTATTTCAATGGTAATTACTAATTATGACTGTAGCAAAGCTAGTGTTTCAACAAATGTGATGCTTAGAGTCAGATTTGTGATTTTTAAAGTGTAAAATGTACATATTTGTGCAAATGTGTCTTTACTGGTACAGTGCCAGCATTTTTTGTGTTTTGTGCAATACCAGTCAAAAGTTTTTGAACAGTAAGATTTTTAATTTTTTTAAAGCAGTCTTTTCTGCTCACCAAGCCTGCATTTATTTGATCCAAAATACAGCAAAGGCAGTAATATTGCAAAAAAATATTTTTGCTATTTAAAATAACGGCTTTCTATTTGAATATATTTTAAAATGTACTTTATTTCTGTGATCAAAGCTAAATTTTCAGCATCATTACTCTAGTCTTCAGTGTCAAATGATCCTTTAGAGATCATTCTAATGTTCTGATTTGCTGTTTAAGAAACATTATTATTATTATTATCAATATTTAAAACAGTTGAGTACTTTTTTTCAGGATTCTTTGATGAATAGACCAATCCAAAGATCAGCATTTAAATGAAATAAAAAGCTTTTGCAACATTATTCACTATACCATTCAAAAGCTTGGCGTCAGTGTAATATTTATATTAGATAATATATATAGAAATAAATACTTCTGTTTAGCAATTTATAATGGTATAAAAGATGTTTATTTCAGATAAATGCTGTTCCTCTGAATGTTCTATTCATCAAAAGAAACCTGAAAAATTTCTACTTAGCTGTTTTCAACGTTATAATAATAAATGTTTTTTTGAGCAGCAAATCAGAATATTAGAATGATTTCTGAAGGATCAGTAATGAGTAATGATGCTAAAAATTCAGCTTAGAAATCACAGGAATAAATTAGATTTTAAAATATATTCAAATAGAAAACAGGTATTTTAAATAGTAAAAATAGTTCAGATTTTTACTGTTTTTGCTGTATTTTGGATTAAATAAATGCAGACTTAAAAAAAAAAAAACATTAAAAAATTACTGTTAAAAAACTTGACTGATAGTGTACGTGTGAAGTGTCAATCACGTCCTGGGACTCACATATGTGGTGCCTTCGTTTTTAAACAGTTTCTGCACATTTGTTACATTGCATGAAGAAATTCCTTTGGATTTATAATGCATACTATGACATAAGCTCAGACTGTCATTGTTATATTTGTACTTAAAGGAATGTGCCGGGTTAAGCTGCGTAAGCTGTATGATTACTGAATTAATTCTACGGAACAGTGTTTTTGCAGCAGGAAAACACATGAAAGATTTGCCATCAGTTTCACTTCTGATTAATAATGGCCCAGAAAACAAGTCACTCATCCAACAGCTTTTAAACCGGATCATTGAAATCTTTTTTAGAGCATTCTGAGGATGGGATATCAAGGGACAACTGGTTTTATTATGTGCAAGTTATTTGTGTCTTATGCTGTATGTTATGATTACTCAAACATCAAGTATTGCAGTAGAGAATGAAAGCTTGTTTTTGCTAATTGTGTTTTGAACCAGTTAATGAGTTGTAGATGAGCTGTGTGTATGATCTCTTCAGTGGACGTTTCTAAAATCATTTTTGTGTTTTAGTTCATTACTGTACACTGTACAACTCAGTTTTATCGTGTTAGGTCATGTAACAAACTTGTATGTGTCATATGTGTTGTAAATAAATTTGACACATTCAGTGTTAATAACCCTTGTAAGGAAGGCTCCTGCTCATCTCAAATGAATTAAATGAGCAAAGATGTAAGCATGAACACCTACCATGAAGTCTTAGAAACAGCTTAAAAGCTATACATATTTCAAGAAAAGTCCAGAAAGTAAATATTTTTTAATGCAAGCTAAACTTGGATTTTTTCCCTTTTTTCCAGAGTAAAAAAAAAAAAAAAAAATATATATATATATATATATATATATATATATATATATATATATATATAACAAATAGCGAGAATGTTGCACAAAATAGCAATGTCTGAGATCTCAATGTTGACGGTCTGGTTTTTAAAACTGTGAACTTGTAGAATTATTTTCCAGATTCTAGACTCAAAAAGTTTATGCTTGTTGGGGTTTTAGAAAACAAAATAAAATGACCATACAAAATCTGTTTTTTTATTTAGTACTGACCTGAATTAGATATTTCACATAAAAGATGTTTACATATAGTCCACAAGAGAAAATAATACTTGACTTTATAAAAAAATTACCCCATTCAAAAGTTTACATACACTGTTTTGTTACTTAATTGATCCACAGCTGTGTTTTTTTGTTTAGTGATAGTTGTTCATGATTCCCTTGTTTGTCCTGAACAGTTAAAACTCCCCAATGTTCTTCAGAAAAGTCCCACAAATTCTTTGGTTTTTCAGCATTTTTGCGCATTTTAAGCCTTTCCAACAATGATTGCATAATTTTGAGATCCATCTTTTCACACTGAGGACAACTGAGGGACTCACATTCAACTATTACAGAAGGTTCAAAAACTTACTGATGCTTCAGAAGGAAACACAATGCATTAAGAGCCGGGGGTGTAAACTTTTGAACAAAATGAAGATGTGTACATTTCTCTCATTTTGCCTAAATATCATATTTTGTTTTCATTTAGTACTACTCCCCAGAAGCTACAGAAGATACTTGCATGTTTCTAAGAAGACAAAATAAGTTAAATTTACCCTGAACTTCAAATTCAAAACGTTTTCACCCCCGGCTCTTAATGCATTGGGATTCCTTCTGGAGCATCAGTGAGCATTTGAACCTTCTGTAATAGTTTATGAGTCCCTCAGTTGTCCTCAGTGTGAAAAGATGGATCTCAAAATTATGCAATCATTGTTGGAAAGGGTTCAAATACACTAAAATGCTGAAAAACCAAAGTTTGTGGGACCTGAAGGATTTTTCTGAAAAACAGCAGGCAGTTTTAAAAGGGACTCATGAACAACTATCACTAAAAATGCAGTGACAACACGTCAATCAAGCATATGTAAACTTTTGAACAGGGTCATTTTTATAAATTCAACTATTATTTTTTCTTGTGGACTATATGTTAACATCTTTTATGTTCAATATCTGATTTAGCTCAGTACTAAATAAAAAATAACATGCATTTTGTATGATCCCACTTATTTTTGGTAAAATAATTAACATTTAGCAGATTCTGCAAGGTGTATGTAAACTTTTGACCTCAACTGTATATATATATATATATATATATATATATATATATATTCTCTCTGAAATTGCTCTTATAAGTGATAACTGAATTTCTATCATAATCTGGCAACCCTGTCCCTGATGGGATAGAAATCTCTTAAATAAGCTTATTTAAGATTGTCTAGTCACCAAACACTTAACATTATCAAATTAGCATTACTTCCAAATTGTGAAACTCTATAAAAAAGGATTTTTTTCCCTTCTTCTTTTTCACTGAGGTGGTCCATCACCCTTTACTCTGCAATGCACCAAAATACTAGTGTTCTCTTTAAGTCAGCAAAATCCTAAAACGTACAGTACATTAATAACCTATATCATTGAAAATGCATTTAACATGTCTCGTTTTAATAGGTTTTACATAAATAAACCCCTTCTACCGTTATACAGCTGCCTGACCTCCAACAACGAAAACAAGTAACGCCAAACAAACGAGTGGAAAGCATGTTTAATGGAGAACTGGCAATGCTCTGAAGAAAAGAGCATTGGCAGCATCATGAACAAAACTTCCTTAGTCTCGAAATCCACGTGTATGATCCCCAAGATGACTAATTTTTGTATTTCTGCCTCGTGTGTTGATGTAAAAGAAAGGGCGTTTACGTAACGACGATAATCGTCATTCGAATAAAAACCGATGCAGTGCGACTGAGTCGAGGGCAGCCATGATGACGTAAACAAAGGCGTTAAGTGAACGCATGCGCGGTGCAACCAGCGAGCCTCATCAGTCAGAGGCAGCGCCTGCGCACGGTGGTCGCACGCGGATGAGCGTGCAATGTTTTGAGCGGCGACGTGCTGACGTCACCGCACGCACGTAAACCTCGGAGGGTGAGACGCACGGTGTAATAATGTGAGAAGGGAGAAAGAGAGCATAACAGCATTAACGAAGACAGGAGAGAGAGTATGCTAAATATGCATTTCTTATTGACAAAAGGTAACAGTCTAATCCGGATAAAGCTGTATCTGTTAAAGAAATCGCGAAAGTCGTCTGAACAAGGGTGTTTTTCGTTGTTACTTCGTGTCCAGAGCAGATCATCTCTCAGCGCGCTCGCATCAGATTCGCCCGCCATTCGAGATGTTTCGACGTGCACGCGCCATCCGCGCCAACTTTTAGTTCTCGGGCCTATTAGAGACATGCGCCATCGACGAATGTAACTCGACGCCCGTTACACAAAAGGTGACTGAAACTCCATTTCTTGTCTTTGAATGGACAAATAACATTTATGTACGTCGGTTGTTGCCGCGTTTACTCACCTGTGAGTTAGGTAAAATAAGCAGTCTAGTCATGATGTTGTGGTAAACGACTAGTTTCTGAGCCGTCTCGGTATTCATCCGCACTTCGCGTTACAAATGCGTTTGACGATATCATCTAGCTTTTAATATTATCACAGATGTGTATTAAAGATTGGACTTGTTTTGCGTTTTCAAAGCATGTGGCTAGTGTAATGTCATGGCGTTGTCGATGCGTATTTTTGAATATTTTGCATAAATACACATGGCGGTATATAACGCTAAATTGTACATATAATGTTTTTGAGCATCTTATTCATAATTTAATATAACATATATTAGAAGTTTATGCAACGTACATTATGCTAATTGTTTCGTCTCACTCTAGCACCTCTGTTAATAAATAATAACATGTATTATTATTTTAACCATTTTTATAAAAATAAATAGTAAATCATTTGTAATTAATAATGCATTTAAACTGCTAAAACATTTTGTCTGCCTGAAAGACAAAACTTGTATGTATTTGTTTGCATTTTCGCTTTTTCGTGCGTAAATGGAAATGGAAGAAACCGTTTAAATGATGCTCACATGGGATGAAGAGGTGAGATATAAGTAGCCAAATAAAAGTTGTTTTATGTTGCATAGTGTATTGCCTCATGGAGGCTGACATGTTGCGATCACATGACCAGAGGAACATTAACACTTACTGTTAAACAGTATATAGTACATGATGTGAGTGGCCCCTAATTATTAGTAAGAATAAATTGGAAATTATGTTCATCAGTTGAGTCCCAGCTTTTGGTAAATGAATCAACTTCTAACACATCTTTGTGGTTACAGTTAGCATTGACCACAATTTGGTGAGTTCTTCCCACTGTTATGAAAGTGAAGTGACTGTAATTACACAGCACAAAGACAATGCAAAGATTAGATAATGGGATGTTACATTCTCATATTGTAACAATAATGTTCAAGAGTTTGTGCCATATTATGAATATAGTCATGCAGCAGAGTGACTATATTTACAATGCAGCATGGCCTCAATGCTGTATTAATTTTGGAAAACTGTTACTAAGCTAGTAGTTTTTTTTTTCATTATTAATTACCCAGTAATATTTATGGTCATCACTTTAAGAAAATTAATAATAAATAATAGTATTTAAAAATGCAATGCTAAATATAGTAGTTTTGACCAATCAGAAGCCAATAAGAATCCATATATATTTATTACAGGGTGTTAGGGTTAGACTTTTATGCATTTGCCTAGTGTATATTTGCAGGGTGAAAAGCAATTTAAAGATTCATACTGTCATACTCAGTAGTCTTCACAGAAGCTTTCCATCATTTTTTTTTTATATAATTCTGTTTATAACTAAGTTCAATTGTTAGGTAGTTAACTGTCATTTTGGGTGTCATATGACCTGTTTTAAGACTTTAGATTCTTAAAAATATTCTGGATGAGAAGAGCCAGGCCAAGTCATGTCACACGTAGGACAAAACGCATGCATCACAGATAGAAATCTTAGTTGAGATGACAGTCAGTGTAATCACCATACAGACAAAAGGGAAAAAAGGGTTTTGTACTTTTTCAGAAACAAGTGTTATCTTTGAGCTTGCAGGAAAAGTGATGTTTATTACAATTCTCCAAAGTTTTGTTTTGTTAAAAATGTCATGCAAAATCTGTGTATATTGTTGGGCTGCACGATTAATCGAACAATGTTGTGAGGCGCGTTTAGTCAATGAAGCCGGTACTTTGATTAGTAGTAAATCTCCATCACGTGCGTTCAGCTGGAGCGGCAATTAATACACAGAGACGTAAATCACTGACAAGCAGATTTGGGAGGTTTGGCAGGTTGGAGCTAAACTCAGCAGGACATCTTGCCTATCGCTTCAATATACCGTGACTTTGTTTTTAAAATGATGCCACTAGTGGCACCAAATGGAATTGCAAGAATAATAATTATTGTTTCCCCAGAGGTTTCCTTGTGTTTTTTTAACAGTGTCACAATAAATCGATTCTTGTATCGGTTTTGCAGGGTTTTTTTTTTCCCCCTAATGCATTGCGATTCTCTCTGCCCTGTTTACCCTAGTGCATTTTCGTTTTAACAGCATTTTAAAATGAAAAGATCCTCGTTTACACTAGCATTTTTACTGCACTTCAGAAACTATCTCCATCCACACTACACAACCAAAAAAGTCTCAGTTTGGTCTATTTACACTAAAGCGCAACCCTTGAGTTTTCAAACTAAAATGGGGTCTGCAGAATGTCTTCGTTTTTTTTTTTTTTTGAGGGTCGAAAATGCTGGGTAGTGTAAATGACAGGCGTGACTGTAGCAAAAGTTATGCGTTTTAAAACAAATGCATTGGTGTAAACGTAACCTTAGCTTAGTTTTTGACAGCAGATGGCACTCTAGGCTAGTTTTCAACCACACACAAATTCTTACGAAGAAGAGCACTTTATATCAGTGGTTCCCAACCACAACCCCCCAACACAGCACATTTTGCATCTCTCCATTGTCTGACACCCATTTCAGGTCTTGGAGTCTCTACTAATAAGCTGATTATCTGAATCAGGTGTGTTTGACTAAGGAGACATGGAAAACATGCAGTGTTGGGGGGCCTCCAGGAACGTGGTTGGGAACCACTGATTTCATTGATTTAATGTACTTGCACCTCGGCTTTTATGACTTTATTATTGTAAACACAGCCCACTGTGAACACTCTTGTAATTTGCTTCAACCTTTTTGAACTTTATGAATGGTTATTTAAAGGTCAAGTGTTGTGTGTGTACGGAATTGGAAGCAAGCAGAGTACGGCTGTTTCTAAAGCACGCAGTGCCATCTGCTGTTAAAAAGTAAACTTAGAATCGATTCAAGAGAGAATCGTGATGCCTTGGAAAAATGCAGAATATATCCACAAAAATTGATTTATATTAAATTCCAAAATTGAATTTGAAACAGACACACTGTGATCAGATCATAGAAAACAATTTAATTCCAAGTGGAAACAGGATGAAAGTCATTCACTGGTTGCCGTGGACTGTTGAAGGTACCATGGCAGTATCTTTTATCGGTTCCCCTTCTTAAGGAAACAGATTCCCAGGAAGTGCTGAAAGTCTTCTTGGTAACAGTTCCTCCATATGTTTACAGTTCCTTTTGACTTGAATGTGACCAAACACCAAGGCTTTTCATTTATGGTTTATCCCTAACCAGAGGTTGACTTTCTAGGTACAAGGTAGCCACCTTCATATAAGGTCTTGTTCCAACCCTGCACCTACCTAGCCTTGGATTAGCTGATTTAAGTCTGCACAAAGGTGTTGCGAGGTGGATTTCCATACGCAGGGTTGAATATGTTTGATTAGTATGTCTAGGGCTTATTTAAATGTCCTCACAAGTATTACCTTGAGGCACATGTAATACTCAGAGAGCTCTGATGGACAACCTCTTGTGATGTATGTAATCCAGTAAGCACCATACACTACACACCAGTCTTGTGATTCAAACATTTTTCAAGCATTTAATACGTTTCTTGAATGAAATTGTTGTCCTCCCCCATATTTACACATAGAGGCCAAGCAGGGCTACAGCTAACTAGTACAGTAGTAATCTATTGAGTAACATACCAAAACTGTTTATGATGTGCTTGTTAAGCTTTCCAGTTGCTACCATTTAAACATGCGTTGACCGCGCCATGTCATGTATGTCTTGTTTTTTAAAGGATGTAGACCTGATATACCCTGAGGTGAGAGGGTCAGAAGCTTTCCAGATGACTTTGTAACTCCCATGGCCGATACAGAGAAGCAGGGTGCAATGGTGCTTCATGAAGAGGGCGTGACTGCCCCAACACTGGCACCTCCTACTGCATCTCCATCGTCCATCTTTGTTGTCCTTAAACAGTTGCAGTCTGGTGATAGTGGGAAAGACAAGGGCAGCCTGATGGCAATCAGTGACGCAAATAAAATGGGGACATCCCCTGTCGGCATCCATCCAACGTCATCCACATTTGCAGACACCAACAACTCTGCACAGTCTGAGAACTTGCCAGCAGATGCTAGAAGTAAGGGCATCACTGTTACGCTGGACAACAACAGTATGTGGAATGAGTTCTATAGATGTCAGACTGAGATGATTTTGACCAAACAAGGTCGTAGAATGTTCCCCTACTGCCGCTTTCGTCTCTCCGGAATGGAACCTTTCCAGAGTTACTTGTTGGCAATGGATATTGTTCCAGTTGATAATTACAGATACAAATGGAGTGGAAAAGGATGGGAAACCAATGGGAAGCCTGAGCCTCATGTTTCGCGTTTGTTTGTACACCCAGAATCCCCTGCTACTGGCCTACACTGGATGCAATACCCGGTTTCATTTTACAGACTGAAACTTTGCAACAACTTGGACCAGGAGGACCATATTATTTTGCACTCAATGCACCGATACCTTCCTCGACTTCATATCATACCTGCAGACAAAGAATCTGAAAACATTCAAGTTGACGCACCCAATGTCATAACTCTAAGTTTTTCTCAGACAGAGTTCTTTGCGGTCACAGCTTATCAAAACCTAAGCATCACCCAACTCAAAATTGACTACAACCCCTTTGCCAAAGGGTTCAGGGATGATGCGGTTAATGCTAGATCATCAAAGGCCAAGAATGGAGTGTCCACTGAGGAAGCAGAGAGTGAGATCAAGCTAAGCAGGGAGATGACAACCTTGAATAATTTAAAGACTCTGTTCATGAAGAGAAATGCTACTGTAAAGGTCAATAAGGATCCGAATGTTCCCAGCCCTACAAATGGAGAAAGGAAAGCAGTTAATGGTGATGCTCCCATTGTAGAAGCAAATGTTCAAAGTTTGTGGTAAGTAGAGTTTTATCAACATAAATTGTATGTCCTTGACATGCATTCTTGCATTACAGTAGCAATAGACCTCAGTACTCAACATAGTTACCTTCAGATTTTTGTGTGGTTAAAGGGATAGTTACCTACTTTAAGACCTACATTCATCATTACAAACACATGAAGATATTTTTGATGAAATCCGAGAGCTTTCTGACTCTGCATAGTCAGCAACAGAACTGCCACGTTCAAGTTCCAGAAAGGTAGTAAGGACGTTGTCAAAATAGTACACAGTGTTGCCAGATTGGAAATGTCCAAGTATCGTACCAGAAGCTCAAAATTATCGTATTTGGGAGAAAATTATCGTATTTGAGTCAAACGTTCAAAATAAAGATAGGCTAATAGATGTTACTAGATGTTACAGCTATTCTCCTTTTCAGCACTCATTTTCTATACCTTATTGTAATGATAAAAACTAATTATCTTACCCGAGTCAAACGTTCAAAATACAGCTATTTATCTAGATGTTACAGCTATTTATCCTTTTCAGCACTCAATTTCTATACTTTATTGTTAAACTAACAAACTCAGTTTTGAAACAACTGACCTAAGTGCGACAGGAACGTTAACTTGTGCTCGTGAGAGAGAGCCATTCTCCACGATGATTGGTTGAGAAGACGTAAGATTGGATGCGTAACACCACGTTCACGTCTCCTCACAATCATGAAGGTAGACGTAGGATCCACACAGCTACATCTTTGAGAATAGAAGCTCTATAATTACAACGACCATGGTGTCACAAAATTCCGAAATTATCGTACATTGAAGTATTATTGATCGTACATCGTACAGAGGTCAAAATTATGGTACAAATACGATAATTATCTTACGTCTGGCAACACTGATAGTACATGTGTATAGATAGTACATCAGTAGTTCAACTGTAATTTAATGAAGCTACAAGAATACTTTCTGGGTGCAAAGAAAACAAAACGAATTACGAATTAATTGAACGATTTAATAATTCTCTTTTGTGTCTTTTGACGCACATTCACGGCGCATGACACATGGATGTAGTGCTGTTGACGCAGGAGCCCTCTTTCTGATGTAGAATGTTTTCTTAGTTTGTAGTCTTTATATTCTGGTTCAAGTAAGTAAGGCTGGGCAAAAAATTGTAAGTCATCCTCTCTAATGACGTCTTCAGATGTAGTAGAGCTGGAAAAATAAATCAATGCATTGTGAATCAAGAAATTATTTTTCATCGATTCTGAGATTTTCCGAATGCATCACGATTCTCTCGTATAAATTCTGAGCTTAGTTTTTTAACAGCAGATGGCACTGCATGCTTTAGAAACAGACGTACTCTTCTTGCTTCGAATTCCTTACACACTTGAACCTAAAATAATCGTTCATAAAGTTTGAAAAGCGAATTACAACAGTGTTCAAAGTGGGTTTACTGTGTTTACAGTAATCTCGCATCATAAAATCATCCTAAACCGAGATGCAATTACCTAACTTAGCAGAAGAAAAAAATGTTCTTTAGCACTCTTTTATAGTGAGCATTTGAGTGTGCGGTTAAAAACTAGATTAGAGTGTCATCTGCTGGTAAAACTAAGCTCAGAATTGATTACAGAGAGAATTGCAATGCATTTGGAATCAATACATGAATTGGATTAAACCACTATGTCACGTAGACTATTTCAACAATGTTCTTTGCTACCTCTGGGCCTTGAACGTGGTAGTTGCCTTGCTGTCTATGCAGGTTCAGAAAGCTCTAGGATTTAATCAAAAATACCTTAATTTGTGTTCCGAAGATAAACTAAGGATTTGGATTTTAGGGGTTTGGAATGACATGAGGGTGAGTAATTGATGACAGATTTAACATGTTGACAATTTATCTAGCATTCTCGACGAGATTCTCTTCGAACGGTTGATCCATTATCACCTTAGTTGGCCAGAAACATAAATATGTAGCTGTATCTCAAAGTGTTTGCGTTCACATACTTGCATAGTGTTTTAGGCTATTCACTACATATAAGAATATTTTCAGACATTGTATACATATTTGCCAATTTTGACAAATTTAAAAAAAATTTGTCTTGTTTTCTCTCCCATTTTTTGACAGTAGCAAGAAGCGCCCATCATCATTGGCATTCTCAGACTTCATTAAAGGTGCTCATGTGAAAGTAAAAAGGTTATCACTTGAGAATATCAAGAAAAATGGTGTGGTCTGTCAAACATCCACAACTTGCACAAGTGAACAAAAGGAGCTGATGGACGTATCATCCAAAACAGAAAATATACTACAAGTTGTTAGTACAGATGAAACTGTGGTAGGTGACATTCACAAATGTAAAAACACGGACACCTATTCAAAAACAGAGTTGAATATAGAAAAGAATAAAACAGAAATAGATGAACACAAAGCTGATGAGATTACATTGCCATCCAGTAACCAAAATGATGAAAAGGGAATGGAGACCCTTTCTTCTCTGGGCACCGAGGCCAAGTCTGAAGCAAACACAAAGAAAGCTTTACCACACAAGCGGCCAGAACGTGTACCCCTACCACTCCTTGCTCAGTTTCTCAAACAGAGAAAGTCTAAGACAAGGCCTACTACACCAAAACCTGATGTTCCCAGCTCATCTTTAGACTCTGAAAAGTCATGTGAACCTGTCTTAACCCCTGAAAGCTCATCTGCCTTGATGTCTTCCATCCCTTGTGCTACCAGTAACTCAGATTTACAACCATTACTTACCTCATTATCTGAAAAAGTTAAATCATTAACAACAGATGCAAGCAACATAACTTCTCTGTCCATTGCATTATCATCTCCATCAGCAGCTCTGTCCCCTGTACCAGCAGAAACACAATTATCTGTTACAGTTTCACCTTCCCCAATTTGCAGTGATCCATTAAATGCCCCAAACACTACCTCTCCCTCCAAAACTGACTCTGACCCAACACCTGACATTACCTCTAGTGTGTTTCATAATGCTGAAGATGTTTCTATGCCAGATCTTGACAACACACTCAGGTCTCAGTCAGACATTTCATCTCTCCCTACATGTGACGCTGTGCATGACACTTGTTCACCTACTACACCTGAAGTTAACACTGACTCTACTGACACACCAGTTGTCCACTCTGTCACTACATCTGTTTCTGATGTTCCATCTAGTACAGACAATAGCGGTATTCCTTACCAGCAACTTACCTCAATGCCTGAAGTTGCGGAGAGTGAATCCATTTCTAATTGCCTCCTAGACAGTTCTAAGGAGTCTTGTCCTGAGCATTTTTCTGAAGAAGTCCCTCAACACATGATCACACAAGATGAAGAAGAATCCCTTTCCTTGCCATTAGATGACCCATCATCCCCAGCCTTCTCCTTACCCAGCCCAGCTCCTTCTTCTCCTGATCCATTTCCACCAAGTCTATTCTGTGAAAGACCAGTACCTCCTAGAAAGACCCTTGATTCTTTTCCAGAAAGACTATTGGATTGCACAGTTTCTTCCTGTCCTGACCTTTTCCAACTTGGTCTATTCAACGACAGGCCAGTACCTCCCCAAAACATCTTTGATTTTGTTCCAGAAAGACCTCTGGATCGAACTGTAACTTCAAGAGAATCACCATCGCCAAATGTCCAGAGTGTACCAGAACATCCCAAGGAAACTGTTGACTTGATCTCTCAAAGTCAATGCTCTGATAGACCAGGTCCTCCTGATGACTTGCAGTCTGCTGTTAATTGTGAGACCAATGTTTCTGATCACACTGTTCCTGAACCAACTAAACAGTCTTCTCATGGAAGCACTTTCAAGAAATCCAAGGCTAAACAGAAAAAAACTGGAAAATTGAAGTTCAGTGAAGATAATAAGGAGTCCGAAGGACCCATACCTGTTCCAATGCAGCCCAGTCTGGAGGATGTTGAAGGCCAATTGTTTGTCTCCTTCATGTCAAAGGTAACATAATTTTAGAATGTAGAAAGTAAACTTTAAAACAATCAGCCACCCAAAAATGATATTATACCAAAACATCCATATGATGATTGTGCCAAGCTTAGTATCAATGAAGTAATTTCCTCTTGCCTTTCTGGTAAATCATTGTTATTGACATCAAACCTGGGTCAATGTGTAATAAGTATGTCATATTTGAATATACAGATCCAATAATTGAATGTATTCAAATTATGAAGTGTGGAGAGGAATTTATTTATTTTTTTAAGTATTGATTCCTTATACAAAGAATTTTAATTGATAAACGGCTTGCTTAACACCTAACATGTACAGCACACTTTCTGTGTAGTTATGACAGTTCGTCCCTGTGACATTCTGTGTGGTTTATATACTTTAATTCTGAAATAGAAAGCTCTTGACATTCACCTTGGAGATGATGCCAAAACAGAGACTGCACAAAAAACCACAGAGGATCCTGATGGTAAGAATTAAACATCTTACTATGGTTAATATGAAGGAACCACTTTGAAATGACCTACTTTTTTTGCTTTAAACAGGGGCCATCTATGACAATTTGGAGGAAAAGATTGAGGAGCTAGAGAAAATCCTTATACGTGATCTGAAAGTCATGAGGCACAGACAGGTCATTCATCCGGTGCTACAAGAAGGTTTTTGACTTTGAACTTCTTTATACACGTTGCAATTGTATTACAATGCAATATACAATTCAGTTCAGTAAAGTTTTCCTTTAAATTTCCTCTCTTCTTAGTTGGATTGAAGTTGAATCTGCTTGATATCACCCTGGAAATTGACCTGCAATATCTGGGTGTGCAATTACCCATACCCCCACCTGTCCTCTCACCTGAAGGAAGTTCAGCATTATCTCAAGGTAACATAATTTAATAATATTAACAATTAATAAGACAATTAAATCATACATGAATGATGATTCCAATATTCATTGTCATGAATGCATTTTTCCCTCTGTAGTACGGTTTGTTTCAAGGACAGGAAAAACCACTGACTTCACCAAAATTAAAGGATGGAGAGATAAGTTTGCTGGCTCAGGATCCCTTACTGAAGGTATACAAGACTATATAGAATATATCTTTAATATGATTTTAACTGTAACCTGAAATGTTGATATAAGGCTGCTGAAAGAATATTACATTTTATTTGCAGGCACGTCAAGCACAGATGGAGGACAAAAGAACCTCTCTGCATTTTGTAGTGACATGTTGGATGAGTACCTGGCCAGTGAGGGCAAACTGATAGACGAACGAGCTGCAACCTTATCCCAGACTGATGTTACACCTGTAGCTTACCAGCTACCTACTAAGAGCACTAGCTACGTTCGTACCCTGGATAGTGTACTTAAGAAACAAGTACCACCTTCCTTATCCACAACACCCAAAAAAGTCAAGCCAACGTTCAAGTCCAAAGAGGAAAATAAATCTAAAAAACCCTTGAAGTCAGGTACAGGAAAGCAAACAAAACTAGTGCTTAGTGCTAGCAAACCTACTTTGTTCTTGAAAAAGCCACAGCAAAACAAGAAATATAAAAATAAGAAAGAATCAAAGAGTTTGAGTCCTGAAAAGCCTGCTCTAGAAACTGCTCCATTGGTAGCTTCTAATAAGACTCCCATGGTTGAAGTTTCTGGCTCCACACAATCAAGTTGCACTGCTGGACGTACTACAGGTTTGCCAAAGACTCTGGTGAAGCTGATGGACGTGGAAGATGGAGCAGTGTGGGAAGGCAAACATCGTACCTATATCACAGAAGAAAGGGCAGCCATCGCGCTAGCCACTCTTGTCACTGCTGAGGTACAAGTCATCTTAGTGTGTAGTTAAATTGTCAATAAGAACAGAATGTTCTCCAAGAGACCTTACATTTTCCTGATCTTGTTTTCTATCTGTTTTAAGGGTGTATCGAAAGGAAACCCTGATGCCAACAGAATTATAAGACGACGTGCACCACCCTGCCTCAATGTATTCTGTAGGCTTGGCTGCGTGTGTGCCAGTCTGGTGCACTTGAGGCGACATCATCACTGTGGAAAACCACAGTGCATGTTGGGCTGTAGCTGCCTGCGACGCAAAGTTGTTGCACTTAAGACCCCTAAACAGGAGGAAAGTGCAACAGATGAGTCTGAAACTCAGGGAGTGTCAGAGGAGAACAAGGCTAAATGGAAGAAGAAAAACAAAAAGAGAAGGACTTATGGTCAGTCTATAATTTATTGCAAGACTATTATAATTACTAACATATGACCACTTTGTCCATTATTTTAGCATGATATTTCTGTATCTTTCCAATATGCATGAAAAGCTGCTTTGAAATGAGAATAGAACTATGCAAATTAAATTAACTGAATTATGTTCACCTTCTCCTGCAGTTCTGACAGATCCAGAGACAGCACCTGAACCGGCTAAGCGTGTGAGTACATTATGGGATCGAAAAAGAGCTGGTTCAGATTCAGAAGTTCTTTTCTGTCCTCCCCCTCCAAGAGCTCTTTCTCCAGTACTCTTGTCTCAAGAACTTCAGCATGACCTGGAGAGCTTTTTCAGTCCTTCAAAAAAAAAAAGGGTGAGACACTCGGGCTTGCAGTTTTATAAGACATTGCAACCGTAACATCGGTTTTGATCACTGTTCATTTAAAAATGTTTTAAAGAAGTTCACTTTCAGAATGAAAATTTCCTTGATAATTTACTCACTGCCAGGTCATCCAAGTTCATGTTTTTATTTTTTTTTCAGTCGCAAAGAAATTAAGGTTTTTGAGGGAAAACATTCCAGGATTTTTCTCTATATTGTGCACTTCAATGGTGGCCAACCCTTATTCTTCGGCTGGGATCTTGTAAAGCCTACTGAAGCAGCATTGAAGCTGCAATTTGGACCTTCAACCCATTGGCCACCATTAAAGTACACTATATGGAGAAAAGTCCTGGAATGTTTTCCTTAAAAACCTTAAAAAGACATGTGGGAGAGTAAATGATCAGGACATCCTTTAATGGGTTTATTATTTCATGTGCAATTTTCTTTTAGCTATTGGTTCCTTGTATTTCTCATTTTGCATGTTAGCTTAGTTTCATAAGTTCAATGATGTGTACACTTGGATATTCTAAATATTTCCGTACTGTATTCAGGTGGAAGATAGACATTTGAATATGACAGATGACAATGTGAAGAGTGAGCTTACATGTGCTCGTACACGACCATTTTCCTCTATGTGCCATGATAAACAAAAAATGGTGAGATTCCTACATGAAGAATGGCATATTTTTGGTAAATACCATGTGGAAACTTTATGCTAATTAAACCTTTTGTATTTTTTGCAGGTTGATCAACACCACATCTCACAGGACTCTACACAAGGTCAGTTTTGCTCTAGTGTAATCATAGTTTGTGCAAACAACATATTGTCAAATTCATGGGCTTTAAAATGGTTTACTTAGCTGGTCTTTAATTTGAAATCCCCATTTTCCTTCTGCTCATAGATATCGAGGAGGGTGAGCTTGTACCTCTTAATTTGTCTGGCCCTGCCAAGCGGCTTGAGATCATATCCGAATGCAGCTGGGCTGGTACAGATGCCAGAAATAACGTTATGCGGATAGTCTGTGAGCACATGGCTCAGGATCGTTTGAAGCATCCTTTCTGGATTGGCAAGTATTTTATTCAGCCAGTCTCCAAGACTCAACAAGAGAAGGAGGATGGTTCTGTCGAAACATACAAAGTCATCATCTCTCAACCTGAAAAGAATACAGAAGATGAGAAGGTTGCACAAAATGAAGCTGAGCTGAAAAAGGATGTACAGAAGAGAGAGGTGAAAGGTCTGCCTTTCCTGTCCAAGTGTTGCCCTGCAGGCTTGCTCAAGGCTGAGAAAAAACCACTTGATGCTCCAGGGAGGATAATGGTATGCATGCAATTATATGATGAAATGCAAAATAGCATGAAGCAAATTTAAGAAGTGGCTATGTTTGAATGGACTAGAAGCTGACATTTAAAACCTGTGATCAATTGTTCTTGCAGGTTAATGGAAAGACATACCCACAAGCCAAATTAGAGCTAGGAAAGATGGGAGCTTTGCACCCTGCCAACAGATTGGCAGCTTATATTACAGGGAGAATATGTCCAGTCAGTCAGTCAGTCAGTGCATCTCATGTGGTAACAACATCAACCGTTACAAAGGCATCTGCCACATCCGCTCCGGTTTCTACTGTGTCCACAGTAACCACAGTTACCAGCTCATCTGCATCTACAACCACACCGCCTATCAAGTCTGTAGGTAAGTCAAGTTTCTGAGTTTCACCTTCAGACATTTTGCTTTATTGGTCAATAGGTTATTAACCAAAATATTGGACATCCTGTAAGTTATTGAGCAGTGCATAGCACTGTTACATTTATGCAGTTTTACTGCATGTGATGTAGCAGACTTAACCTGCTCCCTAATTTGTCTTTTGCACAGTGACCAAGCCCCCAGTGGGAAAGGTCTTCACCCAGTTTGTGGTCAACCACATCAGCTCTCAAAATCAGACCAACACTAGCACCTCACAAATACAGCCCTCCGTTCCAAAAATTGTCATCCCCATGATGATTGGCAAAGAGGCTGGGGCTCCTGGGGTGGCTATTTCTCCTCTTAAAGCAGGCTTGGTTACTCAGGTGTCTAAGCCCTCAGACTCCACAGGTAGTGCCAGT
Organism: Garra rufa; assembly: GCF_049309525.1. Taxonomy (NCBI): domain Eukaryota; kingdom Metazoa; phylum Chordata; class Actinopteri; order Cypriniformes; family Cyprinidae; genus Garra; species Garra rufa. The sequence continues at coordinate 8,212,167 of NC_133381.1, forward strand.
TTCCCCACTGTATCAAAAGTCCAAGACCCTGCCATCACCATCCTCACTAAATCACCCAGCCTGTCTCTGGGTAAGCCTGGCTTCCTTGGTTTGCCATTGTGTGTCTGTGCTTCCCCTTCCAACAATCCCTCAGCCATGCATCTACTGGGAGAATTTAACATATTTGGTCTTCATATGGGTCTGTGCTTGTGATTTAGAGCTTGCTGTAGCTTCAAAGTATGATGCTGGTTTGCTTACATCATCCTGTGCTTTGTGTACCCTTCCCATGTTCTTCTTTTATCACCATTTGTGACTGTGCTGTTGTAGACTTCAACAAAACCATCTTTGATTTTGACCTGACACATTATATGTTAATGTCGGATCTTCCCTTTGTGTAGACAGAAATGTGAAGATGTGTGACACTATGTTTACAGTGGCAAAGAATATGAATCTGTTTTGATTGCTCTGGATTCATTCAGTATTGTAAAATATATAGTCATTGTTAAACATGACCTGATTACCTTAAATTATTCAAAACAAAGCAACCAGTCACATTTTAAATTATAATTATATTATATTAAATTATAATCATATAATTGCACAGACTGTTTGCAATGCAACTTAGCTAAGCATTGTTCGACTTGATTGTAAGTGCACAGTGACAAATTGTGCCAACTACCAACTAGAATACAGCACTCTTTATATTTAGCAGTTTTGCTGTTGTGAACATAATGTGTCACCATCAAAATTTGTTTTGATTATGGGCTAGTATGGTGCTTTGGGCCTACTGACTTTATATGCTTCCCAATGTCCTTGAATAACCTTATCAAGCCACCAAGCCCAGTGTTTAAGTTGCCATAATAAATATCTTTTCTTTTTTTCAGGTGGGTCTGGTCTAACCCCAACAACAACAACTACTGTCTCTTCACCTGGATCAACCACTCCTGGAAAAAAGACAGTTTATATCACTGTTATGTCCCGCGGTACAGGCCTCACCAGTAGTGGTCCTAGGTTTACAAAGCCTGTCACACAAACTCGTCCCCCACAGACCCCAGGCCAAAAGGTGCTGCTTCAGGTGGTGAAAACAGCTGATGGCAACACATTGTACCGTAATCCTAATGGCCAGCTTTTGCAGTTGGTGCCTCTGAGTCAAATCAAAGCCATCAAACCCAACCTTCTAACGCAAGGCCAACGTAAGTGGTTCTGGAGTTCCGTGTTTATTGGTTCTGATAAAAAAGGAGAGTTCAACCAAAAATGAATATTCCGTATTTAATTACTCACCCTCATGGTGTTGCAAACCCGCAAGACCTTTGTTCATCCTCAGAACACAAATTAAGATATTTTTTGGCCTTTTGTACATGTCAGTTGCATTGCTGCCTCTGCAGGGTCAGAAAGCTGTCAGATTAATCAAAATCAAAAATATCTTAATTTAAATCTTTGCAGTTTTGGAATGACATAATGGTGAATAATTAATGACAATTTTAATTTTTATTTAATTTTACAATGATAATTTTTATTTTTGGGTGAACTATCCCTTTAAATAGCAGACAGTTAGTTGCAGACAGATAGTTGCAGACAAGGATATAAATCAAAACCCATTCAATTAAAAACTAAATTAAAACACGTAAACTAATAGTGGGTGCAGGTCAAATCATAGACATAGTGACAGTGTTTTCATCATAGCATTTAAATTCACTTTTAGTGGTTAAATTTGTTTGTGTTTTGGTGGCAAACAGTGTTTAATATAAAATTTGATGTGGTAATTTTTGTGCAGCATGGTCTAAAGGTTATTTTACTCAAACCCAGACAGAAGTTCATAAATTTATTGAAATTGAGATTTATACATCATCTGAAGGCTGAATAAAACATACATTGATGTATGTTTTGTTAGGATAGGACAATATTTAGCCGAGATACAACTATTTGAAAATCTGGAATCTGAGGCTGCAAAAAATACAAAATATTGAGAACATCGCCTTTAAAGTTGTCCATATTAAGTTTTTAGCAATGCATATTATCAATCAGAATTTAAGTTTTGATATATTTACAGTAGGAAATTTACAAAATATATTCATGGAACATGATCTTTACTTAATATCCTAATGTTTTTTGACATAAAAAGTATATTTTTGGCTGATGCTACAAATATACCAGAGCTACTTTAGACTGGTTTTGTGGTCCAGGGTTACAAATGTGTGCTTATCTCCAAAAGACATTTTATTAATTACATTTTTTTCCCCACAGCAACCTTGATCCGTTTTCCCGCACCTACTGCAGTAAATCCAAAAAAGCCTCAAGCCATAGTCGCATCTTCCATCCCAACTCCACAAACGCAGACAAAGCCTGCTGTTGCTTTACCAGTCTCTACAGCTTCATCTATGAGTGCCAAGCCTGTCACACTCACTTCATCCAAGACAGTCTCATTGAGCAGCCTTCCTTCTACCCTTAAAGTTGTCCCAGGTTTTCTGGGGCAGTCTGGCACTTGTACATTAAGAATTCTCCCAACAAATCCTGTTCAGAAGACTGGAATTATCACTCCAACTTCCTCTCCTATCCTCCCTCAGAGTGGGATTACATTACTTAAGCATGGAAGTTCAACGCTGCCGAATCAAAACGCTGCTAAGCCTGATATCGCTGTTTCTGTTAGCACGGTTTCAACAGAGGGGGCGGTCAGTCATGTCCATAACCAATCTGAGATGGACACCTCTAAACAAAAAAGTTCTGACGGTTCTGAACAAGTGCCAGAAAATGTATCAGAGCTTTCATCATCTACTGCCTCATCTCTAAAACCCAGCCAGTTTTCTGGAGGTGATTCGAGTTTGGCTGAAGCTGGTGACAGAGCTAATCCAAAAGCAAAGGAAACCGATTTTGACATGGCTCCAGTTTCTGATGAAGAGGAGATTGGTTCAGACGTAACAGAATTAACTGATGACTCTGACTTGTACAGTGATGATGACCAAGAAGATACAAATAGTTTGAGTGTAAGACCTTTGTAAAATTAAGTCTCTTCACCTTTTCGGAATAATTTTATGTAACTCAACAAACTGTTATATTGCTTGTTCAGGCTAGTTTTATTTTTTCTGTTATCCAGGGTTCTGATAAACAGGAGAGGATGTTGGATACAGAAGGTGTGAGTTCTGAGATTAAAGATTTTGCAGAGGTGGTGGTTGATATTGAGACTATTGAAGAGTCTCCTGAGGAAGACAGTATTGCCAAATTTCGGGCATCTGCATTGAGGCGGAATCATCATCATCATTGGTAATGCGCATCTGATTAACGTCAGATTATTTGGAAGTATAGATTGCATTATTTAGATTTTTTTTTTATTTTGATCTGCACTACGAACACATCTTGAAATAAATTACATTATTTTTAAACATTTGCAGCAACCGGAAGCACATTGAAGATGCAGATTTGGAGGTGAAGGTAAAGGTAAGTATTTTTTTCAAGTGACCGATCCAACCCCTTTCTATGTGTTCTGTTACATACATGTGTAATATATTTCATACATTATATTATAAAATGTCTTTACAGAGAGTGAGGCTGGAGAGAAAGAGGCGACACACTCTTAGAGAGTGCTTTATTAAACTTCAGGCAACACTTGGAAAGCCTTCAAATAATCTTGAAACCTCCAAGATGAGAATCCTTACAATGGTTTGTTGTTGGTTTTGCTTCATTTAATGCTTGTAAACACATTGACAATATTGTTTATATTTTATGACATTTGTTTTTATCATTCAAGGCTCTAAAAGAGATAGATTTCTTGGTTCAGAAGGAGGAGCGCTTGGTAGAAACCAAAAAGAGGCTGAAATTTAAGCGACAGCGTTACCTACAGACACTTTCAATATTGTGTGGTAAGGCAGTCCTGTAGACTGTGAAGCAATATCATATTTGTGATATTTTTATATTTAATGATATAAACATCTGTTTTGCTTACAAACATTGTATTTGTTTTTGTCCACAGACAAGAGTACAGAGTCCATCAGCCAGAAGCTTAATGAAATTATTGCTAAACAAAAAACCCTGGAAGTCCAGTTTAAAGCAAAAGACACGACCCAGCTAAACAAGGCAACAACCAAACCTACAGCTAAACCTAAACCCAAACCTAAACTCGCTTATCTTGAAACTAAACAGAAAGATTTAGCATACCGGAACAAATTGAAAGATGTTCCCAAACCCACCTGTTCTCCGTCCAAACCGATGGACTTGAGTATTAAAAAACAAAAAAGCCTGGAGAAGACTGAAAGTGTTTCTAAATCCACACCACCAGCCTCACCTGTGAATCTTGATAGCACTAAAAATACTCAGGAGAAAGAGCAAGGCAGCACATCTAAACATTCTCAGCCCTCTTTAGCTAACTCCAGTCCACAAAAGAAACCTGTCTCTGTCCCAAGTCCTCTAAAACATTCCTCAATACCACGTGAGAGAACGCGGCCAAACATTCTGTCCCGTGCATCATCCCAGGGGATACAAGCATCTCCAGTCACAGAGACTCTTTTAACTAATGGTTAGTCAGAGAATAAAACACATGCATGTATCATGTTGACTTGTTCACATTACAATGTTAATTCTTTTTGATGTCTCTTGTTTAGTGTGTATACCTCAAGTATTCCCTCTGATGAATACCATGGTTCCATGCAATCAAATCATAACCATAAACAATCCACTTCAACCGATTGGCATCACCGCAGTGGGGACACAGCAATCGTCCACACCAGGTTTGTGTCTAAACAGGTCGATGTTTTAAAAAAATGTTAGACTTAAAGTGATTTGATAACAAGCATTTTGTGTTTGTTTTGTGTGGGGTTTTTTCAACTAGGTGTAGCATCTGTGTCCATAGTTCCTGCAGTTTCTCACCCGGTTGGAGTGGAAAATCCCCTTCCATTATTGCAGCCTCAGTTTATCAAAATTACAAACAGTCCTGTTAATATTAACAAACAAGGTAAGTTACCTTGGCTGATATAGTCATATTTGTATAGTCAAGTTTACTACATTCTTAATATTGAAGCCCATTTCCACCACTGAATAAAAAAATTAAAAGGGCGTCTTTCTCATTATTCTGACTTCCTTTTCATAATTCTGACTTCTTTCTCGCAATTCTGACTTTTTTTCTGAGAATTGTCATGTAAACTTGCAAGGGCAACTTATAAAGTCAGAACTGTGATATAAATTTGGAATTGTAAGAAAATAGTATTTTTTCCCCCTCAGAATTGGGATTTATAACACCCATTTGTGAGTTTATATCTCAAGTTGGAATTGTAAAATATAAACTCAATTGTGAGAAAGTCAGAGTTGCTAGATATAAACATTTTTCTCCTAATTGAGTTTATATTTCGCAATTCTGACTATAACTTGCAGTTGTGTGAGAAATAGTCAGAATTTTGTGATATAAACTTAAAATTCTGAGAAGTGAAGTTGCAATTCTGAGAAATAATATCTCGAAATTCTGATTTTATAACATGCAAATGTGAGTTATAAAGTTGGAATGTAAGAAAATAGTATTTTTCCCCCTCAGAATTGAGATTTTTAATTCACATTTAGAGAAAAGTCAGAATTGCGAGATATAAACTCAATTGTGAGAAAATAGTCAGAATTGCTAGATATATAAACTTGCAGTTCTGACATTTTTTTGGAGGTGAGTTTATATTTCACAAAGTCAGAATTGTATGATATAAACTTGAAATTCTGAGAAATAAAACCAGAATTGTGCAGTGTAAACTCGCAATTATAACTTTTTTCTCAGAACTGCAAGTTTATATATCAAAATTCTGATTTTATAACATGCAATTGGACGAAAATAAGTTAGAATTGCGCGATAATAACTGAGTTGTGAGGAAAAAGTCAGAATTGCTAGATATAAACTTGTAATTTTTTTTTTTTAACGTTTTTCACAAATTTAACATTTGGGATTATTGGGGAAAAAAGTCACAATTATGAGTTTAAATCTTGCAATTCTGACTTTCTTAGAATTGCAAGTTTCTATAACGCAGTTCTGACTCTGTATTCTTTTCGTGATTCTTTTCTGACTCTGAGTTTCTCTCACAATTCTGAGAAAAATAAGTTAGAATTGAAAGTTCATAATTTGCAGTTATGAGTTTCTCAGAATTCATAGAAAAAAGTTGCTATTACCTTTTTTATTTATTTTTTTGTTTTTTGGTGGAAACAAGCTTTCATACTTCAGTGATACTCATATGGCTAAAATTTCTTTATTTTGCAATGCCTCATTTTCAGTGGATTCCTCCAAACTTCCAAATATCACCAATGTTATTTCTCTGATTCCACCGGCGGAGAATCTGGTTATACCACAGAAAGTTGTGGAAAGTACATCTGCTGTCCAGGCACAGCCAACATATGTCCCTGCACCTGTGGAGAATCAGCAGAACCCCTCAGATGTTAAAATTCCAGATTCAGAGGAAAGGGCAGTTGTGGATGAGCCTCAATCCAAGTATGCCCTCAAACAACCTTTTGAAGAAGACGAGAACAGTGCATCTGTTAATTCATCCAACCAGGATGGACCAAACAAGAAAGGACCCGATGACAGCAATGACCCTGAAGATGAAAATCTGCTGTCTTTGCTTGATGAACTCGTTCTCCTTAGCCAGCAGCTGAGTAATGAAGACGAAGATCCGAGAATTGTCGTGCCAGGTGAGGTACAGTCATGTTTGAACAAGCAGTCAGATCCAGAACAAGATGATGACCGTGCTCTCAGTCCCTTGTTTCTAACTCTGGATGAAGATCTGATGTCTCCTGACTCTAAAGATGAAATCGATATCCCACCCAAAGTAGATGACCTGGTCAAAGTCATTTTTGGATCAGATTCGCCTTCGCTTTCATCCGAATCTGGGGTTGCACCGTCAACAAACGCTCAAAGTCCCCCAGCGTGCAAAGGTGATGCCCCTACTCCACCACCTCTATTGCACATGAAAGCTGCATCTGAAGCTGTGTCAGGTCAGTCAGCCAATGAAGGGACCAGTGTGGCATGGCGGCCAATGCCTAAACTGGTTCCTCTTGGGTTAAAGCCTCAAGATGCTGTTGTGACTAAAGTAACGGGCTCCCCAGTTCTCAAACCAGACTCAAATGAGGAAGATGTTCATTGACCACAAATGTGATCTACCAATCATTGAATCAGGTATAGCTGCTGCTCACGTATAACATGTTTGTGTACAGATAGGATTTTTTTCTTTTTTTGTTGTATTTATTGTTTGTTCGCTGAGTAAGTCCTGCTGCCGTGGGCACCACCTATTGTGCCTCTGGTAAATCCAAAGACTTATTGTTGATTTAATTTTTTTTTTTTTTTTTTTTTAATACTCAATACTAGGTTTAAAACTACTAGACCAGCAAGATGTCAGACTGGTTTTGCTAGCAATTGTCTATCCACTCTTTGTGGCAATAGTTGTGAACGAAGCTGTTTACTCAACCTAACCTCCATATTGGAGCATGTTGTTTTTTTCCCATTGGAGTTAGTTCATTAAGAAGATAAAACGTCTACTTGATCGTTAAACATAGGATTGTTTCTCCCTTACCGCAGAGGTGAAGCTGATCATAACAGTTCGCAATGGGGATTTAGTGGAATCATTAGGGTGGTTTTCCAGGTGACCTTTTTAGGAATAATTAAATTTGCCCAATGACTTTTAACAGTAATGCCACGTCACCCTTGAGTTTTTCTGCTAATGAGTTTAGGCAAATGTCTTGTATTTGCATCTACACCGCATTACATCAATGCATGTTAAGGCAATAAAAGATGTTAAATCAGTACAAACAATCTGTGTTCTTGTTACAGATAAGCTAGCTTGTATACACAAACTTTATATCTTATGTTGTGTGCCTTTCAGAAGGTTCTTCTACATGCATATTGGGATGTAGATTTGTTGTATTAGGGAATAGTAAACTTATAACAATAGCATCAGGAGCTTAGGAACTAAGGATGGAGGATCCACTGCTGAGGTTTATTCTGATGCATATGTACTACTTTTTTGTCTTTTTGTTTGTTTTGAAAGTAATAGGTGAAGTTTGAGTGTAGTCGGTTTATGACATTGGAAATTTTAGTTGAGAACCGCATTCTCATATTCCATAAATTACAATGTCTGAAACATTTCAAACAGGTGTAACACACAATTGTCTCACACTCCCAGTGAGGTGGTAAACTTCAAGAGATCCCTCAGTTTGAGCTTACAAATGTAGTAATCACTATGCAATTGTTTTGCTTTAGATTTAGACAATAACAGGTACAGAAATACTATGTAGGAACGTTAAAAGCTACATGAAACGAGATGCAGTCACTGTTTATGTTCATGTGTATATTTAATGCTACACTGGTTTATTTTGTAAATATGTTAGCTTGTTAAAAGTCTGTATATTGGCTGATTATAATCTTTCTTGGATACTGTAAATATGTAAAAATCTATTCCTTTTGTTAGTCTGCAAACTGTCAAAACTTATTTTTATATGCTGTAAATCAGTGCTCTCTCAACTTTGTAAAAGAGATGAATATGTCTTTTTGAGTCAATAAAAATGTATGCAACTCTGTGAAAGTGAATGTTTCATGATTTTGGGCATTGTAGTTGATTGAAAAAGGAAGATTGAAAATATGTTTTCATCTAAAAGTAGTCTGAGATCAAATGTGTTGTTTTCTCTGTAGATATTTTTTATTAGAATGTAATTTTGTATTCGCCAATTAGTAGTTGAGTGAATTCTGTTTAATAATGAAAAGTGAGAAGTAAATGAACGTAAATAGCACTGGTATATTTGTAGCAATAGCCAAAAATACATTGAATGGGTCAAAATAATCCATGACGATATTTTGTACATTTTCTGTACATGTTCTATCAAAACAACAAATTTTTGATTAGTTATATGCATTGCTAAGAACTTAATTTGGACTATTTTAAAGGTGATTTTCTTGATTTTATTTTATTTTATTATTGCACCCAGATTCCAGATTTTCAAATAATTGTATCTCTGCCAAATATTATCGTATTCTAACCATAAATCAATGGAAAGCTTGTCTATTCAGCTTATTTATTATCTCATTTTTTTAATTGCCCTCTATGACTGTTTTTTGCAGTGTAATTTTATTCACATAAGTAATAACAAATGCAAGTTTGTTACTACAACAAGGTTGTTGGAAGATATTGAAACCATACTGTCAAATGGACATAGTTATCAGTAAATTCCAACAATCTTAAAATAACCATATGATTACTATTATCTTCTTCAGCTTACACTCTTAAAAATAAAGGTGCTTCACGATGCCATAGAAGAAACTTTTTTTTTTTTTATCTAAATGGTTCCATAGAGAACCTTTAACATCTGAAGAACCTTTGTTTCACAAAAGGTTCTTTGTGGCAAAAGAAGGTTCTTCAGATTATAAAACGATAAGAGAGAGTTGGTTCTTTAAAGAATCTTTGACTAAATGGTTCTTTGTGGAATCAAAAATGGTTCTTCTATGGCATCGCTGTGAAGAACCTTTTAAAGTACATTTATTTTTAAGAGTGTGTGATGCTTTTTGGAAATGTAGCCCATCAGTTGGTCACTACTAACAAGTTCAAAAACATAGAAGTGTTTAATTTAACATTTAATACAGAGCTCAAGACAATTAGAGAAGTAGTTAATTATCAACTTATGGTTTTTACCTCACACACAACTCCCAAGAGCAAATACGTATGTATTTCAAGGAGGGATCAGAGTTGATATACAGTCGTTGACAAATGGGTGTAGTCAAACCTCTTTTGGCTTTCTCAAGGTAAGATCAATCCATTCTCTAATGCACATTTTGTTTTACATGTTATGTGAAACTGAAATTGATGGAGTTCAGGAATCAGATCAAATTGGTGCTAGAAAGCTAAGAATAGTAATCTGCCTTTTTCTTTTAGAAAAAAAAAAGAATATAGACCAAGCGTAAGAAATGTCGGCAATAAACAACAGTTCTCACTGGGCTTGGGCACAGAACTGCACCTACCCCAGTGATCTGGCGCTTCCTTTGGTTCCACAGATGGCCTGTCCCTCCAACCGCATGTATGCCTCCAACTTCATACCTATTGTCTTCTACACGCTTTCCATCTTTGGAACAATTGGAAACCTCTGGAGCTTGTGGGCTTGCCTGCGGCCATCCCAACCTTGGAGTATTGGGTCCATAGGCGTACTGAACCTGGCTCTATGTGACCTTGCTTATCTGGCCTCTATGGGACCCTGGGCTGCCTATATTAGCTCTGACTACCATTGGAAATTCGGGCAGTCGCTCTGCATCGTGGTGAAAATTCTATACTTCGGCGGGTTGACATCTAGTACCATGTTTATCTGTGCCATCAGCACTGACCGCTTCCTTGCAATCGTCTTCCCTCTGGAGTCACGGATGATCCGGACGCCCCGGAACAGCGCACTGGTTTCGCTTTTACTCTGGGCCATCACTGCTCTCTTCATCTACTTTAGTTATCCTAACATTCTCTACTGGGTTAGGAAGGATGGCATCCATGTGTGTGGAGCAGTGGTGATCTCCAGGTTCAGAACCACTGAAGCAACCTACAATCTCCTGTCCTATTACTCCATTCAGGTTTCTGTGCCACTGCTCCTCATCATTCCCTCATATGTGAAGATAATTTCTCGGATGAAGCAGTCTAGGCAACAGTGGGGCCCAGGCAACATGCAAGGCCTGGACAAGACCATCTGGCTGATTGCCGTTTTTATTGCCAACTTCCTGGTTTGTTGGGTGCCAGGGCAGCTGCTTCACATCATCGCCTGTATCATTTTCTTCAGTTTGGATCACTGCAAAAACGCTTGCTGGGTTGCATGGGTGGTAAACCTGCTCTCTGAAGCCTCGCAAATACTGTACTGTCTCAATGCATGTCTTGATCCTTTAATATTCCACATGCAGCAGGGACATTGTGAACTGGTTGTGTTGGCAAACTGGGTTAGAAAGGTCTTGCAGGTAAGTAAGAAACAAGATTTGGAAAGGGCTTCAGAGGAACCTACCAATGTGATCCAACTTAATGGTGGCTCCAAAGACAGAACTGGAAAAAATCTAAACAATTAAAACATGAAAAAATATTTTTAGTTGCAGAATTGTGAGTTGATGTATTTGATGTTTTCATGTCCTTGTGCTTGTTTTCAAGCTTCTTGTGTGGCAAGAGCAAGTCTAATTTCCTGTAATGTAACCAATAATGCAACATTTTTCTTACTTGATGTAGTTTGTTATATAGATAAAAGGTGTATCTTGTATATGTGTATGTCTGACTTGTTTAAAATGAGTTTTAGCCCATCTAAACTTAAATTAGAGGTGGCCATATCTACCTTAATTTTTTAACCCAGAAGCCGTTTTCAGTGAATGTGCGAGACTTCCGGTTCACTAGCCGCTGTAGGGAAATAACAAGAAGAACAAAGTGCAGTAAACAGTAAAACAGTTTTTTTCTACAAACCTGCATGTTCATAATTAAGATATATGGTAGATATAATTCATATAATATGGTAAGACACACGAGTTTGCAATATCAAGCTGCAAAACGAGCGGTTTTGAACAGCTAAGAACAGCTGGAAGCCGATGAGACCGGAAGTCAGATATTTTTACATTTACAAATGGCCGCGCCCGCTTTTATGGAAAAATATATTTGGAAAAAATAAGGTGCTATGTGCTAGTCAGATTGAGTTTACTGTTGAATGGGGGGAGAAAAACTAAGGTACTTCTTGGCATCACTAGATGGCAGACTTGATGTATAAAATTAAGTATTCACCAGCCAGACTTCAGTCCAACAAATAAATGTTAATACTAACAAAGTGTAAGTAGGCTTTTCAGCCCTTTTTAACAACAAAGTGATAAATCAATTTAATGTTTGCTTGTCTATTTTCAATTTGAATGGCACAGCGGTCTGAATTTGCTCTTCATAAATCTCTGTTTGCCAGCCGTAAATACCCTTCATTGTTCATCATGCAGGGGGATTTATGACATCTTGTTGTCTTTGCATTAGAGTGCTTGGAAAATGTATATTGCAAAGTTTATGTGCATGGATGTCACAAAATGACTTATGTCTAGATTGGAGAATTGCAACCATGCGGTGTTTACATTGAAACCGCTGCTGTAAAATGCAAAGGACATTTATGCAGTAGATGGTATGACCAGCAGGTCCAATATGGTACATTTAAGCCAGGACCAGTTTAAACCAGCTAACAAGTTGCAAAACGGAGTTCCCATTTACACTGAATTTCCCGTTTTCCTATTATTTGCAAGCAGTCATCAAAACAAACACTTTGCCTTGAGTAAACGAACTGTCTACACCTTAGAGAAACACTGCAGTATCACACAACCGCCCATATGTGCAGTATAACCCACCTAGTAGTCATATGTGATACGTGCACTTAATGTATACTATGGCTAAGGGTTATTTTAATATTAATTAGCTCAAACTCGCGTTAATTCGTAACCTTTCCGAAGTATCATTGACGTCATCTCATTCATATTCATGAGCCAAACGTTCCCCCATAATAGAAACCGCTAATTGGTCAGCGGCCTAGCGTCCGCCTCCCGACGTCAGACTTTGAGCCAATCAGTAAAGCTTACTGACAAAAAGTCGCCTTGCCTAATTAATATTCATAAGCTTGGCCTTTACAGTAGTAGGATTTGTAAATACACACCGCACCGGTGAAGGTATCACGGCTGGAGGTGATTCGCGGAGCTTTCCGACCGGCTCGCCGTCAAACTGCTGACTCTAAACCCGAAACATGGTCTATTTTAACAAATGGAGGTTAGTGAGGAGCGCGTCGCTCACTGACAGGACTACCGCACGGGATTTAAAGCTCCGATAGTGGTTCGCGATGGTGGATTGGTTTAGTATATGAAATAAAAGGCTGTGAACGGATCATGGCTTTTTTTAAACGCGTATCTTTTAATTGATAACCGACTGTGATTGTAGAGCGAAGGGCTTCAGCTGCCCTGCCGCCGTTTGTTTGTTTGCTTGCTGGAAACATTGACTCAACAACACACCAAATCAAGATGACAGTGGAAAATACAACTATCAAAAGTCGGATTAAAAATCTGCTCCGCTCGCCTTCCATCAAATTGAGAAGAAGTAAAGCTGGGAGCAACAAAGAGAATCTCAGTAATAAGGTACTGTGTGACACGAAGCATGTGTGGAATCTGTATCTGCAGTTGCCTGCAAATGTATCCTGTGATTTTCTGCAGTTTAATGCCAGGTGACAGTGAATTGGCACTAGTATGTCAGAATCTTTCCAGGGTTTGTTATGTAAACTCTACAAAGGCATACTGTGCCTCTGTCAGTACAATGCAACAGCATGAAGACTGTAAAATGCAGTGACCTATATTTGCCACATGTCACAAATAATTTCAAGCCCTGGTGAACGGCATGTTGGGAAAATATAATGCACAATAAAAAATATAATGTAATAATATAAATTGCATTTAAATAATTAAACACTGGTAATAAAATGCACATGTTTCTGTTTTAAAACAGGCTATAATGTAATAATGGGTGCCTTTTCAGTTTGGGGATTAAGGTTCATTTTTAGGGCACCTTTTATTTCAATATATAATATAAAAAAAAAAATGCAAGCAGTGGTCAAGTGCATGTTGTGAAAATATAATGCATTTAAATATAGTGTGTATAATATGTGACCCAGGACCACAAAACCAGTCATAAGGGTCTTTTTTTTATTTAGATATTTGCATTATCTAAACCTGAATAAATACGCTTACCACTGATGTATGGTTTGTTAGGATAGGACAATATTTGGCAGAGATCTGGAAAAAAATCTGGAATCTGAGTGTCCAAAAAAATCTAAATATTGAGAAAATCGCCTTTAAAGTTGTTCAAATGAAGTTCTTAGCGATGCATATTAATAATCAAAAATTAAGTTTTGATATATTTACAGTAGAAAATGTACAAAATATCATAATGATTTTTGACATAAAAGAAAAATCAATAATTTTGACCCATACAATGTATTTTTGTCTATTGCTACAAATATACCCGTGCAACTTAAGACTGGTTTTGTGGTCCAGGGTCACATATGCATTTGCATAAACAAGGGTATAGTATGCATTTTCACAGATACATGTGGATACTTGTAGATTTTAAACCTCGAACTCTAAACTCGTCATTGTTTCTAACATGACACTTTGTATGTATGCATGCATGCATCTCTCACATATAAGTGTGGATTGCATATCTTATTCTTTGAATATATAACTGTTCTTGTTATTGTAACTGTAACTATTATTGTGTCAGAGTAGTCATCCCTGACTGTTGCATTCCATTCAGATTGCCTGTTTACTGCTTCAGACCTTTGGATGACTGTACTTCCCTTCCATACACAGGAGCACTGTGACTTTATGATTGTTGAGACTGTTTTGCAACCGAGATGAACGCCTTGAATAACTCAGAGACCTCAGCTGCATATGATTTGTTGCTCATAAATTACACAATGTTGTTCACACTAGCACATGCATTTTCAGTAACCAAATCCATGTCTATATGGAATGTTTTCGCTCAGTGTTATGGCGTTCGTAGTGCTGCTGGTACATACATATTAAACTTTAAAGGTTTATTAAAGTTTATTATTAATGAATAGTTCACCAAAAATGAAAAATTCTCAGGCCATCTAAGATCTAGATGAGTTTGTTTCTGCATCAGAACAGATTTGGAGAAATATAGCATTACATGACTTGCTCACCAATGGATTCTTTGCAGTGAATGGGTGCCATCAGAATGAGCGTCCAAGCACTCACAATAATCTACAAGTAATCCAAGACTTCAATACAACAATTAACATCTTACAATGAAGTGAAAAGCTGCATGTTTATAAGAAACAAATCCACAATTAAGGCTTTTTTAAAACTTAAAATCATTGCTTCTGGACAAAACACGAGTCCATAATCTATAATAACGCTTCCTCCTATGGAAAAGGCCAGCCCCTGTTCTTCTCACATCGACATTTTTATATTTTACATATATAGATGTTTAGAACAGTTTTTTGCTTGTAAATGGTGATTGATCTGTGCATATTTCTCTGGTATTATGGATAGAAAGCTCTATATTTTGGCTGTATTTTCAATAGAAGCTATAGTTTGCGGTTAAAAACGTCATGATGGATTTATTACAAACTTTTCACTTTAATTGCAAAATTTCTTCTCTGTTCCAATGAACAACCAAACTCTCCTGAGGGTGAAAAATTTGTTCATTGTTCAATTTTACATGGAATGGTTTGCAATTGGCTTTCTAAATTAAATTTTGTTCCGTAGACTTACAATGAAGGAGGGACCTAAGCTGTATTGTAGGACCATAATATAATAAGCAATTTTAAACATTTGTGACTCTGGACTCCAGAAGTCGTGCTGGTATATTTGTAGCAATAGCCAACAATACATTGTGTGGGTCAAAATGATAGATTTTTCTTTTATGCCAAAAATCATTAGGATATTAAGTTAAGATCATATTCTATGAAGAAATTTTGTAATTTCCTAGCATAAATATATCAAAACTTTATTTTTGAATTAGTAATATGGATTGCTAAGTACTTAATTTGTACAAAAAAGGCGATTTTTCTCAATATTTATTTTTAAATTTGGATTCCAGATTTTCAAATGGTTGTATCTAGGCCAAATATTGTCCTATCCTAACAAACCACTCAGAAAATGGACCCTTATGACTGGTTTTGTGGTCCAGGGTCAAATGTATGCTTACTGAATGGTTGCAAAAAGGCTAATTTAATGTTGCAATCACATTTAATGCATTAAACATGCAATTCACAGTGGTGCTATCAGAGTATGTAAAGATGACTACTCTCGAGACAATATCTTGTACATACTACCATTTAAGCGCTATGCAGAAGACTCTGTCAAGGTGCCTTTGTTTCATACAAAAGAGCTGATCTGTCTCTCTCTTTGCCTAAAGCGCTTGAGGAATCTCTGGTGTATGAATCCAGACAAAGGGATCTGAGCTTTTCATAAGACTACATATCAGTTCAGAGCTCTATTTTCCAAGGTTTACACACTGTATGAAAATCAAAGCTGTTCCTCCAGGTGCTGTACAGTTCATTGACTCCTAGCTCAAGGACTTTGCTGTTCTCCGAGGATCCGACATTCAGCGCTTGCAAGAAAGTTTCTGGAAAAGTGCAGTTCAGAAATTCCCATTAGAGATGCTGAACGAGAAATGGTTTAAGAACAGCATGCATTTGAAAACAAGCTCTTTTTCCGATGTTCTAGCAGTCAGAGACACTAATAGACTGGATATATGGAGGTCTGTCAAAACATCTTCGGAAAGATGATAAATCAAAGCAACAACCATAATTATAGTGTTTTTATATCGGCATGTTCAGCACAATTTGTGGTGAGGCTACTTTCAGCTTACGGTAGGGTGATGAATGTACATACGTAGCATTTGAAGTCCAAATGCTGACTTTCTTCAAACCTGCATTTTTGAGGGATATACCAGCATGGAAAAAGACTCTTACAAACCCATGCAGTGAGGAAATGGTCTAAGATTGCAGATTTAGAGAAGACCACTTCCATGAACCAGGTGTTGTTCCTTTCATTTTTCCGTTGACCTGTACTTAAAGTGGCCGTGATTGATGTAAGAGAGCGTCCTCAGCTTGGACATGGACATGCTTGCTTTGAAGTGGTTGTCTGGCAGAGGTTTTAATGCATAGAATAAAGGAATCAGATGTTGAGGACAGGTGCAGATGTTCAGTATACTCAAAATGCATAAATAGCCTGCATTTCTCATTGTTTTTACTAGAATGATAGTATGTATTATTGATTTTGTGTTCATCTTATGCATATTATGCAACCTCTAATTACAATAGAGTGTAATTGCTGGTTGTTTTACCAAATAATTGTATTTTAAGCACATTGTCAGGTAGTATTAGTCACTGCTAATGCGATCATACTGTAATTGAATGCTATTGAAAGATTACTCTGTTTGCAGATTTGTGCATTTTTTATTTAAGCTTGTTTTCGTGCTTCAGCGTTTGCCTTGAGTTTGAACAGTTCAGCACTACTTAACAAAGTCTCATGGAAATTTCTAGCTCATAATTTCCATTTAGGATGACAACACCACTTTGGAGCATTAGGTTGGAGTCAATCTGTACTCTGGACATT
This sequence comes from Garra rufa, assembly GCF_049309525.1. Taxonomy (NCBI): domain Eukaryota; kingdom Metazoa; phylum Chordata; class Actinopteri; order Cypriniformes; family Cyprinidae; genus Garra; species Garra rufa. The sequence goes on from NC_133381.1 coordinate 8,229,247, forward strand.
TAAAGTCTCTTAGGTTCTTTAAACAAAGTCTTGGATAATAAACTATTTTTATAAGTGGCCTTCATCCAAGTGAATTTGTTGGACATCGGCAGTTGTGCTGCTGTAATTTACCAACTGAACTGTTAATGTCTTAGTAACTAAACAGATGTCTATTGTAATCACATCATTTACAAGCAGTTATAGACTTCATAATTAACAATATAATAATAGAACACTTATGTAATTTAAGTGGCTGAAATTTTGCTCACACCTTTTTTTGGTTAATTATTATTGTTATTATTATTTAATTATTTAGCAAGGTTTTTTTTTTTTACCAGAAATGACACAGGCTTCTCCCAAAAGATAATAGGGCGATGTACAAGAGGCATCATTGTGGAAAAAAATATTTCTCAGCTTTTATTTACATTTGAACAAAAAGTGGCATGTCCAAAATTATTCATACCCTTCTCAATAATCAATAGAAAAGCCTTTATTGCCTATTACAGCAATCAAATGCTTCCTATAGTCGCTGACCAGCTTTTTGCATGTTTTCACTGGTATTTTTGCCCATTCATCTTTAGCGATGAGCTCCAACTCTTTCAGGTCCATCACCCTGATCTTTAGCTCCCTCCACAGATTCTTAATTGGATTTAAGTCAGGACTCTGGCTGGGCCACTGCAAAACGTTAATGTTTTTGTCTGCTAACCATTTCTTCACCACTTTTGCTGTGTGTTTTGGGTCGTTGTCGTGCTGAAATGTCCACTGGTGCCCAAGGCCAAGTTTCTCTGCAGACTGCCTGATGTTGTTGTTGAGAATTTTGATGTATTGCTCCTTTTTCATGGTGCCGTTTACTGTGATTAGATTCCCTGGTCCACTGGCTGAAAAACACCCCCAAAACATTAGGTTCCCACCACCATGTTTGACAGTGGGGATGGTGCTCTTAGGGTTGAAGGCTTCTCCTTTTCATGCCAAATGAAGGCTACATCATTGTGGCCAAACAATTCAATTTTTGTTTTAACTGACCATAAAACAGAAGACCAGAAGTCTTCTTTGTCCAGATGAGCATTGGCAAAGGCCAAGCGGGCTTTTGTGTGCCTTATCTGAAGAAGTGGTGTCCTCCTTGGTCTGCGTCCGTGGAACCCAGCGGTGTGCAGTGTTCGTTGGACTGTCTGCCTTGAGATGTTGCCACCAGCAGAGCGCAGATTCATCAGGATGGCCTTAGTGATGATCCTTGGATTCTTTTTCTACCTCTCTCACTATCATTCTGGCCAGCACAGGTGTCACTTTTGGCTTCCGACCACGTCCTCTGAGATTTTTCACAGTGTGGAACGGCTTGTATTTTTTAATAATACTGTACCACTGTAGCCACTGGAACTTCAAAACATTTAGATATGGTCTTATAGCCCTTTCCTGAGTTGTGAGCAGCCACAATGTCCAGCCGCAGGTCCTCAGTGAGCTCCTTTGTCTTAGCCATGACTGTCCACAAACCAACAGCAGAGAGCTTCTGTTTTTCACCTGTTAAAGGTTGTATCAGCGATTCTAGGCTGAAACATAAAGTGTCACTTTCAGCTGACCTTTCTTCACGATCCATAAATTGCCTGTAAAAAAAAACACGTCTCTGTGGTCAGCCTAGGGTCCGAGATATGCCAAAAAAACAATCGGTGCTACCAACGATTCCCCAGCAAAACAAACAGTGTTCCAACCAATCAGCGTCAGGGGGTTGGTGTTGTGAACTTTCGCTCTGCTCCCTCACATCCCTGCACCAGTACGAAAGTCCACAACACCAACCCTCTGACGCTGATTGGTTGGAACACTGTTTGTTTTGCTGTGGAATCGTTGGTAGCACCGATTGTTTTTTTTGGCATATCTCGGACCCTAGGCTGACCACAGAGACGTGTTTTTTTTTTTACAGGCAATTTATGGGGCAGGCAGCGAGCGGATCGTGAAGAAAGGTCAGCTGAAAGTGACACTTTATGTTTCAGGCTTGAAATCGCTGATACAACCTTTAAGTTGATTAAAACAGGGTAAAAAGTTGAATCAGGGTAATTAATAGACCATAGACTGTGACAGTTTGCAAAGGGTATGAATAATTTTGGACATGCCACTTTTTGTTCAAATGTAAATAAAAGCTGAGAAATATTTTTTTTCCACAGTGATGCCTCTTGTACATCATCTTTTTATCTTTTGGGAGAAGAAAAAAACCTTGCTGGTTGAATAAAAGTAACTTTAAGTCAGAATTTGCCAGGGGTATGAATAATTTTGGGCTTGACTGTATTTGTGACACTGGACCACAAAACCAATCATAAGGGTCAGTTTTTTTTTATTATTAAATAAGCTTTCCATTGATGTATGATTTGTAAGGATAGGACAATATTTGGCCACGATACAACTATGTAAAAATAAGAAATCTGATGTTTCAAAAAATGAAAAGTTCTTAGGAATGCATATTACTAATCGAAAATTAAATTTTGATATATTTATGGTAGGAAATATCTACATGGAACATGATTTTTACTTAAAGTCCTTATGGTTTTTGGATTTTTGAACTAATACTGTAACTGTAATGATCTTGTGGTGCCCATCAAACCTTTTTATTTTTCATGTAATTCCACAGGTGACGTTGGAGAAAGTCCTGGGAATCACTTCCGCTGGGAATCGTGCTTTGGCGTGTGACCCACATTCAGGACTGGTTGCCTACCCAGCCGGGTGAGTAACTGCATTTCACATGATAAGACATGTTTTTTAATTATTTTTTGTGACGTATACCTAAATAGCAAAGTGAATGTAGTCAGTGGAATGATGATCTATGACAGTGAGTCAGGTTTCATTTTGGAGGTAGTCACACAAGGTAGTTAGTTTTTGTGGCACATTGCTAAAAACAGAGCTTGGTGAGTCACATAAATATCCTTGTTCAGCATGAGCGATGCAGGAACTTCCTATTGGCAAAAGAAACCATAGAGAGGAAAAGAAGAGAGATAAGAGTCTGATAACAGATGAGTGACCTCTGAGGGAAATTAGGTGTGGTACAAACAGGAAGTGCAGGAGCTTTCAGACAAGGCCTATGAACTCCTGAAAGTTAGTCTAGCTGTTTTACACAGACAATTCGGCTCAATTCGGTTCTCTCTCCAAAGCAGCCTAATTTAGAATTTTTGCCATGCAAATGGACTGAATGAGGGCAGTGCCAAAAATAAAAAATACTTTGTCTATTTTATTTCTGGAAAGTGCACCTGGTCTTGTAGAACACATCTGCATTATTCTACTCAAGTCATGTTTTTTGAAAACATGCACAGTAGCAATACCACAGTGTTCTTTGAATTACTTTGGAGCACCATGGTATGAATAAAGATCATCATACAGTTGTATGGTATAAAAAGTGCCATTGCAGCTTCTGGTACCATCACTGTACACTCACAGTGTTTTATTTTTATTTTTTTTGTAAGGGTCATTAAATGGCAAACACATATTCTTCAGATTTCTTCTTCAGACATTAGACAGACTATTATTTCTTTTACTTTTATCATTTACAAGCAGTTATAGACTATATAATAATAGAACACTTACGTAATTTAAGTGGCTGAAATTTTGCTCACACCTTTTTTTATTTAATTATTATTGTTATTTATTTGTTTTATTTTTTGTAATTTTTTATTCTGTTCATATGAAATCATTTTTGTGATTTCTCGCTTTTTTGTTTAGATGTCCAATTTAGTTATAAATGAGATTAATTAGATTTTAAATATATTTTGTATTTTTATTTATATATTCAGTTTAAAATGTTGTAATTTATATATTTAACATATATTTAAAAATGTTATATTTTAATTTGTTTAAAATATTTGTATTTTAATTTATATTTTTTTATTTGTTTAAAAATATATTAATTTATTTTAATGTATAAATTTAATATGCGTTTTCTATTTTCTATTCTAAAACATTTTCTGTTTTAATTTATATATTTGTGACACTGGACCACAAAACCAATCATAAGAGTACATTTTTTTTTTAAATAAATAAGCTTTCCATTGATGTATGATTTGTAAGGATAGGACAATATCTGGCCAAGATACAACTATTTGATACAACTACTTTTCATAAATTAAATGGACTGGGTTACAGTTTTTCTCTACAGAACTATTGTCAGTGGGACTTCTGCAACGTTGTCTATGTATATAAAACTTTCCTCTGCTCATCACATGGTGCTTGTAATTAGATTAACTAGTTAAGCTTGAGTTCTCTGAACTAAATTCTTAACTCTCTGTTGCCATAACATGTCGTCTCAGTTTTACGGAAGCCCATTTCTGTCATTGAATAAAAATTAAAAAAAAGGTTTTTATCTCACAATTCTGACTTTTTTTTTCTTGCAATGTTTGTTTTTTTTTTCTTGTTTTTTTTTTTCCTCAGAATTGTGAATTATAAACTTGAAATTGCAAAAAAAATTGTCAGAATTGTTAAGAGGTGGGGGGTGCGAGTTTATATCTCAGTTCTGAGAAAAAAATCTGAATTGGAGACACTTACTTTTTTATATTTTATTCAGAGGCGGAAACAGGCTTCCATGTAGTTTTCACAAAAATCTGCAAATCAGCATATTAGAATGATTTCTGAAGGTTCATGTGACATTGAAGACTGCAGTAATGATGCTGCATTTAACTTTGCATTACAGGAATAAATTATACTGTAAAATATATTCAAATAGAAAACACTTATTTTAAATTGTAAAAATATTTCAGAATATTACTGAATTTTTGATTAAATAAATACAGTCTTTATGAGCAGAAGAGACTTTCAAAGCATTAAAAAAAATCGTACCAATCCCAAACTTTTGGATAGAAGTGTATATCTATAATACTAGCATTTATGTTTTTTGTGGCAGTCTTTAGTGGGTTCAAGACGAGGAACAAAAGGGATAGGGATTAAAATTCTGTCATTAATTTTCCCCCCTCATGTTGTTCCAAAGCCGTAAGACTCTTCGGAACACAAATTAAGATATTTTTGATGAAATCTGAAAGCTTTCTGACCCTGCATAGACAGCAACACAACTACCACGTTCAAGGTCCAGAAAGGTAGTAAGGACAGCGATAAAATAGTCCATGTGACATCAGTGGTTTAACCGTAATTTCATGAAGGTACGAGAATACTTTTTGTGCGCAACAAAAACAAAAATAATAACTTTATTTAGCAATTTCTTCTCTTCCATGTAACACGATGCATGTCTATTTTATCAATGTCCTTACTACCTTTCTGGCCCTTGAACGTGGACATTACATTGTCTATGAAAGATCAGAAAGCTCTTGGATTTCATAAAAATATCCTAATTTGTTAAGAAGATCTGAAGATCTTTCAGGTTTGGAACGACTTGAGGGTGAGTAATTATTAATGACAGAATTTTCAATTTTGGGTGAACTGTCCCTTTAAGACAGTCTTACATATTGAACAAACCAATCTGTTGACTGCAGTATAAGAAAGCAGTGTTCTTTTTATTTTTATAGCTCGCACAGCTTCCATAACAAACTCCACCCTATGCTAAGTCAGCAGTTCGATTGAGCCAAGCGAGCATTTGGTGCAGATGTCTTGGCTTGCTATAGGTAGGAAAATTAGCGCAGGCTTATGCAGCTGTCACAGATCCACTGACAGACCCCACATGTCTATGAGATACCGAGCCTGTTCTTTACGAGGGCCGCGAAATGCATTTTTCTTGTTTAAATACTGCACTGATGCTGTAAACAAATGTGAGGCTATCTAAGGTTGACTTTTATGGTGCTATAGTTCAACTGATGTATAGATATATTTATGTGCAGGTACTGTAAATGGAAAAGAACCAAGTCTGCATTGTTGTAGTTCTAGTCCTCCACAAATTCTCTGCAGCAGATGTTCCCCAGCAGTGTGTTGTCCTGCAGGGTTAACTGTTTATAACCTCAATTGTCATCTGCCTGGTGCCTTTAACACCAATGGAAGTGCATTTAACGCATCTGAGATTAAATCCAATCTTGGGTTATTATTATTCAAATGAAATATGAATGTTATTTCAGGTCTAAAAGAGCAGCTAACTCCATCTGGGCTGTAGTGTATTAATTAATGATGAGGCTTTCTTCAGGGAGTTGTCCTGTTTTCATGAATTGTACCTAAATGAGCACATTTGTGCAATACTAGTTTAAGGACACTCTGGTTCCATCTGCAAGATCTCAGTATGTGCCACAACTTTTGTAGTGAATATTCACACTGGTAATTTTTGACAGATGGGCTGGTTTAGTTTTTCATCAGATGAGGACAACTTGCTGGCCAGTATGATATAAGATTTGGATCACACGGGCAACACCACAGTAGCTACACAATTGTTGCCACTTTATTGGTTAATAAATGCCACCATACCACAATGAATTTGTTTTCCTTTTAGTTTTTATTATATTATTTTATATAATTGAATAGACCATTCATCAGTAATTCATTGTGCTGTTTGGTTTTTAACCATCAAAACATACAATTCTGTAATTTCCTGTTGTTTTTCATTCTTTATTCTCCAGTTCAGTTAATTTTAAACAAAAAAAAAAAAAAAAATATATATATATATATATATATATATATATATAATTGGAGAAAAAGGAATATGATGCCCCAACAAATATATTTCAGGTTGGACTATGTAAATAATTCAGCTTAATTATTACTAAAGGTTGATAATGCTTAGTATCTGTGCCGTTATCGGTATTAGTCATTTTCAAAATTGATTTGCCGATAAAATACTTTATCATATATTAATGCATTTTTGATCAAGTATGCAGACTTGGTGAGCATAAGAAACTTTCTTTTTCCAAAACATTAAAATATCTTAATTATTACTGGAGGTTGACAATGCTTAATATCTGCACCAATATTAAGCACTTTTATGGTTATCTGTATTGCTCATTTTTAAAACCGATTTGCAGATAAATACTTTAAAAGCATTTAAATAAAGTATATTACTGCATTTTTGACCAAGTGAATGCAGACTTGTTAGGCATAAGAAACTTTCTTTTTCAAAAACATTAAAATATATTTATTACTATAGGTTAGTGATGCTTAATATCAGCTCCGATATTAAGCATTTTTATGGTTATCTGTAATTTTTAAAACCGATTTGCTGATTAAGATACTTAAATCTTTTAAAGAAAGTATATTGCTGCAGTTTTGATCAAGGAAATGCAGACTTGGTGAGCATAAGAAACTTTCTTTTTCAAAAACATTAAAATATCCTAATTATTACTAGAGGTCGACAATGCATTTTTATGGTTATCGGTATCTCATTTACAAAACTGATTTGCTGATTAAATACTTTAAAAGCATTTAAAAAACGTATATTGCATTTTCATCAAGTAAATGCAGACTTGGTGAGTGTAAGAACTTTTTTTTTTTCAAAAAATATTACAATATTTGAATTAGTACTAGAGGTCGACGATGCATTTTTATGGTTATCTGTATCGGTCATTTTTTAATCAAATGCATTTTTGATGCTTGAATTATTACTAGAGGTCAATTGTCGATTATGCACTTTTATGGTTATTGGTATCTCATTTTCAAAACTGATTTGCTGATGAAATACTTTAAAAGCATTTTTAAAAAGTATATTATTGCATTTTTGATCAAGTAAATGCAGACTTGGTGAGCATAAGAACTTTATTTAAAAAAAAAATGACAATATTTTAATTATTACTAGAGGTCGACGATGCATTTTTATAGTTATCTGTATTGGTCATTTTTGAATGAAATGCATTTTCGATGCCCAAATTATTCGGTGGTCGACAATGCATTTTTATGGTTATTGGTATTTGTCATTTTTCGAATGAAATGCTTTTTGGATGCTCGAATTAATACTAGAGGTCAGTTGTTGACGATGCATTTTATGTTTATTGGTATCGGTCATTTTCAAAACCGATTTGTCAATAAAGTACTTTTTTTTTTTTTAGCATTTAAAAAAGTATATTACTGCATTTTTGTTCAAGTAAATGCAGACTTGGTGAGCATAAGAAACCTTTCTTTTTCAAAAACATTAAAATGTCTTAATTATTACTAGAGGTCGATAATGTTTAATATCGGTGCCGATATTAAGCAATTTTTATGGTTATCGGTATCTGTCATTTTCAAAACCGATTTGCCAATAAAATACTTAGCATTTAAAAAAGGAATCAGAGTCCTTGTTATTCTTGATTTTAACCTTAATTTTTACTTTTTACACCAGACATGTATATAGTAATCGTTTAACTTGATCTGATAATCGTCATCGGCCCTGAAAAACACATATCAGTTGACCTCGAATTATTACTTTCAATAACATAAAAAAAACTTTTATTAAATTTGGATTACATATTACTTAATCTAATTACTTAATATTCTCAGTGAGACCAGAAACGTGTATTGAAAAAGTAAATATTGTCATTTTTGATTTGACATTGACTAAACATGGCTTTGCCATTGAGTGAACCGTTTCATGTGCCTTTTCAAACACCCTGTCATGATTCTTACAATGTTTTACAATGTTTTTACTCTTAGTCTTGTTCAGAAATACTGTAAAACTCCATATTAGGCATTGTTGTACAATATAGTGTCAGTGTAATCCTGAGCGCTGAATAGCTTATGTGTGGTTTAGGACAGAGTCTTCAGCAAAGCCAAGAAAAACAGGAAAAACCAGATGCAGACAATGAAAGTTGAGTGACACATGTCGTTTTGTTTCCTTTGCATTTTTTTGTAGATGCAGAGGAAGTTATGATTGCACCTGTTGTGTTTTAGGATGCATTGAAATCTCTCAGTATAGCTGCCAATGCTGCAGGCACATAGAAAACAAATGGCTTGCATGCATTACAATCATATTTATGCATGGAACACACGTACTGAAGTAAACGGATCAATTTATTGCAAATCTGCAAGGTCATTTATAATAATAAGGCCCCCTTGGCTAATTCATCCATTTCTGCATGCAGGAACATCAGGGAACTCTATTCGAGCATTTGAATGATGAATGAGTTCTGGTGTAATGCGGCGGTCACTGTAGAATAGATATGAGCGTAATGAATAAACAGCCCTCTGTGTTAATCAAAGATGCGTGAAAAAGTGTGTCAGAGTCTCTCGCACCCTTGCATGCTGCGGCAAAGTGGGTCAGTAGAGCTGAACGGACCAATGTGACGAGGAGAAATGAAAGCGAAGAGGATGATGGATGTGAGGAAGGAAGGAAAGGGTGATATGGCGAGAGTGAAAAAAGAGAGGAAGGTTGTAGGAATAGAGGTTGATTTAGCATTGCTGGTGGTGTGTGTGGTGGTTCTCTCTGCTGCATTGCAGTATGCAGCGCTCGTGAGGCTCTCCGGCTCCACGCACACACTCCCTAATGACATCTCGCACACACACACACACACACACACACACACGGTTTGAGAGGAGAGCTGCAATTTAAAGACACCCGTGGGAATACAAATCAAGTAGAAGCCATGCATACTGGAGATTATGTTAGGATAGATTAAAAGTATAATTTTTATTGCTGGCATGTACTTGAAAAAGGCTTGGTGGACAATAATTGAAAATCATAGTTGTGTTGTACATGCTGTTGACTACTTGTAAAAGTGTTTAGATGAGAGTTGAATTCAACTCAGTTGAATTTATCTCAGTTTCTTTGCATACTGCTATATTTCATAAGAGATCATGTATTTATACACAAATACAAGCATCACGTGCAAAACACACACACAAACACAAACGCAGAGTCAATCCATTCCCTCTAACCATCAATTTAACTCACTTGAAGGTCACTGCAGAAGGAGAATGCTATTTGCAGGGCCTGTGGAATCTCTTTACTAACATCCTCTTCCACAAGTTCATGGTTAGTGATGTGCTGCATACAAATGATGGTCATTTAAAGGAAGAAAAGTTGCTGTCTTTGATCCTGGGTGGCAGTTTCTTACCAAAACTAATTTCACAATTACAAGACATAAAGAAGCAATGTTTGATGTAAAGGTTTACCATAGAATGAATATGTCACCATAAGATGAAAATTAAGTACATTTTATATTTGCATGCACCAGCTGCATCTGTTCAGCTTATTGTTTTTTGAAAGAAGTTTCTTATGCTCACCGAGGCTGCTTTTTGTAAATTAAAAAAAACAGTAAAAACAGTAATATTCTGAAATGTTATTACAATTTTGAATGGCTGTTTTCTATTTGAATGCATTATAAATGTAATTTATTCCTGTGATGCAAAGCTGAATTTTCAGCTTCATTACTGCAGTCTTCAGTGTAACACGATCCTTCAGAAATCATTCTAATATGTTGATTTTCTGCTTAAAAACATGTCCTATTATTATCAAT